>NC_030681.2:46550487-46867410 GCF_000004195.4 Xenopus tropicalis | reverse complement strand
GTAAAAATCCATTTCACCTCCGTCCTATTTAAAAGAATAGATAAAATTCCTCCTCTAAGACCCAGTGTGACTCATTCTATTCCTATTTCTGAAAGGAAGTTAGAATTGCCATCAGAGCAGGAAGAGACATTCATCTCTTTTTGCCATCTTATATTCGATAAATGTTTGCAAATTAATTCCTTAGGCATTCTAGTGGTTTGCCCCACATACTGCACTTTGTGCAGGTTAGCAAGTAAATAACATTTTATAAACAATAACTGATATATTGCTTGATACAGTATTCTTTATATATAACAAAAGAAGTAAAAGACTTTACTGATACTGATACATAAGTACATGTAAGGCATCCATTGGAGCCACATCTGTACATCCCAATCATTGTTAGCCATATGTGAGCAGTGGATGGTTCATGGGAGGTAATCATACTGAGGGCTAAAATTTGCCTAAAGATCTACCTTTCCTAGTCACAAATTTACACCCATTTTTTTAACATTATTCAAAATAGGATCAGTCTTGAGTATAGAAAATCTGAGAAAATTGTGGTCAATGAGTAAAAATACAACAATGGCAATGGATCAAGAGCAAAAGTTCAATGGAAACATTTATTTTGCAACTATTTTGTGACAATAGCAAAACATTTTAATGGCAATGATATCACAATGATATCAGTGGTAATTTTTTATTGAGAGCGGTGGATTTGGCCTCCATGGCAGCTGTCAGCATGGCTTTTGGTACATCTGTTCTAATGGCAACAGTCATAAGGGTCCCTATGACAACAGTAACATTTGTCTATATAATATACTTTAAACTTTCAATGCCATTGCTATAACACTGTTTTCATGGCAACTATCATCATAGTCTCTATGATCATTGTTTCATTGTAATTGTTATCATGGTCAACTGTTTCTGTGATATCTATCACCACAATCTCCATGAAAATTTTCTTTATGACAGCTGTCTTCATGGTAACAGGTACTATGTAATCTGTCACAAGGAAAATACTTTCTGTGGCAATGCTCTTTATTATAGAGTGGCACTGTTTTCATGGAAAGTCCAACACCAGTGTTTCAGCTTAATTGTTTTTCTCAGATTTTAATACTACCAATAGGGCTAATAAAATCCAGATATTGGGGTTAGACTTTTAATTTCTATGATTCTTCTCTAAATTAGTTCAGCTAAGTATTCTGCTTATCTATAATGTTTATGTATTTTTGACTGTTGCATGTTTGTTTGCCATTTAGACCTTGTTAAATAGGCATGTTTGGACCATATTTATAGGTACACATGACAACTGTCAACATGTCAAGTGGTACATTGGTCTCCATAACAACTGTTAAAATGGTATCCATGGCAACTAGAAGAATGACAACTGCAATACTAGTGTTTATAGTACTGTTTAGCAGGAAACTGTTACCTTCATTGCAGACTCCTCTCCTAATCCCAACCCAGATCTTTTAACTCAGGTCTCTTCTTGCTTGTCATCACTACTTGCATGCTCCAGTGCTACCTTAAAGAAAAAAGATATACCCCCAACAATGTAGGTCTCTTTAAAAACATATTGCATATATGTATATGTAAAACCCTGCTTCATCTAAATAAACCATTTTCATAAAAACATACTTTTTTAGTAGTATGTGCTATTGGGTAATCCTAAATAGAAAATTGCCATTTTAAGAATTAAGGGCCACCTCCTGGGATCATAGGATTCACAGTGCACACAAACAAGCCAAGGCACACATACATGCTAGGCCACATCAGCCAATGAATGGACAGAGTTCTGTCTTTTGCTTCTCACTACTTCCTGTTACAGTCAGAGCTGCATTATTTCTGGTCATGTGATCTCTGAGGGAGCACCCAGCCCATCACTAAATGGTGGATCAAGGTAAAGGATGTAAAAGGGCAATATTTACTAATATATATTCCAGTTTGGCGAGATTCTTTAATAGGTTACTTAACATAACATAAACTATCTCTTGGTTCAGTATTCATTCTGGAGGTATAGTTTTCTTTACAACAAAATTATCACCCCATTTCTTCAGGTCCAGTGCCTTGGGGTTACCTGCTCTGTCCTGCAATACTCATATCCAATCAGTAACTAAATCATGTCACTTTTACTATCACTTATCACCCAAAATGGCACCAAAATTCTGATTCATCCTCTCATCGTACGGAATCACTCAATGACTGCAGTATAAGTCGATATTATCTTTAATGCATATTATAGCTAAATTAGGAAAGGTATAACAAGACTGCTTTATAATAACAAAGAAAGAAATAACAATATATGAAAATATTTTAATGGAAAGACCATTCTTGGCATATTACCTTTGACCTTATCATTCTTCAGAACATAACTGTAGAAGTGTATCGGTGTATATGATTCCTAATTGCCTCTAATGATTTCAAGGGTAGAGTTTGTCCTGTATCGTATCTTTAAAGGGTGTCTTTACAGAGCAAAAACTAAAGGGAAGTGACAGCCTCTGTAAAACAGTGTAATGAAGAATGCATGGAAGGTTTACAGATAATATTTATCAGCCAATGAATCAGGTCTTAGTATTGCACAGAGCCGTTACAGTCCATTTCTAAGACAATTTTAATATCACCACATTTCAATACAAAGGCCAGGAAACATTAATTCACTGAATTGTAACACAGTGCAGTTCTTGAATGTTATCTGGATTATGTCACAACAATAAAGCCTGAATAAATGTCTTCCTCTCTAAGAAGTCAATTTTACTAAGAGATAAAATAAAATTGCAAGTTATAAAATAGGAAGTTGAATTAGAAGAGTTTGGCCGACTGACGCAAATTACCCAATTTCCTCATACTCCTGGTTTTGAAGGTCATTTGAAACATAAACACTACAACAGAGTGATTTTTTTTATGATGACAAGTTCTAAATGTTATGGAATGAAAACCAAACATCAGATTTATTGCATAATAACATGATTTATTAAGCATGGCATTTATTTATTTTTTTTCCCTGTACAGCTTTCAGAAACCATTTGGAAGAAAAATTAGAAGATCAACCAAGGGTTCTTATACACTTTTTAGTTTAATAAAATAGAAAGAAAGAAACATTGTACTTAGGGAGGCTTACATACACAACTGTTGGAACTGCAGTGGGTATGAGATACCGCTGGTGGAGCTGCAGTGGGCAGCTGGTGGTGCTGTGGCAGGCTGGGGGGTTTGGAGGTACTGCTGGTCCTTCTAAACATATACTTCTATATTAAGGTTGCCACCAGTCCGGTTTTGACCCGGACAGCCCGGGTTTTCAGTAATATTGACACGGCGATCAGACAATTGCCGATCATCGTGGCATGGCCCTGCCCCTGTGATGTTTCGGCCCCACCCCACGCTGTCAGGACCCTGCCTCCTCCTCGCCCCTATGGCGTCACCCCCCATCTCCTGCCCAGTTTTCTTAGAGGTGGCAACCCTATTCTATACAAGTAATTCAGTGTACACATAACATAAGTTAATACTGTGCTATTAATACTGTTCTGGAAATATAACTTATAAACAGTAATCATATGAACATAACAGTTTGGCCTTTTTAAATTAAACACGTGCACTGATTCTGCAGGTATAACTGTCTGTCTGTAACTCGCTGCAGACAGTGTAAAACTACTTTGCAATGGCATATAACAGTTTTAAATAACTTTATAAACATTGGGATAAGGATTTATACCTGTAAGACAACATCCATTTAGTCCTGCACATGGAAACTAGTGCATCAGGTAAAAGTTCCTACCTTAGCAGTCGAGCAGGAAATGTTCCTGGAAAATGGAGTCTTATAGGAAGCAAAATGTAAGTAAATGCTGAATTAATTTAAAAGCACACATTTTATTAGGGGGTTGCATAATAACCTTATACCTCTTACACTCACCCCCATGAAATGTATGTAATAAATGTAAATTTATTACAAAATGAATTGTGCAAAATCAGTATTTCTAGCCATTTGAATGCTTTTTTTGGGGTCTTACTATTTATCTTAGGAGCTTTGGGTCAGTATCAAATAATATTAACACTTGAGGAAACATCCTCCTTGGACAGTTGCTCGATTAAAAACTTTGTCACAAGTTTACATTAGGTTCATTGCACGCTGTGGTACCCAGTGAAGTTTACTTGCAATTTAATGCAAGGAGTAACCCTTTAACACACGTCTGTGCAAACTATAGGAATTTGACCCAATGATGATGAAAATCTAGGGAGAACATCTGTGTTATTTCCTTGTTTCCTTGGTGGAATACTTATTGAAGGTAACTGATCATTCTGTTTTGGCTTAGGTTGAGATGGTTTGCTCACAGGTCTGGAACTGGATGTAGGTACTGAGTCTGCTGATAACAAGTCATAAAGTGGTCTTGCAATTCTAGAAACATCTTTAATATAGGGGCGATAATATGAAATAAATCACAGTATTTTCCTGACTTCTTCTCTTTTAGTGCTAGGACAGGTGCAATTTCAGCTGGATCCATTGAGTGAGCAACATTTGACACTAATTATCCTAGAAATCTGCCGTGATCCTTAACTGCCAAAAAGTGTAAACTGTTTCATTTGACTCTGTGTTTCTGATAATGCCACATAGTCATAAAAAGATTTGCTGTGAACCAAGTTATCACCTAAATAGGGTTGGCAAATGTAATCTCTAAGTCCTATCAGACATTTTTTCATGCTCCTTTGAAACTCTGCCAGTGCTGAGCTGAGACCAAAGGGTGTAGGAATCCATTCATACAACCCCCATGGTGATATATTAAATTTTTAAAATAATGCAATTATAAAACAGTAACTAGTAATCGATCACAACTGAGATATAACTAATCCTTATTGGAGGCAAAACAATCCTATGGGATTTATTTAGTGTTATATGATTTCTTAATGGGCTTAAATTATGGAGATACTCGAGGTCCTGAGCATTCTATATAATAGGTTCCATACCTATGCCTTATCAGTTATTTAGCTATACCCTATCACCACTGTGTACATGCAACCACCCCAGTCAGCATGTTTAAAATCTATCATACGTTCTTAAAGGACGTCTTGGGAAAATATGTTTTTTTTTTTCAAAATGTATCAGTTAATAGAGATTCTCCAGCAGAATCCTGCAATGAACTGTTGCACTGCAAGTTAAGGTGGCCATCCACGTAGCGATTTTTGATCTTTCGTGTGACCAATGGTCATTTCCACCCTCCACAGACGCTCAGGGCTGAATTGTCAGATATGGAGGTAGAAACAATAGGAATTCTACCTTCTGCTGCCGATTCAGCCCTGAACCTAGATTTTGCTTGGGCGCAATCTTTTAACCTGGCTGACTGACGAGTCGAATGATATCCGCAGCCTTTTGTAATATTGGTCACCTTGTCGAGCCGCCATACATGCACCGAATATCGTACAAAACGAGGTTTCGAACAATATCATCGGTGCATGTATGGCCAGATTTAAAGTGATATCACTCCCTTCCCCCCAACAGCCGATCAGCAGAACAATGAGAGAAAAAGTTCACCAGAATTCCTTTGCACATAATTAAAAATATATAGAAAACCATTTGGATTGTGGCCACCATTTCTATGCTGGGTGCTCAACATGCCAATCACCAACAGGCACTGTTGCCTGGAGTTTCCTTGAGTGGTGTGGCATATGTTCTCTTATAACCTCACCTTTACGGGGATGTTGATTTATTTTAATATGTACACACTGATCAGCCTGCACACTAACTGATCACCTAGTTTACTATTCAGTCATGGTGGGCAGTGCTAAAGATTCTTTACTGATTCCAGGGCCTGCAGCATGGGAGCCAAAATAATGCTGCCCATTATAGGAAGTCATCCTTACTAAAGGTGTTGCCTACGTTAAAGCTGAACCAATAAATCCTGTATATGAAATGACCCTTAAGGATCCCTAAGACTGATGCAGATAAAAGCATGCTCATGATCTGCTCCGTATTAAGCACTATTTTACTTTGTAGAACAACATTTGAGATCCTATGTGCAAGGTCAAAGGTATTAGGCCTTGGTTATGCCCGCAAGCACTGTGTGGGCAACTTGCCCTTTTTCCCACAGTGAGTTGCATATAAAACCACCTTTATGAAAGGTACTTTCATCATCTATTTTTTAGAAGGCTATCAAAGTTCTTCTCCCCAGCTTTGCTGTAGATCTCACCAGTGTGTGCTATGCAGAGGCCTTCTTGAGCAGCCATCTCCTTAAATATTTCCATACCTTTTTCTTTATAGTTTTCCTAAGAAAATAAGGAGGGCACTAATTGTGTTTTGTTCATACAGTTTCATATTTTGTATATGCACACACAAAATTGACTTAATTATGTCTGGGTGCAGTGCAACTGCTTCAGATTCAATGTCCCTTTGTGTCTGAAATGACAATGGAACTCTGGGAAAACCATTGTGGGAAAAATAAAGGTGAATGTGCTAGAAATTGCACTTTGGTCAAGGCACTTGTGGACATAAATGAGCCCCATTACCTATAATTAACATATTGTCCTCCCCACTCTTAGCATGTCGGATCTGTCCAGCACAGTCTGTGCATGTCCACAGGTGTCCCTAGCAGACTGCAGTAAACATCAAAATCTCTATACTCTTACTGTACTTTACACTGAACGCCTGGCAAGATGGCAGCCATTTTGTTAGTCTCTGAGTTTAATTTCTTATTGGTGCTCTCCCATTTGACTTTGACAAAATGTATAAGCTCTCACCATAGGTTGTAAGTGTAAAAAAGCATTGCTACTAAATAAATTTTTACAATGATGGCACTATGTCTCCTCCATGACGCCAGTAGATAAGGCTGTGCATAGTTGGTGCCAGACATCTTTCCACTCGCTGCTGAATTCGATGTACCAGATACAACTTGCTGTAGATTAGAGAGGAACTATGAGGAGCTACAGGTTGTGCATGTCTGTTTTACATTCTGGGAACAGATCTATAAGAAGAGTTGGAAAGCATTACGGTAATTAAAAAAAGTTAAAACTCACAATCATGGGTGAATGGTTTAGTGAAATCAGTCATAAACATTTAGAGGGCTTCTTTTGATCTACAGCTAATGAAATATAGAGTATATATGGCACATTGCATAGGTATAATATATCTCGAACCAGAAATTAATTCTATCACCCACTTTGCTATGACAAGCTATCAACAGCACTGCTATTATTAGATAGTATCTGCATGTCTATGGGCATTTAATGTCAAATTTATTTGTGGCCATTTTTTAATAATTAAACATTCTGCCTTTATTTTAGGGCCTGGTGTAAAGATCTTCCACTCTAGACTCCTCACCCTCACACTTGTGGATTCCACTCCCCCATGTACCAATGATAGACGTAAAAGCATGCCCAACTGTGGACCCATGGGGGTGATGCAGTGGTGGTTGGGGTTCTCACTGGGCCCCTTCGGTCTGAGATCAGCTCTCAACTAGTTGCGCCATTGACTCTAAGTGCTAGAGTAGGGCCAGTGCCAGCCATTGCTTTCAATACAGACTTATACAGACTGTATCTGGTGATATTTGAAACTAGAATTTATGGATTAACTATTGAATCCTCAGGTATCAGATGATATACGAGCATGTTTTAACTACTGTTAGTTTTTAGTGTTATTTTTAATTTGCTTTTTTTTATTGATGTATATACACAGAGGGGTGTCTTCCTCTTCCTGAGGAAGACATCCCTATGTGGTGTCGAAACGTTGACGTAATAAAGAGAATGTTTTTATAATTTTGATACAAAAAATCTAGAGTGCATCAGAATATTTTTTGTACTAAAATTACATTTTAAAAAATCTGTTTGCACTTTTACAAAATGGATTTCAATGCAGGATTCTGCTAGAGGAGCTCTATTATCTGTTGTGATTTGGATAAAAAATGTTTTCCTATGATGGTATTCCTTTAAAACAATAGGCAAAGCGGATGTTCAGTTTAAGCCCTTTTCACTGAACTCATGTTGAACAAAGGGGTCTTATATTACTGTGCTGACAACCTATCCATTGTATACATATATTCACTGACACATAACTTTGGACCCCTCAGGCCTTACAACCGTGGGCCCTTCCCCACCCCACATGGATTCTACATGTAAAACTAAGGGGGTGGTGGTCAAAAATGGTTATTGCAGGGGGTTCTAGAACTAGGCCTTCTGGATATGGGAAGAGGACCACAGAGGTTACCGTGCTCCTGTCTGCCTGTGGTCAGCTCGCAACTAGTTGCACCACTGACTGACATACTAAGTGCTACTATCTTAGAGGTGTTTATATTTAGACAATAAATAGTATTTTGAATACTTACTGAATTGTAGTAGGTTGTAGTTGCTACCCGGGAGTCTGTCAAGGAGTGCTTAATATTTCTGTAACTAACAGCTATAACATATTTTGCTCAAATTTTCTATGGGTTACTGCTCCTGGGCAAACTTAGTGCCTTTTATTACATAACTCCAAGGTGTCTTGCTGGAGTCTCTCAGCTGTTGCCAGACTAGTAGTATTGCTGTGGATGCTGGAAGTGCTAGTTCAGAATAAGCTGCAGAATTTTAGGTAAAACAACAATGGTTTAGAGGACACCTCTCAATTCCTGGGAAAAGTTATTTATTAAAAGTTTGCTTTTGTAACTTTAAGCACTACTATTAATATGTAGTCATGTTTAGATGTGGTGTGCTGAAACAATAAAGCTTAGATTGTTCCGCCTGCTTTGAAATAAGAGATGGAGTAGAAAACAGTCTATTGTAAGTCTTGGCATTCAGCACAAATAATAATAATAAACTTCATAGGTATCATACCTAAGCAATCTATAACTTACATGCTACACCCTGTCTAGGCTCAGGATGTTAAACTATAAGTAACAATGGAATAAATCTAAAGGATATTGTTTGTCTTTCATTCATTCATTCTAGTATCTTGTACCTTTGGGATATCAAATAGGCAAGGGCAAAAAGCATTTTAATATTCTACAGATAATGTAGCCTGTGACAATAATAATATGTGTAAATATCTTTCAAGTTTTAATATTGTTAAAAAGATAATTTAATATGATAATGTACAAGTATTTATGTACCCAGTATGGGCTGGACAGTGCACCCTTGTTGCCTGTTTGAAAAGACTTTGTTAGACAACCATGTTCTCCCATCAAATTAGTTCTTGTTTGACTAAGCAGCAACCTCAGGATTTCAATTGGGTTTATAAGACAATTTATTTTGTGTTGCAAAACGCAACAGAGCATTGAAGGGTTATTAATCCTTTCTATACCTTATCATACATTCTGCAGGTTTTATGTTCTACAGGTGTCATATTTTTTAAATACATGCATTAGGGTTTATTTGTATTCACTTTTAGTATGATGTAGAGAGTGCTATTCTAACAAAGTTTGCAATTGGTCTTCATTTTTATTATTTGTGGGACATTTGTTTTCATTATTTAGCTTTTTGTTCAGCAGCTCTCTAGTTTGGAATTTTGCAGCTATATGATTGCTAGGATCCAATTTAACCCAGCAACCAGGCAGTGGTTTAAAAGAGAAACAGGAATATGAATAGAGGATGGCCTAAATAAAAGATAAGTGATAAAAAGTAATAATAACAATAAAATAGTAGCCTCACAGTTTGAAAAATAGAAGTCAGAAGAGGAAGGCAGACAGTTCAAAAACGATTTTAAAAAAATGAAGACCAGCTGAAACATTGCCAAGAACAGGCCATTCTAAAGTTAACCTGAAGGTGAAATACCCCTTTAAAAATGGGCACAAGAGGAGCAAACATCTGTATGAGTGACGGATGGCAGGGTTTTATATCACTGATTGTTTTAAAGGTTTTTACAATGTACCTGATTTGCATTTTAATGAGGGAAATAATAAGCACTTATATGTTCTGCGGAGGTAAGCTGGATTAACTATTACACTGAAAAACCATTACAGTAAAAAAACTGTACAGTACATTAATAAGAGTGTATTCTATACAGATACAATTTTGCTTTTCTATAAAGTCTTTATAAATCAATAAATCCTTTTGGTGACTGCATTTTAAGCATCAAAAACTGCCTCTGTCCCCTTTCCCACATACAGGGAAGCTGCAAAGAATAGAGTCTAATCAATCTCAATTATAAACATACACAGCAATTTCTTAACCCATAAAGCTTGCAGTTTTTAACACAGTTCTATTTTGCGTTTCAAATGGCTATGATACAGAATATAAAAGGGATTCATAATTATTATGAGTTAGTAAATGCATAGGGTTTTATTTAAAGTTTTCCCACTTCCTTTGTATGTTTAAAGATTGTATGAAGATGTTTCTAGCCAGTTCTGTTCTATTTATTTGTCAAAGCTTTTACATAGTCAGCCTAAATCTTTTTTCTGACTTTTCAAGTTCCCCTGTGTCTACATTACATTCTCACAGACATATGAAATCACAAGCACAATCATTGTACAAGCCATACTGCTAATATCTAGCACAGTAAATAAGCATCACTACCTAACTGACCAGCAAAGGAACATGCTCCTCACTCTAACTGGCCTACAGGTAAGTACAGTGTCGGACTGAGATGGCAGGGGCCCACCAGAAAACCCTGGACAATGGGCACATTTTCAAAACTTTAATTCTTGCTCTCCTCCTTCAAACTCTTTATTATCCTAGTCTCTTTTCTCTACATACAATACTATATTCTTCCATCTATCAAGCTTCCATGTTGCCATACAGCAATAGGGAATGACCATAAAATAGGATAGAAGCAAGAGGGCCCACTGACACCTGGCCCACCGGTAGTTTTCCTGGTAGGTCAGTCCAACACTGGGTAAGTACCTGACACCGGGGGGTCATCCAGTGTGAGACGCCCAAGGACTAATCCTGCTGTTTCAGTGCAACAAAGTGCCCATATAGCAAAAGGTGGTACATGTAATAGACCGTATTAATGGTTGAATTCTTTTTGCTAGATTGATTTTCAGCTTTCCTGCGCTGGCTTCTAGCCTGAGACTGGTATCCTGGTAGGTCAGTCCAACACTGGGTAAGTACCTGACACCGGGGGGTCATCCAGTGTGAGACACCCAAGGACTAATCCTGCTATTTCAGTGCAACAAAGTGCCCATATAGCCAAAGGTGGTACATGTAATAGACCGTATTAATGGTTGAATTCTTTTAAATCGCTAGATTGATTTTCAGCTTTCCTGCGCTGGCTGCTAGCCTGAGACTGGAAGACATTTGGCCATCAAAGTAAATATGAAAGATCATCATTTTTTCCTATTGTTTTAATGAACAGATTGCTTAATTCTCTGCTCACCGGTGGTTCCCAGTCAGAAGAGTAGACAGAAGAGGGGTTTTAAATAAGAATGGCTCTGCAAGACATCTCAGGATGCAGAGGGGCACAGCACAGAGTAGTTACATACAATAAGTTACAATGTAAAAGAGGTACTCTTTCTGCTTTTAATATCCAAATGGGCCAATTATTTTTGCATGCTCAGAGTGTTACTGAGGTTTTAATTTGAAAGAAATGCATCCATCCATGAGCCACCAGAGAAGGCTTGCCTTAAAGGGGGTGTTCACCTTTAAATGAAGTTTAAGTATGAGGTAGGGAGTGATATTCTGAAACAGTTTGGAATTCATTTATTCATTCATTCATTCATTATTTAGGTTTAAGATCAGCAGCTCTCCAGTTTGGAATTTTGGCAGATATCTGGTTGCTAGGAACCAGTGTAACATAGCAACAAGGCAGTGGTTTTAAATGGCACCTATCACCATAAAAATGGTTCCCCCACCGGAGGTGCGGGCTGATAGAGCCCGCACTTGAATTGGGGGATACAATGGTTATTTAAAAATAAAAAATACCCTTCATTGCAGGCAGCCATGTTGCAGCACACACATGCGCAAAATAAGCAAATGCCGCAACTCACTGATTATGTGCATGTGTGTGACGTAGGTGGGTGAGTCACATAGACATTGCCTACCTCACATGCATGCGTATAATGAGCAGAGAGTCTTGCTCATTATGCATATGCACACTAAACAAAATGTCTGGCTGCACTGGAAGCTCCCTCCTAGCGCCGGCAGAGGCTTTTTCTTTATTTAAAAAGAAAACTATTGTTTCCCCCAATAAGAGTGCGAGCTAAAGGAATCATTTTTACTGTGATAGGTGCCCTTTAAAGAGAGAGGAAGAGGGGGGCCTAAATTAAAAGTTAAGTAATAACAGTTGAGGTTGTAGCCTCACAGAGCTTGGTTGGTTGTTGGGGTCAGTGATGCCCATTTGAAAGACTGAGAGAGTCTGAAAAACAATAAAAATAAAGACCAGTTGAAAAGTTGCTAAGAACAGGCCATTTTATAACATACTAAAAGGTAACCTAAAGATGTACCGCCCCTTTAAGCTTGGAGAATGGAGGGAGAAATGGGAAAATAATATCTGTAAACACATATGGCTACTGATCTCTGGACTTGCACAGCAGCTGTTTAATTGGAAACAGCAGTACACATAAATAAAGAAATTACCCATGTTTTAAGCTATTAAAAAGTGATTTCAACCCATAATCAAAGTTTTACAAATGGCAGTTTTCGCATTCTGGTTCAGCAAGCTATACCTTACAGGCATGCTAACACAGCCCCATAATATTGTTTGCATGTTTTTCATACAGAGACTTGTTATTATTGGTGCACTGCAGCTATCCAAAAATGTTTCCTCTCAATTTCCATTTTTTAATACATTAAGCCTCAGGCACCTAGGAAGGGATGAGGGCTTAATGACAGCTGTCAGTATCACTTTCTGTAATCCATTTTGGCTACAAATTGCTGCTAACATACATGCCTGCCAAATTTGTATTATCCACAAGGTGGTTGGTATTGATTGGTTATCACAGAAGCGACAGAGCTAAAATGAAATTCTGTGATTAGCAGCCTTTACAACCGCAAAAAGCAAGAGATATGTGCTCATTTCCCTTCTGTAGACCTACTTTGTAACCTTGATTTGGAACAGCCACAATGATTGTCTCAATTGGCTTGTTCTTTTTTTATTCTTTTTTTTGTATAAGGTGGCGCATGGTCTATGGCAGGGGTCCTCAAACTTTTTAAGCAGGGGGCCAGTTCATGTTTACACAGACTGTTGGCCTAAAGTCCTCCCTCTGTGTCATACTATGGTCCGCTCCACGCTGCTTCCTGCTTCTTCCTGCTTCCTCGCTGCATCCTCCCACTACCAGCTGCGTCCTCCCACTCCCCACTGCTTCCTCCAACTCCCCCCTGCATGCTCCCACTCTCCGCTGCTTCCTCTGGCTCCCCGCTCCTTCCTCTGGCTCCCCACTCTGTCCTCCAGCTCCCTGCTGCATCCTGCTGCTACCCCCTGCATCCTCCCGCTCCTCATTGCTTCCTCCGGCTCCTCCCTGCATCCTCTGGCTCCCCGATGCATCCCCCTGCTCCCTGCTGCTTCCTCCAGCTCCCCCCTGCATGCTTTCGCTCTCCGCTGCTTCCTCTGGCTCCCCGCTCCTTCCTCTGGCTCCCCACTCTGTCCTCCAGCACCCTGCTGCATCCTCCAGCTCCCTGCTGTTTCCTTGCATTCCCCTCTGCGTACTCCCGCTCCTCACTGCTTCCTCCAGCTTCCCCCTGTGTTCATGTGTCAGATCACAGTGGGGGCCGGGTAAATTACCTTAGGGGGCCATATCCACCCCGTGGGCCATAGTTTGAGGATACCTGGTCTATGGGGTTTTCTATTGTGTTTTGTTGGCAAGTCTTTGCGCTCTAGCACCATCTAGAGACAGGATTTAACACCCCAAAGATGGTGTCTAGACATGGTGAGACAAATTGTGAAAAATTGCTGGCTGCATCTGTATTTCAATCTGAATGGGTGCCCCATGGCTACACAGCAGCTTTGTTTATATAAACTAAAGTATCATTTCTGAAGTAAACACACAACTTGTACCAGTGTGGGGAAACAGTACATAATATATAACTAATATTTTAGTTACTTAAAAACATTTACATTTTTTGGTGTTACTGTTGCTTTAGGATACATAAAAAAATGAACAATATTTTATTGGGTGCCCACCAATAAATAGAAAAACAGTATACAGGATTAATTAATATTTTATTGACAGTAGTAATATTCCCTGTTACAAAGCTCTTTTTAGAAATCACAAGTTTGAACAGCCCTAAGGCCATCTCTGGTATCTACACAAAGAGCCCACACATCCCATAAATGTATATCAATATATATTTTCCCCCTGTTTGATCATTGCCAAATTACTACAATATTGCCATGAAACTGAACTTAATTGCGTCCTACTCTAATGCTGTGCAATAATGTCAGTAGTTATGAGGTATATTTGTTGCTCTGAGATCCTTGCCTCCTGCTGCTGCTGTACTTTACAGGTGTGTGTGAATCATTGTGTCCACTCCACAAGGTCCAATTTTTTTTCCTCTCACCTGAGATAAAAAAGCTTGCTGCAGTACCTTTACCATATTCATCTCCTTGACAGCCTTGAAATTCCAATCAGTAAAATCAATAACTCTCCTTACTATGCCAGGCATGTTTATGCAATTTCAACAAGATAGGACAGCATATTCACATTTTAGAAATGTCAAGATTTGAGAACAAATATTCTATCAACAAATAAAATGTGCACTGATGGGAAGAATGAAAAATGAAAAGGACTGGTGATATGCTGCCATCTAGTGTTACCTATCCGCATCTCACTAAAAGGGCAACGGTAATACATAGTTATGTTGCCCAAATATATTAGTCCTTGAAATGAAAAAAAAATAAATTGTAAATGTTTGGGATATAATCAATTTAATTAACTTGCTGGCATTTTATTACTTGTGTGGGTGTTTCACGGGGAAAGGGATAAAGTGTGTAAGGGGTGGTACAGGCAAGTGTTTGTTTCTGCACTTCCACCACAGGGGAGCGCAGGAAGAAACACATTCCATTCTTCTGTACGTGCCTGTACTCAGACAGACGCATGTAAGTGCCAAACGGGTAGAATGCAGCATATTGAGCATCACCTGCATTCAGCGCTAAGGTCTGTAGCGTGTAATTGGTCTCCTGTCACTAAGGCTAATGCCACACGAGGCGTAGGGCTGATATTTTCAGCAAGTGGAGAAGCGCCTGCTGAAAATTCCGCCCTACGACTCCTACATGTGCCAGCACCGGAATGAATGAGATATGCTCGGGTGCAAGCACATGTAGCCGATATACACATTAAAACTCGATAGAATGCAAAGTCCCGCGGTTTTTTGCATATATCGGCTACATGTGCCTGCACCCGAGCATATCTCATTCATTCCAGTGCAGGCACATGTAGGAGGCGTAGGGTGGAATTTTCAGCAAGTGCTTTTCCGCTTACTGAAAATATCCGCCCTATGCCTTGTGTGGGATTAGCCTAAAGCAAAACCCCCAACATCCAACTACTATCATAAGACAGTAATCATAATAACCACTCAGACAACATAATTAGTGTTTGGAAAAAAGGGGGAGGTCATGTTTATTAAAAATGTTTACTATAAATTCACCAAATAAAATGCGGGCCCCAAATCATTCCCATTTAAAGGAGAAAACAATTTGAACCCTTGCAAATGGTCAGGCCCACCAGCAGTTGTCATAGTAGACATACAGATGAAGTGCAGGTTTTCCCAAAACTTAACTAGTTACAAGATAACACAGGCTATCCTGTTGTGTTATCTCGTGCCATCTCCCTGCTGTGTCAGGGGAAAAAAAGCCTTCTTAGGCTGTTATTCTGTTTTCAGACAGCAGGTGGTGCCTGGAAAGTAACGTGAACATGCACAGTAGGGGGTCCATTTTGACACCAGACTTCTCCAGCCTTATCTTTTTTCTGGAATGTGGGAAGTGCTAAGAGTGATTAAGATTACCCCCTGGTAAAAGCAAATAGAGCACTAGTCTCTCCTGTGGGTAATTACACACTGGGCTGTTTCTGGGCAAATCCAGTTGGTACAACGTATATCAGGCGCATAATCATATATTTTTAATACTGTAGTTTGGCATTTTTCCCTCCTCTTTTCACATTATGCAATTTTGTTTTCCTCAATCATTTAACTATTAGAGTTCCCAGATCCCTGCAAAGAATGGGCCCAGACAATAAATAAGTTCCCTTTTCTCTGTAATAATAAAACAGTACCTGTACTTGATCCCAACTAAGATATAATTACCCCTTATTGGGGGCAGAACAGCCCTATTGGGTTTATTTCATGGTTAAATGATTCCCTTTTCTCTGTAATAATAAAATAGTACCTGTATTTTATACTGGGTTTTTTTTGTGGTTAGGATGGTTTTGAGAGAGGGCCATTTGTATAACTCAGCCTGCAGCCTTGTGCTTTATATGGGCACAGAACCCCTCAGTGACTTCTAAAATCCTTATCATTTACAGTAGGGGGTACATTATCCCTTATCATACATGAGTGATGCTCAGAGTTCCCTGTATAACTCTGCCTGCAGCCTTGTGCCTTTATATGGTCACAGAACCCCTCAGTGACTGCTAATATCCTTATCATTTACAGTAGGGGGTACATTATCCCTTATAATATACGAGGCCTGCAGCTTTGTACCTTTATCACAGAATGCCTCCAATATCCCTTTTAATACATAAGAGATTATTACAGCCATGTTTTTCATTTATAGTTATTAAGGTTAGGGCCACAGGCAGTGACAGCAGCTTTGGACAAGTATAAATGATAAATAAAGCAGACATTATCAATAGTTAAGAAATTTATCTTTCCACAACTTGGGACAACCTATCTGTACTGAACCCAGTGAGTTTCTTACGCCCTGTAGGCAACACTGACACCCAACACTGCACCACACCATACCTCCCAACATTTAAAAATTAAAAAGAGGGACAAAAGTATATGCCGCGCTAAGTGATGCAATATTTTTGACCACGCCCCTCTGACCACACCCACATTACAAAACACCCCCATTTTCCATGTTTGGAATGGCAGCATCAGACACACCAAGTGCACTAGTGTTTTAACTCTTTTATTGCCAACGACATATGGCATATGTCGTGGCAGTAAAAGGGCTTAAATGCCAACGACGTGTCCCATACGTCATTGGCATTTATGGGCAGCTCTCTGCAGCGGCGGCATGTGCCGCCGCTGCAGAGAGCTTCTATCCATGACAGCCCCCCTGGGCAACGTGCCAGGGGGGCTGTCATGAGGGTCCTGCAAGACGTTCGCTCGCAGGACCCTCCAGGAAGCAGCACACGCGATCGCATCGCATCTGCTGCTTCCTCCTTCCCCCCTGCCGGCCGGCCCACTGAAGAGGAGGCGATCGGGTCTTCAGGACAGGTAAGAACTTTTTTTTTTTTTTCACTTACACACACACTTACATACATTTATACACACTTACATACATTTACACACACTTACAGCACACATTTTAGCAGTTTTTTTTTTTCATTTTCACACTTTTATACACTTATTTACATAGTAACATAGTAACATAGTAAGTTGGGTTGAAAAAAGACATACGTCCATCAAGTTCAACCATAATGCCTATATATAACCTGCTTAACTACTAGTTGATCCAGAGGAAGGCAAAAAACCCCATCTGAAGCCTCTCTAATTTGCTGCAGAGGGGAAAAAATTCCTTCCTGACTCCAAGATGGCAATCGGACCAGTCCCTGGATCAACTAGTACTAAGAGCTATCTCCCATAACCCAGTATTCCCTAACTTGCTAAGAATCCATCCAGCCCCTTCTTAAAGTTATATAATGTATCAGCCAGTACAACTGATTCGGGGAGGGAATTCCAGAACTTCACAGCTCTCACTGTAAAAAATCCTTTCCGAATGTTTAAATGGAACCTCCCTTCTTCTAAACGGAGTGGGTGCCCTCGTGTCCGTTGGAAGGACCTACTGGTAAATAAAACATTAGAAAGGTTATTATATGATCCCTTTATATATTTATACATAGTTATCATGTCACCTCTTAAGCGCCTCTTCTCCAGTGTAAACAGACCCAACTTGGCCAGTCTTTCTTCATAACTGAGACTTTCCATACCCTTTACCAGCTTAGTTGCCCTTCTCTGGACCCTCTCTAACTCAATAATGTCCCGTTTGAGCACTGGAGACCAAAACTGAACAGCATATTCTAGATGGGGCCTTACCAGCGCTCTGTAAAGGGGAAGAATAACCCCCTCCTCCCGTGAATCTATACCCCTTTTAATACAGCTCAAAACCTTGTTTGCCCTTGCAGCTGCTGCCTGGCATTGCTTGCTACAGCCAAGTTTATTATCTACAAGGACTCCAAGGTCCTTCTCCATTAGGGATTTGCCTAGTGCAGTCCCATTAAGGGTATACGGGGCTTGCATATTTTTACATCCCAGGTGCATGACCTTACATTTATCCACATTAAATCTCATCTGCCACTTAGCTGCAATTACACTCATATACACACTTACACACTATAACACAACTTTTACACATGTACACACATGTATACACAAACACTTTGGGGTTTTTTTTGTTTTATTTTGTTTTTTTTTCATTTTGCCACTTTGTTTTTAGTTTCTTTTACCCAAAAACTGTTTATTTTGACAGCGTGACTATTGGATCAGATATTCTGACCACTAATTACACTGTCATGTGACTTATTTTGTTGTTTCACTGATTTGCACAATTTTTGTGATTTTATCGCATTTTATCCCTGTATAAGTGTTCCTAATCTGTTTTTAGCGTAGCTTTGCCAGGTGTAACTTTGGTGTACAAAAATAACTTTGCCTATTTTGAATTCATCAGAATGTGTACTTTCCAAAAATATATGGTTTCCTGGGGGTCTCTGTATAGTTAGGGGGGAGGTTACTGCACATAATACGCTGTCAGGGGGCTCTGTGTGCAAAAGCTGAGTTGGCAGGCGGAAATCCTTATGCGCTATTTTCATTTTGGGGTCAGTACACACCGCAGACTTTGGTATATCTATGCATATTGGGCATCAAACTGTTCAGTAGGCCTCTGGTGTTCCTATTTGGGGTGACTTGCCTTTGTACGCAAGAAATTGTGTGAGATAAATGCAGCAAATTGCAACATTTTTAGGCGATTTTCTGAACTGTCATAAAAACCAATAACTTTAGGAAAGCTTTGCAGATTGGTACTTTGGTGTAGAAACGACTCTTTACCCTTGTTGGATTTGTCAGAATGTGTACTTTCCAAAAATATATGGTTTCCTGGGGGTCTGTGTATAGTTAGGGGAAGTTTCGGCACATAATACACTGACAGGGGGCTCTGTGTGCAAAAGCTGAGCTGGCAGGCGAGAAATCCTTATGCGCTATTTTCATTTCGAGGTCAGTACATACCGCAGACTTTGGTATATCTATGCATATTGGGCATCAAACTGTTCAGTAGGCCTCTGGTGTTCCTATTTGGGGTGATTTGCCTTTATCTGATCTTTATCAAGAAATTGTGAGAGATAAATGCGGCAAATTGCAACATTTTTATGCGATTTTCTAAATGTCATATAAATCTGCAAACTTAGGAAAGCTTTACAGCTTGGTACTTTGGAGCAAAAAGAAATGTTTACCCATTATAGATTCGGGGGGATGTGTACTTTCCCAAAATATATGGCTTTCTGGGGTGAGCGTACTTTTTTTGTAGCATTATCCCACATAAAGGATGTTAATGTGTTGATTTTGCAGGAGCTGAAATGATACATCATATGGGGGTATGTTCCCATTGGGGCCCCTAAATACCACATACTTAGCTAAACCTATACATATTGGGCATCAAACTGTTCAGGGGACCCCTGGCGTTCATATTTAGGGTATTTTATTTGGTTACTTTATGACCTGTAGGAGATAAGATACTATAGACTGGAAGTTTTGAAGCAATTTTTAAAAAAAAAAATCACAAATTTTGATAAAAACCAATAACTTTAGGAAATCATTGCAACTTGATAGTTTGGAGTAGACAGACAGTTCTGCCTATTCTGTATTCCCCAGAATCTGTTCTTTCCAAAAATGTACAATTTTCTGGGATAAACCTTCTGTTAGTGGAAATTTTGTCCTTGAAATCTAAGGTATGCCGCTTTCTGGAGCAGTGCTTTGGAAATTTGGTAATGTACTGCTGGGAGTTTTTGAGAAATCTCCATAAAACTATATATATTTGGTATTGGCACGTTCAGGAGACATGGGACTTTCCAAATCAGTTGTATATTCGTGCATAAAATAATTTTTGTTTCTAGTATGTGTGTTTATATTATGGAAAATTAGATTTTTTTTGCATTTTTAGACATTTAGAAGCCTATATCTTGTTACAGAATTGGAATTACAAAAAAATTCTACCATATTTTGAAAGCTTAGGTTGTTCTGAAAAAAACAATATATTGTTTTCCTGGGTAAACTAAAAGTCCCCCCGAGGAAAGGCCCCTAAAGTGAAACAGTGCAAAATGTTCAAAAACTGTCTGGCAATACAAGTTCCGCTTTGACCAAAACAGCTGGCAGTAAAAGGGTTAATAGCTGGCATCATAAATCATGAGCTGCCCTTGAAAATACAAAAAGGAGGAGGCCAGGATGCGCCTGTGGCCATCAATGGTCCTTCATAGTTCAATTCCCTTAGGCGTCTGCCTCTATCAATGGGGCTCAATGCTGATACCATTTCTGATACATGCCCTACCTAAGGCATCAGCTTTGAGACCCAAGGAAGCTCAGCTGCCAGGGCGGGACTCGAACTCCAAACCTTACGGGGTAGGAATCGAACTCCAAACCCAACGGGGCAGGAATCGAACTCCACACCCGGCGATGTAAGGGCGTGCGCTCTACCACTTCGCTATCCTTCCTCCTCCCACTTGTAACATGTTTTTTCGTAATCTTGTCTTCTGCATATTGGCGGTTGGTGTATCCTAACCGACTGACTGAAACACTCAGGGTTAGAGCCTGCTGCTTGCCCCAAGCCCTATATAACTAGGGGGGCTGTTATAGTAGGGGGGAATGGGGTGCTTTTACTTTTCTAGGGGGTGGGCAGTTAATTGCCCCAGCAGGGAGCAATTAACCACCGTTTGTCATAGACCCATGAATGAGGTGTCAAACTGTGCGGCTTATTCGGGAATGGGGTGCTATGACTTTTCTAGGGGGTGGGCGGTTAATTGCCCCAGCAGGGGGCAATTAACCACCGTTTGTCGTAGACCCATGAATGAGGTGTCAAACTGTGCGGCTTATTCGGGAATGGGGTGCTATGACTTTTCTAGGGGGTGGGCGGTTAATTGCCCCAGCAGGGGGCAATTAACCACCGTTTGTCGTAGACCCATGAATGAGGTGTCAAACTGTGCGGCTTATTCGGGAATGGGGTGCTATGACTTTTCTGAGGGGTGGGCAGTTAATTGCCCCAGCAGGGGGCAATTAACCACCGTTTGTCGTAGACCCATGAATGAGGTGTCAAACTGTGCGGCTTATTTGGGAATGGGGTGCTATGACTTTTCTAGGGGGTGGGCGGTTAATTGCCCCAGCAGGGGGCAATTAACCGCCCATAGACTTAACATTGAGACCAACTTTGACTGAGTCCCGCACCGTTTTTCGTATACCCATGAATGAGGTGTCAAACTGTGCGGCTTATTTGGGAATGGGGTGCTATGACTTTTCTAGGGGGTGGGCGGTTAATTGCCCCAGCAGGGGGCAATTAACCGCCCATAGACTTAACATTGAGACCAACTTTGACTGAGTCCCGCACCGTTTTTCGTATACCCATGAATGAGGTGTCAAACCGTGCGGCTTATTCGGGAATGGGGTGATATGACTTTTCTAAGGGGTGGGTGGTTAATTGCCCCAACAGGGGGCAATTAACCACCGTTTGTCGTAGACCCATGAATGAGGTGTCAAACTGTGCGGCTTATTCGGAAATAGGGTGCTATGACTTTTTGTGAGGGGTGGGCAGTTAATTGCCCCAGCAGGGGGCAATTATCCACCCATAGACTTAACATTGAGACCAACTTTGACTGAGTCCCGCACCGTTTGTCGTAGACCCATGAATGAGGTGTCAAACCGTGCGGCTTTTTCGGGAATAGGGTGCTATGACTTTTCTGAGGGGTGGGCGGTTAATTGCCCCAGCAGGGGCATGAGTTTTGCCACGGCAAGCACCACTCACATTTTCTTCAGGAAATGTACCTCTCTAGTTATTATTATTAACATTTATTTATAAAGCGCCAACATATCCCGCAGCGCTGTACAATAAGTGGGTTTCATACATTGGACATACAGAGTAACAAATAAAGCAATCAATAACCGATACAAGAGGTGAAGAGGGTTCTGCCCAAAAGAGCTTACAGTCTACAAGGAGAAAGGGTTGAGACACAAGGTGTGGGAATGGGCATGACCAGAGTTGTGAGAGTTGTGGCACATATACCCGCAGGGGGTAACAGCGCTCAGAGGATATCTCCTGTATTATATACCAGCTGGGCACTTACTGTCAAACCGCCCATAGACTTAACATTGAGACCAACTTTGAGTCCCGCACCGTTTGTCGTAGACCCATGAATGAGGTTTCAAACCGTGCAACTTTTTCGGGAATGGGGTGCTATGACTTTTCTAAAGGGGTGGGCGGTTATTGCCCCAGCAGGGGCACGAATTTTGCCACGGCAATAATAATAACTAGATAGGTACATTTCCTGGCGAAAATGTGAGTGGTGCTTGCCGTGGCAAAACTCGTGCCCCTGCTGGGGCAATTAACCGCCCACCCCTCAGAAAAGTCATAGCACCCCATTCCCGAAAAAGTCGCACGGTTTGAAACCTCATTCATGGGTCTACGACAAACGATGCGGGACTCAGTCAAAGTTGGTCTCAATGTTAAGTCTATGGGTGGATAATTGCCCCCTGCTGGGGCAATTAACTGCCCACACCTCAGAAAAGTCATAGCATCCTATTCCCGAATAAGCCGCACAGTTTGACACCTCATTCATGTGTCTATGACAAACGGTGGTTAATTGCCCCCTGCTGGGGGCAATTAACTGCCCACCCCTCAGAAAAGTCATAGCACCCTATTCCCGAATAAGCCGCACAATTTGACACCTCATTCATGGGTCTACGACAAATGGTGGTTAATTGCCCCCTGCTGGGGCAATTAACTGCCCACCCCTCAGAAAATTCATAGCACCCTATTCCTGAATAAGCCGCACAGTTTGACACCTCCTTCATGGGTTTACGACAAACGGTGGTTAATTGCCCCCTGCTGGGGCAATTAACTGCCCACGCCTCACAAAAGTCATAGCACCCTATTCCCAAATAAGAAGCACGGTTTGAAACCTTATTCATGGGTCTACGACAAACGTTGGTTAATTGCCCCCTGCTGGGGCAATTAACTGCCCACCCCCTAGAAAAGTCATAGCACCCCATTCCCGAAAAAGCCGCACAGTTTGACACCTCATTCATGGGTATATTAACTGCCCACCCCTCACAAAAGTCATAGCACCCTTTTCCCGAATAAGCCGCACGGTTTGACACCTCATTCATGGGTCTACGACAAACAGTGGTTAATTGCTCCCTGCTGGGGCAATTAACTGCCCACCGCTAACAAAAGTCATAGCACCCTATTCCCGAATAAGCCGTACGGTTTGACACCTCATTCATGGGTCTACGACAAACGGTAAATAATTGCCCCCTGCTGGGGCAATTAACCGCCCACCCCCTAGAAAAGGCATAGCACCCCATTCCCGAATAAGCCGCACAGTTTGACACCTCATTCATGGGTCTACGACAAACGGTGGTTAATTGCCCCCTGCTGGGGCAATTAACCGGCCACCCCCTAGAAAAGTCATAGCACCCCATTCCCGAATAAGCCGCACAGTTTGACACCTCATTCATGGGTCTACGACAAACGGTGGTTCATTGCCCCCTGCTGGGGCAATTAACTGCCCACCCCTCACAAAAGTCATAGCACCCTATTCCCAAATAAGCCGCACAGTTTGAAACCTTATTCATGGGTCTACGACAAACGTTGGTTAATTGCCCCCTGCTGGGGCAATTAACTGCCCACCCCCTAGAAAAGTCATAGCACCCCATTCCCGAAAAAGCCGCACAGTTTGACACCTCATTCATGGGTATATTAACTGCCCACCCCTCACAAAAGTCATAGCACCCTTTTCCCGAATAAGCCGCACGGTTTGACACCTCATTCATGGGTCTATGACAAACGGTGGTTAATTGCTCCCTGCTGGGGCAATTAACTGCCCACCGCTCACAAAAGTCATAGCACCCTATTCCCGAATAAGCCGTACGGTTTGACACCTCATTCATGGGTCTACGACAAACGGTGGTTAATTGCTCCCTGCTGGGGCAATTAACCGCCCACCCCCTAGAAAAGTCATAGCACCCCATTCCCGAATAAGCCGCACAGTTTGACACCTCATTCATGGGTATACGACAAACGGTGGTTAATTGCCCCCTGCTGGGGCAATTAACTGCCCACCCCTCACAAAAGTCATAGCACCCTATTCCCAAATAAGCCGCACAGTTTGACACCTCATTCATGGGTATACGACAAACAGTGGTTAATTGCCCCCTGCTGGGGCAATTAACCTCCCACCCCTCAGAAAAGTCATAGCACCCCATTCCCGAATATGCCGCACAGTTTGACACCTCATTCATGGGTCTACGACAAACGGTGGTTAATTGCCCCCTGCTGGGGCAATTAACCGCCCACCCCCTAGAAAAGTAAAAGCACCCCATTCCCGAATAAGCCGCACAGTTTGACACCTCATTTATGGGTGTATGACAAACGGTGGTTAATTGCCCCCTGCTGGGGCAATTAACCTCCCACCCCTCAGAAAAGTCATAGCACCCCATTCCCGAATATGCCGCACAGTTTGACACCTCATTCATGGGTCTACGACAAACGGTGGTTAATTGCCCCCTGCTGGGGCAATTAACCGCCCACCCCCTAGAAAAGTCATAGCACCCTATTCCCGAATAAGCCGCACAGTTTGACACCTCATTCATGGGTCTACGACATACGGTGGTTAATTGCCCCCTGCTGGGGCAATTAACTGCCCACCCCTCACAAAAGTCATAGCACCCTATTCCCGAATAAGCCACACGGTTTGACACCTCATTCATGGGTCTACGACAAACGGTGGTTAATTGCTCCCTGCTGGGGCAATTAACTGCCCACCCCCCACAAAAGTCATTTCACCCTATTCCCGAATAAGCTGCACGGTTTGACACCTCATTCATGGGTCTACGACAAACGGTGGTTAATTGCTCCCTGCTGGGGCAATTAACTGCCCACCCCCCACAAAAGTCATTTCACCCTATTCCCGAATAAGCTGCACGGTTTGACACCTCATTCATGGGTCTACGACAAACGGTGGTTAATTGCTCCCTGCTGGGGCAATTAACTGCCCACCCCCTAGAAAAGTAAAAGCACCCCATTCCCCCCTACTATAACAGCCCCCCTAGTTATATAGGGCTTGGGGCAAGCAGCAGGCTCTAACCCTGAGTGTTTCAGTCAGTCGGTTAGGATACACCAACCGCCAATATGCAGAAGACAAGATTACGAAAAAACATGTTACAAGTGGAAGGAGGAAGGATAGCGAAGTGGTAGAGCGCACGCCCATACATCGCCGGGTGTGGAGTTCGATTCCTGCCCCGTTGGGTTTGGAGTTCGATTCCTACCCCGTAAGGTTTGGAGTTCGAGTCCCGCCCTGGCAGCTGAGCTTCCTTGGGTCTCAAAGCTGATGCCTTAGGTAGGGCATGTATCAGAAATGGTATCAGCATTGAGCCCCATTGATAGAGGCAGACGCCTAAGGGAATTGAACTATGAAGGACCATTGATGGCCACAGGCGCATCCTGGCCTCCTCCTTTTTGTATTTTCAAGGGCAGCTCATGATTTATGATGCCAGCTATTAACCCTTTTACTGCCAGCTGTTTTGGTCAAAGCGGAACTTGTATTGCCAGACAGTTTTTGAACATTTTGCACTGTTTCACTTTAGGGGCCTTTCCTCGGGGGGACTTTTAGTTTACCCAGGAAAACAATATATTGTTTTTTTCAGAACAACCTAAGCTTTCAAAATATGGTAGAATTTTTGTGTAATTCCAATTCTGTAACAAGATATAGGCTTCTAAATGTCTAAAAATGCAAAAAAAATCTAATTTTCCATAATATAAACACACATACTAGAAACAAAAATTATTTTATGCACGAATATACAACTGATTTGGAAAGTCCCATGTCTCCTGAACGTGCCAATACCAAATATATATAGTTTTATGGAGATTTCTCAAAAACTCCCAGCAGTACATTACCAAATTTCCAAAGCACTGCTCCAGAAAGCGGCATACCTTAGATTTCAAGGACAAAATTTCCACTAACAGAAGGTTTATCCCAGAAAATTGTACATTTTTGGAAAGAACAGATTCTGGGGAATACAGAATAGGCAGAACTGTCTGTCTACTCCAAACTATCAAGTTGCAATGATTTCCTAAAGTTATTGGTTTTTATCAAAATTTGTGATTTTTTTTTTTAAAAATTGCTTCAAAACTTCCAGTCTATAGTATCTTATCTCCTACAGGTCATAAAGTAACCAAATAAAATACCCTAAATATGAACGCCAGGGGTCCCCTGAACAGTTTGATGCCCAATATGTATAGGTTTAGCTAAGTATGTGGTATTTAGGGGCCCCAATGGGAACATACCCCCATATGATGTATCATTTCAGCTCCTGCAAAATCAACACATTTACATCCTTTATGTGGGATAATGCTACAAAAAAAGTACGCTCACCCCAGAAAGCCATATATTTTGGGAAAGTACACATCCCCCCGAATCTATAATGGGTAAACATTTCTTTTTGCTCCAAAGTACCAAGCTGTAAAGCTTTCCTAAGTTTGCAGATTTATATGACATTTAGAAAATCGCATAAAAATGTTGCAATTTGCCGCATTTATCTCTCACAATTTCTTGATAAAGATCAGATAAAGGCAAATCACCCCAAATAGGAACACCAGAGGCCTACTGAACAGTTTGATGCCCAATATGCATAGATATACCAAAGTCTGCGGTATGTACTGACCCCGAAATGAAAATAGCGCATAAGGATTTCTCGCCTGCCAGCTCAGCTTTTGCACACAGAGCCCCCTGTCAGTGTATTATGTGCCGAAACTTCCCCTAACTATACACAGACCCCCACAAAACCATATATTTTTGGAAAGTACACATTCTGACAAATCCAACAAGGGTAAAGAGTCGTTTCTACACCAAAGTACCAATCTGCAAAGCTTTCCTAAAGTTATTGGTTTTTATGACAGTTCAGAAAATCGCCTAAAAATGTTGCAATTTGCCGCATTTATCTCACACAATTTCTTGCGTACAAAGGCAAGTCACCCCAAATAGGAACACCAGAGGCCTACTGAACAGTTTGATGCCCAATATGCATAGATATACCAAAGTCTGCGGTGTGTACTGACCCCAAAATGAAAATAGCGCATAAGGATTTCCGCCTGCCAACTCAGCTTTTGCACACAGAGCCCCCTGACAGCGTATTATGTGCAGTAACCTCCCCCCTAACTATACAGAGACCCCCAGGAAACCATATATTTTTGGAAAGTACACATTCTGATGAATTCAAAATAGGCAAAGTTATTTTTGTACACCAAAGTTACACCTGGCAAAGCTACGCTAAAAACAGATTAGGAACACTTATACAGGGATAAAATGCGATAAAATCACAAAAATTGTGCAAATCAGTGAAACAACAAAATAAGTCACATGACAGTGTAATTAGTGGTCAGAATATCTGATCCAATAGTCACGCTGTCAAAATAAACAGTTTTTGGGTAAAAGAAACTAAAAACAAAGTGGCAAAATGAAAAAAAAAACAAAACAAAACAAAAAAAAACCCAAAGTGTTTGTGTATACATGTGTGTACATGTGTAAAAGTTGTGTTATAGTGTGTAAGTGTGTATATGAGTGTAAATAAGTGTATAAATGAAAAAAAAAAACTGCTAAAATGTGTGCTGTAGGTGTGTGTAAATGTATGTAAGTGTGTATAAATGTATGTAAGTGTGTGTGTAAATGAAAAAAAAAAAAAAGTTCTTACCTGTCCTGAAGACCCGATCGCCTCCTCTTCAGTGGGCCGGCCGGCAGGGGGGAAGGAGGAAGCAGCAGACGCCATGCTGCAGAGAGCTGCCCATAAATGCCAACGACGTATGGGACACGTCATTGGCATTTAAGCCCTTTTACTGCCACGACGTATGCCATACGTCGTTGGCAGTAAAAGAGTTAAAACACTAGTGCACTTGGTCTGTCTGATGCTGCCATTCCAACCATGGAAAATGGGGGTGTTGTGTAATGTGGGTGTGGTCAGAGGGGCGTGGTCAAAAAATATTGCATCACTTAGCGCGGCATATACTTTTGTCCCTCTTTTTAATTTTTAAATGTTGGGAGGTATGGTGTGGTGCAGTGTTGGGTGTCAGTGTTGCCTACAGGGCGTAAGAAACTCACTGGGTTCAGTACAGATAGGTTGTCCCAAGTTGTGGAAAGATATATTTCTTAACTATTGATAATGTCTGCTTTATTTATCATTTATACTTGTCCAAAGCTGCTGTCGCTGCCTGTGGCCTTAACCTTAATAACTATAAATGAAAAACATGGCTGTAATAATCTCTTATGTATTAAAAGGGATATTGGAGGCATTCTGTGATAAAGGTACAAAGCTGCAGGCCTCGTATATTATAAGGGATAATGTACCCCCTACTGTAAATGATAAGGATATTAGCAGTCACTGAGGGGCTCTGTGACCATATAAAGGCACAAGGCTGCAGGCAGAGTTATACAGGGAACTCTGAGCATCACTCATGTATGATAAGGGATAATGTACCCCCTACTGTAAATGATAAGGATATTAGAAGTCACTGAGGGGTTCTGTGCCCATATAAAGGCACAAGGCTGCAGGCTGAGTTATACAGGGAACTCTGAGCATCACTCATGTATTATAAGGGATAATGTACCCCCTACTGTAAATGATAAGGATTTTAGAAGTCACTGAGGGGTTCTGTGCCCATATAAAGGCACAAGGCTGCAGGCTGAGTTATACAGGGAACTCTGAGTATCACTCATGTATTATAAGGGATAATGTACCCCCTACTGTAAATGATAAGGATTTTAAAAGTCACTGAGGGGTTCTGTGGCCATATTAAGCACAAGGCTGCAGGCTGAGTTATACAGGGAACTCTGAGTATCACTCATGTATTATAAGGGATAATGTACCCCCTACTGTAAATGATAAGGATTTTAGAAGTCACTGAGGGGTTCTGTGGCCATATAAAGCACAAGGCTGCAGGCTGAGTTATACAAATGGCCCTCTCTCAAAACCATCCTAAAAAAAAACCAGTATAAAATACAGGTACTATTTTATTATTACAGAGAAAAGGGAATCATTTAAGCATGAAATAAACCCAATAGGGCTGTTCTGCCCCAATAAGGGGTAATTATATCTTAGTTGGGATCAATTACAGGTACTGTTTTATTATTACAGAGAAAAGGGAATCATTTAACCATTAAATAAACCCAATAGGGCTGTTCTGCCCCCAATAAGGGGTAATTATATCTTAGTTGGGATCAAGTACAGGTACTGTTTTATTACTACAGAGAAAAGGGAACTTATTTATTGTCTGGGCCCATTCTTTGCAGGGATCTGGGAACTCTAATAGTTAAATGATTGAGGAAAACAAAATTGCATAATGTGAAAAGAGGAGGGAAAAATGCCAAACTACAGTATTAAAAATATATGATTATGCGCCTGATATACGTTGTACCAACTGGATTTGCCCAGAAACAGCCCAGTGTGTAATTACCCACAGGAGAGACTAGTGCTCTATTTGCTTTTACCAGGGGGTAATCTTAATCACTCTTAGCACTTCCCACATTCCAGAAAAAAGATAAGGCTGGAGAAGTCTGGTGTCAAAATGGACCCCCTACTGTGCACGTTCATGTTACTTTCCAGGCACCACCTGCTGTCTGAAAACAGAATAACAGCCTAAGAAGGCTTTTTTCCCCTGACACAGCAGGGAGATGGCACGAGATAACACAACAGGATAGCCTGTGTTATCTTGTAACTAGTTAAGTTTTGGGAAAACCTGTGCTTCATCTGGACATGGGCTTCTCCTGTAGGGATTCCTGCCTGGAAGCAAAACCAGTGTCAGTGAGCCCCTCAGTGGCTGCCCCTCCGAAAACACACTTGGGCTTCTTCTGTAGGCATACTCGTTGATCTGGGAGCAGAAATAGTGCCAGTGAGTGCCTCAGTGGTTGCCCCTTCGTTAAAATGGGCTTTGCTTGGTTTGTCACCAAGGCCAGAAAGCAGAATCCATGCCAGGTGGATTCCCAGCGGTTGCCCCCACACATTCCAAAGCCTGCCAACCACCATATGGAGCCCGCATTGCCACCTCTCCTTTGCGGATCAGTTTTTGATGCTTGTGGTGACTAGGTAATTCTATACTTGGGAGGCAGGGTGGGTTGGAGAAAAATCACAGGTTAGTTATGATCCCTCTCTGCGTGCTACTTTTAAGTCCCCGTACACCTATTCCCACCCCCCTAGTTTTCCCCTCCTCTATAGCAGTCCATTGTTTCCAGAGAAACCCCTAACTGGCTCCACTGTCCATTGTTTTTCAATTAACAAACCTCCCAGACTGATTTCATTGCCATTCCCATCATCCATTTTGTATCAATTAATCGCCCCAGACTGATTTCATTGCCATTCTCATCACCCATTGTTTATCAATAAATAAACCCCCAGACTGATTTCATCCGGCCTACTACCCACACAGCCCTTATGGGGTTCTTTTGTATTCCCTGCACTCAGCCTCTTCTTTACATGTGCCTGAGCACAGGCACATACCAAATAAATGTATTTTTTACCAGGGATGCACCAAATCCCAGATTCGGGATGAATCCAGCCTTTTTTTTTTTTTTTTGAAGGATTCGGTTTCCCAGCCAAACCAAATCCAAATTAGCATAAATTAGCATATGCTAATTAGCATTTGGAAGGCTTAAATGGCGGGGGGGATTTCGGCAGCGGCCATGACAATTTTTAACCCTTCCCCATACTCATTTGCATATGCTAATTAGTATTCGGTTCGGAATTCGGCAGAATCCGTTGGGGTGGGTTCGGTACATCCCTACGTTTTTCATTTAAGGTAAGTCCATATGGTGGCACTTCCCTGCATGACTGGAAAAAGTGTCTTCTGACCAAGGCATTGGTTTCACAGGGCTTGATCTTCCCCCACCTTTAACTTTTACAGGAGACAGATTGCCCTGACTAAAGTATTGGTTTCACAGGCTTAATGTTCCTCCACATGCAGCTTTTAAGGGAGACAGATTGCCCAGACCAACCCGATTTTTAAATGCTTAAAACCTGCAAAGCCCAAAAAGTCGCTCACAGCTTCCAAAATTGTGTAATTAGGGGGCACCGTTTAGACCGGTTCGGCAACTTAACAGCCCCTGTATGGGCACTAACGATGGGCCTGCCCGACTTACATCTGGCCTGAAATCGGCCGCTCATTGATGCGGTCCTTAAACCGATGGACGCCTATACCTGTCGTTCTACCGAATTAGCCCGACATCGCCCACCCATAGGTGGGGATATTGGGAGAAGATCTGCTGCTTGGCGACTTCGCCGAGCGAGCAAATTTTAGCGTGTATGGCCATCTTAAGATGTAGTAATGGCAGCATCTTTATAGGTAAGAGATGTGGTGTATAAGCAAAAGTGTAGTATGTGGACTTGAGAGTAGGCTGCAAAAAAATGTTAAAAATAAAACATCTCTCCAGATGAAACAATTGAATGCAAATCTGGCGGCGGAGTTGGGGGGCGAGGGTGAAGAGTTCCGAGCACAGGTGGTACCGGACCTAAAAACATGTCTGACTTTGTGGCAACAGTTTGGAGAAGGCCCTCTCCTGATTTAGTACAATAATTCCCATCAAACACAAAGTGAGGTAAGTGCCTTGACCTTTACCCAACTGAAAACCTGTGGACATCAGGCAGGCCTGCAGGCTCAACATCAGTGCAAAACCTCACTTGTAACTGAATGTAAGCAAACACTAACAGTGTTCAAGCATCTAATTGAATTTCATCCTAGAAGAGAAAAGGATTTTACAACAGTAAAGGTACAACAACAATGTACTTATTGTACATTTGAAAATGATCATTTATGTGTTTCTTCCCACTTCCTCCTCCTACAGGACCTTATCTTCCTGTTGTTCTCAAAGGATAAAGTAAGTTACATCATTTTTATTGCTCTTGGACACTTCATTTAAGGAACTGCAGTATCCAAGTTGGTGTCCATGATGAAAGCTGAGAAGGATACGAAAAGATTTTGGCCTGGTACATTTTGTTTTGTGGAAAAAAACCCACACAGCCCCAAAATATTCTATAGGACTAAATAAACCCACAGGAATTTTTGTCTACACTGGTCACTAGTGGCATGCTCGTTCAAACATTATGGCGAGTGGTCATTTAGAAAGTGCCTTAGTCTACAATTAATAGTAGAACATTGGGCTCTCACTTTTTCCTTCGGTGCCCAGTAGTCATCAGTTAGTGCAGAGGGGAATTGCAGGGAACACAGTCACTGGAGCATACTGAGCCACCCATTTTATCCATGTGTGGAATAGAGCACTATAAGCATTAATATGAGTGCTGGTTTTAATTGTACAGTATAAGCCATCCCTCAATACATATACAATACACACCAAAGAAAAAGCAGTTTGCATTAGAATGTTTTTATTGACAAAAAAACTACCACAACACAGCAAATCCATATACAGTAGTGCTGATCAGTAATTAATTTGATAAGTTTATGTGGCTGCATAGAAAAAAGTGCATCAAGTCTGCTGCCTCAGGCAGTGAATAAAACATTAGAGATCCCGCATTGCAGAACTTTATTGACTGTAATAAAAATAGCCATGTCATGTTGAATCACGTTGTATCAGCTGTGGCATTGCAGCCTATCCATTTGGTAATATGCAATTAGTAAAGGACAAGGAGAATCATTTTGGCATTTTACTGCCAATAGATTTGCCACATTAGTGCCACCTAGTACAATATATTTATTCTGCAGAAACCATTTACATACCTGAGTAAACAGCTTTAGAAGCTTTCTCTGTTTGCTTAAGATAACAGCTGCCATTTTAAGCAGCTTCCTTCCTGCAGTCTTTAGCCGTTATAGCTGAGATCATACATTCCAAAGGGAGGGGGGAGGGAGTTCTTAGCATTCTGGTGGGAGGGGGGAGCTGGAGAGGGGAGAGAACTGCGCAGACTCTGGCCCCTGGAATTCAGGCTGTTTCTGAGAGAGGAAGTCAGACACTGGAACATAACCTTTACAAAAATAGAAACAAGAAATCCTGTGTTACTTTTGATAGCATTACTGTGAGTGCTTATTGCTGTATTAACATAGACCTTTCTGATAAAGCTTACTTAGTTTTTACCTTTCCTTCTCTTTTAAATATCATATGTGAAGAAAACTGGTCAATACAGAATCTTTACCCCTCCAGCCAGACCCTGAGTGGTATCATCTTCCTTCGGAGGGTGTGCACATAAAACATACAGATTACACACAAATTGCGATTGATACAGTAGGTTGAGACCTGCTCATTAGAGTTTACAATATATTAAAAGAAACACTGCATAGTACACATATTTCAGTTTCAGAAAAACATGTCACACACAGCAGAGATATTATTTATGGAGTGGGCAATACAAACAATAACTTCTTACAGAAGCAGATACACAATATTGCATTGCGCAGTTTTTGATAATAGGGGCTTCAGACTAGGTTCCCAGGGCCCACCAGTAAGCCTTACATTACATTCCCACGCTTCCCCTTATTATCCCCCTTAGTCAGCTTTTTTATGGTCCTACTCCCATATTTATACATACTACACTTCCCTCGTTGCCCACTTTCCCCGTATGGTTAATAATCAATATATAGAAATCCAAGGCTAATGGTTGGGCGGGTAGATGGCCCACTGACGTCTGGTCCGTCGGCCTATCCAGCATTGAATAGGGGACTCTATAAATATAGCTTTCCGACCAAAGGCATTAGGGTTACAGTAATTATCTAGGCTCAAACTGGGCATATGGCATCTGTCTCCGTAGTATTGGCTTGTACAGTATACTATAGCTCCAGAGTTGTAGAACTTAGCACATATAACGTCTATTTTAAACCCTTTTGAAAAACTTATTTGGAGAACTGCATCCACATATCCTGCAGAATATATTCCGTATGACATTGCGAGGAACCCCTCGCGTCCCACAGGATAAAACACTTTGCTGTTCCAAATAAAACTGAATTGGGCTCTTGCCATTGCTCCCCGGCGCCTTCAATAACTCTAATTCTGACAGCTACCCGACACGCCGGCCACGTGACCCCGCCGCTTCCTCTCCACATGGACTGCATTCGCTGGGGTCCTTCGCACAAATGGCTGTACCGTGATATTGCCGTACTTTTTTGCTGCTTTCATCTCCGCTTTGCATCAACTTATTTCTGTCAGATAACTTTGCAACATATATCAACTCCTGCCATGTAATCGCCGCCTCTTTATGAAAAGATTAACAAAAATAAAATACTGGATTGGGCAAGTTGAATAATCAGGCACCTAAATAGACAGTCCGATGACGGCAAAGAACAAGAGAAGGGAGGAGTTGGGGTCCTAGGGAATGCCAGCCGGGCAGCGTCTGGCAGCTGCTGAGGGAGGGGAGTCTCTGGGCAGGAGAGTGAGACCGTTCACACGTGGTCTCCGGTATCGGAAGAGCTGCCGCCTACGGCACCGAGTGACTGCTCTCCCCTCCCCAAGGCCGCCATTCCCCCCACCGGTCCTTTATCTGTGTTAGTGCGCGGTGTCGTCTTTGTGCAGCAGGTGTCACCACAGCATCGCTGACGTCATGGACTGCGACATCATGGAGAATGACATCTTGGAGGCTCTGGAGGATCTTGGGTATGGGATTTTTTTGAATGCTTAAACATTGCCTCCTGTTCTGTAATGGTCACTTTGTATTCTCCATCTCTGTAGCATGACAAACGTGTATATCTCTGGCTAGTAATCCGCAAGCATTTATTGGACCATGTTAAACAGCAGTGACAGCTCTTTGCCATACATTGGACTCTTACTTATACATATCTGATGACTGTATAGTATTGCACTCACATGTCATATCAGAAAAACTTTATGATCAAAATCTTTTTCACCTGATGACAACAGCAGCACAGGGCTGAATAAGCATAGGCTAATCCTAGCAGGCAGCAGCATATTTCTGCACATTTTTTAATGAGTTTCTTTAATTCAGAGCAACCACTTTTTTACTGATTTTTTTTTGAAACCACAGCTAGATTGGCATGATGTATAGGATGATTGCTCGCCTACATTTATTGATTACTCATAATTGCAAATTCTAAACAACCAGCTATGTGACTGCCAGGATTATGTTTTATAAAAGATGACTTGTTTTAAATTGGGTTTTGGAGTTTAGGCTTCTGTTTTAGATAAGAACTAACATTTTTGAACACAGATGGTTTTTTAACTGTTTAATATAAGAAAGTCAGTTGTAACTGATGTTATATTTGGGATGGAATTTATAATAATGTATCCCCTCTTTTGTCAAATAAAAAGGGCATTACATCCATAATCACTTAGGCCCAATGTTGCAGCCAAATGCTTTTATACAGGTCGCAGAACTCTTGAGATGACTTCTATAGTATTTTTTAACAAGGGGCATATTTATTTTTACAATGTAAAGGTGTGTTATGTAACAAGATTGAGGTCATAAGACTTTGTTTCACCAGAAATATAATTAACTTGGTGAATATAGATGAAAAGGTCCCGCTAAGCCTTGCAAGCCTTTCACTGTCGGAGGGTGCTGTGAATTTAAGCTGAAGAACAGAAAGAGTGCTATCTCATTTTAGAAATAATCCCAAGGAGTACATTATTCTTGCTAATATCAATGATATCACTGATATAATATAGTGAAATAGGTGTGTTGTGAGCCAAGGCCATATACATACATTTAATTTTAAGGTCTAAAAAAGCCATTGAGAATATACTGTATGTTTAGCAACCATAGGTAGTAAAAGGCACATTTGCCCAGGTGCCGTTACTCATAGCAACCAATAGAATGTTTGCTTTAAAACAGGTGACCAGTAAAAGCTACTTGCTGATTGGTTGCTATTAGTGACAAGCCAAATAGAAAACTTTGCACCTTTTATTATATAACCTGTTTGTTCTTTGGAGAATGCAGTCTTAATTTCTCTTATTGGTTTAATTTAAAGCTTTTAATAAGTTTAGTAACTGTGCCCATTACTGTGAGTCATCCAAAGAAACTTGTTTTCTATGTTTATGTGCTTCATGCTAAGACAAATCAACAAAGTGGATACTTCTTATTAGCTTGTATATTATTATCACTTGATTTGCTGTTTGGTATAGGGCATAGGGGAAATCAATTCAACAATCAAACTGCTGTGCAATATATAACATCATTGGTATATATTTATTTTGTATTAGATATCATACCACTAGTCTTAATGTCTTTATCTGTGGCCTGTAACCTTTTTCTCATTTTATTTTTACTCGATATATAGAGAGGTTAAGATTTCCCTATATATCTATTAGAAGCAAGCAGAATGCTTCTCTTTACTTGGCAATAGTGAAGTCCTTTTGTCTTTTTCTTTCTTAATCAGGGCCAGACATTTCCCTGAAGTAGGCAAGTAAATGGTTAAGGACCAGTAACACTAAATAAATGTAAAGGGTTTTCTGTTCATATTAAAATAATGTACTTTTCCCCTGCACTGATGCAAGTTATGTACCTGCGCCACAAACTATATTTTAGCCATGGGGCATTCAAGCTAAAATATGGCAAGGTAAAATGTTTACAAAGTAAATATTAAGTAAGCAGTGTAGAATACAATAGTTTAATTGTTAAGCAGTATGTTGAATTAATCATATTGGATTCTACAGACCTATAGAATGAAAGGTGTTTAAAAAAAAATGCCTGATGAATAGATAAAAACTAGTTATCCATCACATGAAAATTGTTTCCCCCATCTGAGGTGCAGAATAACAGAGCCTGCATTCCTGATAGGGGAAACAATAGTAGTTGTTTTGTTTTTTTTTTTTTTTTTGAAAAGCAGCCAAGCACCTTGGTCTACATATCCCCCAGTCCTATATCACATGTACTTGCAGATTATGCATATGCCCCTACAAGCATGCACAGCCCATTTCATATTCCCTTACAGCATTGTGATGGGATTAAGATCTATGCTTTGACTTGGCCATTCCTTGGTGCAGGCCCAAACTATAACATTTCCACCACCACGCTTTACGATTGGTATCAGGGACTTCTGGTGAAATGCTGTCTTTGGTTTTCACCAAACATGCCTTCTGGTACTGTGCCAAATAACTCTTAACGTTGCCTTGTCTCCCCAGAGCAAACACTGATTGATTTTTTTTCTGGACAGCAAAAGTTTTCCATGTAGCTATTTCTAGGTGCAGACTCATTCACTTAGTCGGGTGAGTTACTTATAGGTCCCATGATGAAATTCTGGCACTTCTTCCAGCACTGTGGACTACACAACATAAATGGTGCAGGATATTTGTTGTATCACCTTTATCGGTATTGTTGACAAGAATATCAAATATCTGTAGGTTGGAAAAGGACTCTTCTTGACTGAGCATATTTGTTTTATTTGACTGGTGCACACATTTTTAAAACCTTTTTGTTCTCAATAGGTATAAAGGATCTTTAATGGATGATGGAGCTTTAAACCAAGCAGTCTGCCAGGGTGCCCTTTCCCCGGAATATACTAAGCTGTGTGCCTGGCTGGTGTCAGAGTTAAAAAGGTTCTGTAAATTAGAAGAAAATGTGGAGGCTACCAACAGTAAGTATAACGTAATAATGGTACAGTGGTGCAGCATAATATGCACCTTAGATGTTTGACTTTACTTTTGTATGTTGAATTGCATATTTTATACCACTTAGCGTCACTGTGATCACAAGTCGCTTTGCTTCGGCATTAAGACTAAGCCAACGTAATTTGTTGAATTACCCTTTCTGTTGAATTTACCTTTCTGGCTGCCCCTGTTTATGTCTGCTCCCATATTCCAGTCATACCTTGTATTGAAAGCACACCTCTATACTCCAGCTAATGCCTTTAAGTAATTTATTTCTGCAGAAATCCAGCACCACCTTTCCCCCAAAAGATTATGCTACACTTCTGCTGAAATAAATGACTTAAAGGCATTTGTACCTTTTTTATATCAGGTAGTAGTAATTGGTGGTGCCCACCTCTACTAACTATACAAAACAATGTTTTATGCTCTTTGCAGAGGTTTCCTTTAGGATCCCCAAAGTAACAGATAAAACTTACTAGACTACCCCTTAGTTCATAACAAGGTTAAAGATAATGGCACATCAGTCAAACTTAGTTCTAAGAATATGTGACAGCAAGTAAGAGGCAGCTGAATTTTCCTTACTATCCTTGAGGCCAACGACACATTATGTGACAATATTACAGACCTTCACACTCGCCTTCTCTCTTTTTCACCCCCTTAATCCAAATAAAATTTTTCCAGCACCTTATATTTGCATTTTATTTTCTTTCAATTAATTGAGACAGCTATGCTCTAAAAATTGTTTTGGGCTCAGTCTGCTGTGCTTGCATTTCTTAAGAAAAAGGTAAAAATCTAAAAGTAATCATGCTTGTTTCTTACAGGTCCAGATGAATCAGAAGGTTTCCAGCTGGAAATGAGTGGCCTTCTGACAGAAATGATTTGTCCATATGTATGTTTGACATCTGGAGATGTGACTAAACGCCTACTTGAAAAAGAAAACTGCCTCCTTCTCTTAAGTGAGTTCTATATTGTGGGGTTAAATATTAAATGTTTGTTTTACCTTCTAGTTACCCATTTCAGATATTTGGTTGTAAATCACTTAGCAATGAGAATATGTGATGAACAATGAAAATGATACAGAAAGGATTCTTCTCCATATTCTTTTCCCAACAAATGTGTCGTTTATTTCACCAATACGCACAACAGGAAGAAAAATAATTCTTTTGGGAATTCTACTGAATGTCACGCTGTGAATTCTCTCAGAATATTGGGCATAATTTTCATACACCACAGAGCACTATAGGTTGCAGAAAAGCATGGCTGGGAATTGGGACAATTGTTTTAGACTAATCATTGATTACTCAAGTGGTGTAGCCAAAATTATTTCCCTGTTGAAGGACATTTGAGACTCGAGCAAATATCTTAAATGTTTTTGTGTTTTTTTTGCATAGCATATCTTCTATCTGAGCTCGAAGCTGTACGAATGTTGGCTGTGAGCATCCCAGGAAAAAAATCAGAAGATGGTGAAGGCAGTGAGGTGTTTAAGGAATTGAAGTGTATTTGTATGACACTTGGAATGTCAAAACCTCCAGCCAGTATAACAATGTTCCAGTTCTTCAGTGGAATTGAAAAGAAGGTATGTTTTATTTTATGTTTTAAGCAAATATTAGTAACATGGAGATGAGTACACTTTCTCCGTGTATTACCTGTTTAATCCTAATAGGACTGAATGTGGTAGTGAGCTCTAATTTCACAGTGATAGCAGGAAGCAAAGCACTGTTAGTTTAATCTTAACGCATTTACACAAGTACACGGTATATTTCCACAAGTAGAAATAAATCATCTTTTTTTTTCAGTTGAAGGAAACGTTATCAAAAGTGCCACCTAATCATATAGGAAAGCCTCTGCTAAGCAAGCCCCTTGGGCCATCTCATTGGGTAAGTGAGTTTAATTAGATTTTTCTTTTGTGTTCTCATGGAATATGTTTTAGCTATCCAAGCTGTGGGAAGCCTACAAATTGCTTTGAGGTTTTCTCCATGATTAAACATTCTAAATCAAATATACTTTGACTTATTCATTGTCCAGTTCATATGCTATTCATTACAAAATGTGTGCAATGGAATTCTATACAAATATAATGGAACTAGGCCATGGATTGAATATTTTACACAGAGCATGGGACTTCTACCTTTAACATCAACACATGCAATATTTTCATATTAAGCATTAGGTTTAGCATATTGTACAATCTGCATGGCTTGCACTCAAGTGACAAAATACCAGCATCATGGGTTCTGCATTTACAGGTTTTTTTATTCAGTAATAATGTTGACTAGCTCCCAAATAGTTACATTTGGGGTAATTATGTGAAAAGCAGTGGCTATGTACTTTGTATATTTAAATATTTATATGTATGCATTTATAGATATGTATGCATGAATCAGCATTTGTAACAAAACAAACAAAAAAATCATTTTGGGCTAAATTATTTTTAGTAGACTTAAGGTATTATGATCCAGACTACAGAAAAAACTGTATCCCAAGTCCCAAACATTCTGAATATATTAGATCCTATACCCGTGTGTGTATATTTACATACACATCTACATAAATATAAGCAACACCCTTGTGTATTTTATGCCGTTGAAGAAATGTGACTGTGAAAAATGATTAATTCTCATTCAGTTTTACAAAGTACACTTGGTTTTATCCATATATCCTTGCTATTTCGTACCAGAGTTATAATTTACAGTGACTGTTTAAGTGATCAAAAACTGCCCTTTTTCTACTTAGGAAAAGATTGAAGCAATTAATCAAGCCATAGCAAATGAATATGACGTCCGGAGGAAAATGTTGGTAAAGCGACTAGATGTTACTGTGCAGTCGTTTGGTTGGTCAGACAGAGCAAAGGTAAATGTGAAGAAAGCACTGTATTTTATGTTAAATAGTGTTTTGTGTGCATTAAAAATGATGTACTGTTACCTTACACTGGAAAACAGTGCCTGCTTCAAAAACAGAAGTTTTGTAACCATAGGATCCACCATCAAAGCTTGTATCTGACTACAGGGCACACTTTTATATGGCTAGCTATACAGATAAGCTATATAGAGTGCAATAGTATCACAGTGACAGATAAACAGGGGTCAAAAGTCGAGACCTTCCTTGCCAAGAAATGGTTTATGTGAAGGTTTTTGAGGATTACATAGAAGCTCAAATTGTAAAAAATATATAAACGTTATTGCCTTCTTTTGGTTTTCTTAATGTACAAATAGACATAGGGTATTTCACACTAGGAACAGATGCTCATTTTATTGTTGTCTTTTATAATATCTGTATTTACTGATTATAATAACTGATTATGTGCATGTGTTAAGCAATCATTACTTTTTCAACTACTTACTGTATCTCCCTAACCATGAAAAAACCTTCTCACATGTCAGTATAAAGCATGCTATATTTAATATCTATAATCTGTTTTCATTCCTTTGAAGAAGACACCAGATTATAATGCTACACTATAAAGTTAGGAGCAGGTTTATTATCATTCCTATTCGGTTGAATTGTAAGAAAGCATGAGAGATCTTAATCTTAACCGTTTTATTTTATTTATTGACTAACTCACTCTAGGACATTAGCCTAAAAATAAACAGTGACTCCTTTTGTTACATATTTTAGTTTGATGTTTTGTAAGTTGTGAAATAATTGGTGTTAATGGATCACAATATGCTATATTGATAGGATTGTCTCTGTCTTTAATTAGAGTCAGTCTGAGAAACTTGGGAAAGTGTATCAGCCCAAACGTGCAGCTTTACCCGTAAAAGGTGCTATTTCTGTTGCCCACCTTTTGGCTGCCCGGCAGGATTTGTCAAAAATTCTAAGAACTAGCAGTGGGTCTATCCGGGAAAAAACAGCCTGTGCTATAAATAAGGTAAGGAATTCTCTGTTATCTTTCTTTAGGTTTTCTTTTGTACTGCTATTCTGGCATTTAGAATGGCAGTTTGTGCAGTTTAAGCCCCTCTACTTTGTCTAATTTGAGTGCAATTCATCATAGCAGGCTGAGCCTGCACATTCACAGTCAGCAAGGTGTAACGTGCACCTAAGGGCACAAATACCATTAAAATTAAAAGCACGCACATTTTTTATGCATTGTTAATGTTGATAAATGTAAGTTTATGCACTTAAGATTTAAAAGTATGCAGGCTGCATGTAATGTTAATGGAAGTAAATCCATAATAGGGAAGCTCCCAGGAGTACTTATGGGTAATAAACTTAGCGTAAATGAACGACTTTTACATTGATCTTCAATATTTATTATGATGTATTATCAATTCAGTTTTTTGTTAATAGAAGAAATATGTAAAAAAGCACAAGTTCCAGCTCATATTTAAGCATTTAGGTATGTGTTTTAAATGGGAGATGGTGTCCTTTCCCATTGTAAAGTTTGGTGTGGTTAATTCATTATGTTCATCAGACATTTCACCTCTTGTCAAATTTTATTTCAGGTGTTGATGGGAAGAGTTCCTGACCGAGGCGGCAGACCCAACGAGATTGAGCCCCCTCCTCCAGAGATGCCTCCCTGGCAGAAAAGACAAGATGGTCCCCCACAAGGTGGAGGTGGCAGTAGAGGTGGAGGAAGAGGAGGCTATGAGCAGTCATATGGAGGACGAGGAGGCTATGAACAAGGAGGTGGACGAGGCGGAGGAGGAGGCCGTGGAAGTTATGACTATGGTGGCAGAGGAGGTAGAGGAGGCAAAGTTCATGGTGGCTGGACAGACTCTAGTAGTAACTATCAAGACAGTGGCTATCGTGATAGTGGATTTCAATCTAGTGGCTACCAAGGCAGCGGAGGAGGATACCAAAGTGGTGGAGGGGGTGGATATCAAGGAGGAGGTGGATATCAGGGCACAGGTGGTGGTTACCAAGGTGGAGGAGGATATCAGGGAGGTGGTGGGTACCAAGGTGGAGGAGGCTATGGAAATTACCAAGGATCGTCCTATTCTGGAAGTGGATACCAGAGTGGTGGCTATCAGCAAGATAACAGATATCAAGATGGTGGCTCCCACAGTGATCGAGGTGGTAGTCGTGGAGGCGGAAGAGGAGGACGAGGCAGTCGGGGTGGAAGAGGAAACCAAGGTGGTGGATGGGGTGGTCGAGGTGCACAAAACTATAACCAGGGTGGGCAGTTTGAGCAGCACTTTCAGCATGGAGGTTATCAGTATAATCAGTCTGGGTTTGGACAAGGAAGACACTACACAAGTTGAGTTTATTGAGAGTTCAGCTTACAATAGAGCTCAGGTAATAGAATCGACCTGCTCAGATGAGTGCTGTATTAAGAGAATACATGCAGGCTTCTTTATACAATTTTTGCGTGAAAAACTAAAACCTGAAACATGCATGGACCTTACAAATAAGGGTGTGCTCCTACAGTTGGTTTTTCTCAGAAGTGCAATTTGCCATGATTACAACTAGAACGCATGCACACCTTTCATACAGCCCAATACCGGATCTGATTTTATGGCTGAAGTGCCGTAGCTTTCTTGAATAGTGATGACTGGCCACCAGTGCTGTGATAGAGGTGAATGCACACATTTACAACACTTGCACAAGACAGGTATACTTAAGGTAATAAACACAATAACTGACTGTATGTTCAGTGCTGCAGTACATACATCTTCCAAGTTTTCTTCATCATAAATGTTCGATTTGCAAAGTAACCTTTATTGCCTAGGACTGTTTCTGACAGGCACATTTTTATTACATGAGCTCTATTCCTTTCTATACAGCATAGCACGGGTTGATACTACACCTCAAGGGCTGTAAAAAGGCCAGGGTTGAAAGAATAGATGGACACAGGAGGCTGAAAAAACAGTGACAACATCAGTTTTGGTGGAGCATCTCTATTAAAAATTGTCTACAATTGGCGCCATGCACTCTTCTGTAATTAATTGAATTGTTCTTCCTTTCTGGCCTGGATTTGTACTCGGCAACATCTACCACATTCATCTCCCAGCAGGTCAATACCACTCAACAGGCAGTGTAAATTCTCACATAGATGACTCCATGAATGCTAAGGGAAGTTACCACACACCAGTAATAATTTTACTTTCCAGCTAACTGAGAAAAAACAAAAATTACTTGAATATAGTGTTGAGACTTAATTTTCTTCATTTTGTTTGTTTGCAAATTTATACCACTGACTAAAAGTGGGGTTTTCCTTTTCCATCCTCTGTGAAGAAGTGCACTACTTTGGGCAACCGTTTATGCCCAGCAAAGTCCCTTATTAATGCTGCGAAAGGCACAGCCTTACTGAGTTGTGATCTTTATAATTAAAGGCTATGGTACATGCAGTAGTTTGAGCACTACTTTTGGGCAGTAATAACAAGCTGATACTCGCCTGGGGTTGTCTCTTACCCACTTTAAGAGGAAGAACCATGGGTCTTCTGGGAGCAACAGTCAGAAATATGCATTAGGGTAGTTTGCCCGCTGGAATTATATTCAGGTGAATGGGAACTGACCCCAGGTAGGTAATGGCAATCAAAGTGCTGCATGCACCATAAGCTTATGCCTTTACCAACAGCCACATACTTTTTTTTTTTACTAAGTTTACTTTGTAAATAAGCATTGTCAAGCTGTGAAAGAAAACAGTAGAAGGTGTGCTGATTGTATGAAAGGTGAGCAATAAAGATTCCTTATGGGTTCTGTCTATATACATATTTCTTTTTATTTCAAAAATGTACATAGAATTGATGACAAATGCAATGTTTCCCTTGCAGAGAGAAAATATATCTCATAATTCAGCGTTTGTAAGGAGAAATGAATCAATGTCTGTTCTGCTGAGTTAGTCAGCACTGTATTGTTATGGGCTGGGCATGGATGGCCTTAAAGGTTCCCTTCACCCATCCTCTAACTTGTACAGCAGGTGGCACAGCCAGTAACAGGATCTTGTTTTGTTTTTTTGTATGTTTGTTTTTTTTTAACCACCTATCCTAAGGCCTCATGATGCTGTGCTCTGCTCCTCATGCTGGATTTTCACTTAAAGCAGAGCTTACCCTGGGATGCAAGTGCTTTCTAAATAAGTAGTAATGGGCAAATTACCTCTGCAGTGTATCAGAAATTGGCTCTCTTTTAGCCAAGACTCCAGTTCTGCACAATGCCTTGTTGGAGGGGAGCAGAGTATGAAAACAGTGTTCTGAGGGTAAGGGTAGTCGGGGAGAGTAGATAAGGGAATAACTAGAGACAGAAACTGCTTTCAATAGCAATTGCACTTGGCATATGTAACCACATTGTAGTGTGAGGTTTTATATTTTCTTTTATTGTGTAAAACTTGCACAGCCAACTTATGGCTTGCTTGGCTAAAGGAAGAAACCTCACAAACTGAGTTGGGGTACTGATTGTTTAGACAGACGCTGCACTGAAAACAATGCTAATGTTTGAGGAACAGATACTGGTATGAAAGACAGAGGGAAGGGCTTAGCTTTGACCTGCTGTAACTGAAAGTAGATTTTCCTTTACAGGGCTGTGTACAGACCGGAAAGTCATGTTCCCAGCAGGCAGTGCTTTTTACCTTACCATAAAATTATCACACATTTTGATTTTGCCATTTACTTTTGCACTTACAGAGCAATATATGCCCCCCCCCCCCAGTAACTGCTGCATTCTCCTGTAATTACACTGTTTTATGGTTGCAAGCAGAAACTGACTATAATACAGCATGAGCTGTATGCTCTGAACTAGGCTGAAATACATTTATTAAAATATCAAATCAGTTTCTTTATATTTAACTTCAAAATTGAGACATTGAGCAAGTCATTACTCTGAGCTACCTGATTCCTTTAGGTGCCTAACTTGGCTTTGATAAACTGCATTCTCTATTTACTGTTGTTCTGCAAAGTAATATCACCCCCCCCCCCCCACCTGATAGGTAACAAAATAGTTCCCCCTGACACCTCTCCTGCATATTTCTATGCTGGTACCACTGGCCAGCGTTGGGCTAATAGCATGCGTTAGAAGAAAAATTGGAAACATTGCCCTGTGTGTGTCACTCGGGGTACAGTTCATTTAATAATTATGAGGAGTGGTTCCAGCCATTTTATCTTGTGCTTACTGCTGGAGAAGAAATTGCCTTGCTTAATATATCACTAATGAAAACTCCTTAACACTGTTAGTACAGGTGCCTATTAAAATGCTCTAATGTAAGCTTTCAGCATAATAACCACCTGTTAGGCATGTGTGACATCAGTAGGAAGCAACATCAGTGGTTTCAGTCACTTTCTGCCACCTGAAATACATTGTTAAAAAACTGCCCTCACTATGTGCTATTAGCTTCAGACTTTCTGAGTAAGCTTGTGCATTGGGCCCTGACACACTAGCCCCATCTCCCCTCTTACCCTTCCAAAAGGTTATCTAACATCTTTTCATCTCTGCATCCATGCTCCACCTAGTGGCAAATGTGAAAATAGCACTAAGCTGGCAATAAAGAAAAAATTTTGTCCGAATTGCCAAGGAGACATGAATTTAATATCTGCCTGAATAGACTTCAGGAACATGCATACTAAAACTGAGATGGCTTTCCACACACCAAAGTAGAATGACTTTTTTTGTTTTTTGCAAGGCATTATATAATATATAGTACATGTATGGGATCCCTTATCCGAAAACCCATTATCCAGAAAGTTCTGAATTACAGAAAGCCCATCTCCCATAGACTCCATTTTAATCAAGTAATGCAGAATTTTAAAACTGATTTCCCTTTTCTCTGTAATAATAATAAAGTGCCTTGTACTTGATCCCAACTAAGATATTATTAATCCTTATTGGAGGCGAAAGAATCCTATTGGGTTTAATTAATGTTTTATTGATTTTTTAGTAGACTTAAGGTATGGAGATCCCAATTACGGAAAGACCCCCTATCCGGAATACCCTTGGTCCCGAGCATTCTGGATAATGGGTCCCATGCCTGTATTAAAAACTACACGATTAGCCTATACTGGTCTGAACTGACACTAATACAGGCCATTAGTTTAAATTGTATGTTTGTTCACAGAATTCTGCTTTGTAAAGTGTTAATTACATTTTTAACTTTTACAGGAGCAGGCCAGTATTACTTTTAAAAGCTTCTTGGCCCTAAAGACTTTCCTTTTTGCAGGTTTCCAACACCTTCACAGTCATGTGTGCTATAGCAGTTGTGCAGGCAGAACACCTGAAAAGCTCATTGTTACATTCTGTTTACTGACCATCAGCAATTGCCTCCCAATCCTTCTCTGATCTGATTAAGGTGCCCCTCTATAACTACTGAAAAAGAAGCTCCCTCTGGGAAGAAACCTGTCAACCTACATATAAATGAAAATGTACGTATACCATTAAAGGGGTTGTTCACCTTTGTGAAAACGTTGATTATGATGTAGAAAGTAATATTCTAAGACAACTTGCAATTGGTCTTCATTTTTTTTATTTGTGTTTTTTAAAATATTTAACTTTTTGTTCAGCAACTCTCTACTGCAATTTCAGTAGTTATCTGGTTGCTAGTTGCAAATTATCCTAGCAAACAGGGAGTGGTATATTAATAGAAGAGGAGCAAAATTGAAAAATAAGTAATAAAACGTAACCATAAGAATGCAATTGTAGTTGCACAAAGCAATAGAATTTTGGCTGCCAGGGTCAGTGACCCCCTTTGGAAAGTTGGAAAGAAGGGAAATAAATAATAACTGTAAACCAAAAATAATAAGGATAAGTGAGTGAACATATGTAATATGCATTTTGTTCACCTCAAGTGTAAAAAAGAATTACAATAAAAACAAAGTTAAAAAAAGATAAATAATGATCTATTGAAAACTTACTTAGAACTGACCATTCTATAACATATGAAAAGTCAACTTAAAGGTGAACGACCCCTTTAAATAGTTGGTATTATCCATTTGTGCCTATAAGACATGCACTGTGTGGAGAATATCAGCTGTGGCAGAAGTAGGTGGGTGTCAGTGTACCTTCTAAGGTGTTTCTCTTTTATGTGTCCATTTGCTGGACATGCTAATCAGAGGGCAGTGTAGCACTCTGGGTGGGAACAGCTTCTCTATCATTTGTGCAGATCCTGGCGGTGGGGCTTCAAGCTGTGCTGCTCAGGGAGGTGACCTGGGATGCAGAGGTTAGCAGCAGTGACACACTGACTTACAGTGTAATGGAGCCTCACCACCCCAGCACTAGGTACATTTTCTACACCATTATATTATACAATATGCTCCTCTTACAGAAGATAAATTGTAGCATTGCCCACAACAACTGTTTCATTTTAGCATGGTCTGCTCCTGAGGGACAAAGCTCTGTAACAGAATTCCAGGACTCTCACAATCTGTTTCTGTGCCCAGGCCCTGGACTGGCAATCTGTTGTTTCTGGCAAATGCCAGAGGAGCTGCTGTATGATGCATATTGGGTTAGTGGGGAGGCTGTGCACTTGAAATACCTGACTGCCAGCTACTAGAGAGTACTTCTGTCTATTGATATTCTTCTAGACCAGTGCTGTCCAACTTCTGTGGTACTGAGGACCAGAATTTTTCTGGCCTACATGGTGGAGGGCCGATAATGGAAGCCAGTTTTGGCCACTCCACTTTTTTAAACCGCACCCATGTAATCACAAGAGCTTTCAAGGCCATACCGATTAAATTATGTCATATCTATTACTTAACGTTACCAAAGATAGCATTGATTTTTCAATCGCACTTAAAGGAACAGTAACACCAAAAAATGAAAGTGTATAAAAGTAACTAAAATATCATGTGCTGCTGCCCTGCACTGGTAAAAGTTGTGTGTTTACTTCAGAAGTCTACTATAATTTATATAAATAAGCTGCTATGTAGGAGAAAAGGCACAGGCACATAGCAGATAACAGATAAAATACTATTGTATTCTACAGAGCTTATCTGTTATCTGCTATGTAACCTGTGCCTTTTCTCATTTTTTCCAGCTTGAATGGCTGCCCCTGTGGCTACACAGCAGCTTATTATATAAATTATAGCAGTGTAACTGTAGCAAACACACCAGTTTTACCAGTGCAGGGCAACAGTGCATTCTATTTTTATTACTTTAAAGATCTATCATTTTTTGGTGTTACCGTTCCTTTAATCAAACATTTTTCATGGCCATTAGCATATTTATAAAAAAAAACTTCTATAGAAGCTCACCAGGTTTTAGTTGCTGAATGTTCTAGGTTTTTATTTTCTATTCTTTTTGGAAAACTCAAATTCAAAAGTTCCAACTGTGTTTGAGTGTGGTACACATGTGCCCCTATCCTGACTTAGTGTGTTCTCTGCATTTTTGGATCACTCATTTTGACAGTGTTTCTGAAATTGTAAGGCTCTACTTCCAAACCTGGTGAGGCCTGAGGGACCCCTTGTATCTCATATGTGACGATAGCTGCAGCTTCTTCAACATAGAGCCTAACAGGAGTGTGAGGACCCCAATCCACTGTTTTGCTTACATTTTATTTCTTTTCTTTGTGAGTTCTCTGCATTTTGTATCCTGGTGCCCTTTCCTTTTTGCTTTAACTAGAAGTGTTAAGGACTCGTGAGAAGCTCTTGAAAATCTCAGTAGGGTGGTTGGGAGGTTACTAGTGAATGGTCTATTCTGCATTTGGGGAGTGGGAGGGGGCTAGAGAATGACTATACTGCAGGGAAGCTGCTAAAAATATATAGGAAGCTATTTCTGTAACAGGAAATGTGTCATTATACAAGGAGGGATCAGCTTCTTATATTGTATTGATAAAAATGTGCAAAGTAGAGTTTTTTTCTGATTTAGCATTATTCTCATACCATGAATCCTGAATGTCAGATCAGACTAAACACTGTATACAATGAGCAACATACTAATAGTATTTCCTGCAGTGCCAGGTGGCAGTTCTATGGAATATGGGAAATGTTGTTCAGTCTGTTTATATCCTGGATCCCTTTTCTTTAGCTTGCACTTCCACACTGCTAATCATTGCACCACCAAACTGCCCACAGCTAATAGGGCCCTGACCAATGGCTGAATATCCAAGGGGAGTATAAACTGAAATGTCCAACAACCACTGGGCAACAGGGTATTTCTAGTATGTACTATTCTCTATAAGGAAGCAGTCACTGGCAGTAAACTCAGTTTTCTATTCTTCTTAAATCCTTTGCATAAAGTTGTCTCTTTTGCATAGCGTATTGCTACAGGAACTGTTTCTTGGTTTCCAAGTGGATATCAGAGACAACAAAAAGGATTTCACAAAAAATACATGACTTCTTTATTTATTATATTACATTATGAGCACTACTCAATAGTATACAGTAGGACAGTCATCCAACCAGCGGCCTGCAAAGGTTTTTGGCAATCCAATTACAGTATCTATAAACATAAACTTACTATAAATAAAGGCAAGGTGAATTCCAACTAATCATTTGCCAGTCTTTCTGAAATTGTGAGGCCAGCCTCACTTGTTAAGTCTCTACTTACAAACCTGGTGAGGCCTGAGGGACCCCTTGTTTCTCATATGTGCCAACAGCCACTGCTTCTCCAAAGTAGAGCCTATCAGGAATGCCATGACCCCAATCCACTGTTCTGCTTATATTTTTATTTCTTTTATGTGGAGGAACTTCAAACATTGTGAACCTAACAATAACTGCAGTGTTAAAGGTGACCTGTCACTCTAAGAAATAATTGAGCAAAAAACTTTACTTACACTATATAAATTATTTAAATTATCTTTTCCTTCGGGCTTAGAATTTACAATCACAGCAAGCAGGCAGGTGCCATTTAGAGGACACTGTTATTTGTAGTTTTGTATCACTCCAAAATCTTGTGTATGTGCCAGAATGGGGGACCTAATGCCTATGCCCAGACTACTGAAAGCATGAGGAGGAAGGATGAATAAGAGAAGGGCAGTGAACTCAAGGAAGTGCTAAATGGAAGGTGACAGTAATGCCTGCCTCTACAGTATGCCTTAGGCATAGAGATGGGACAGGCAAAATATGATTGACAGCTGACATTTTTAAATACAATTATAACAGGTATGGATGTTTTAATAAAAAAAAAAGAATTCAGTTTGGCCTTGACATGAAAGCCTTACAAACAAAACTTGATCCACAAGCTTCTAAAAACAAACTTTAGCTGAATTCCTCTTTCTTATGGCTACTTGACTAGGTCGGGAAAACAAATTATAGGAAAAAATCAAACATTCTGCTCTCTGCATTCCATGCAGAGTAGCATTAAAAGGTCTGCCACAGGGGAGCAGGCAGTAAGGGCAGGGCCTCAATGCAGGTTGCAGCTTTTATAGCTCTGTACCTTGAAACACTGAATGGCATGCAAGGTGGAGGGCAGGAGGGGGAACGACTACATGCCTCCCCCCACCTCCCCTTAAATTGAGTTCTGCCTAACAAATGTACCCTTTTTTATCTTTGCACACTGTATGGGGCATTATAAAGTGACCCCTAAGGGGGGTCTACAAAAATGAGGCAAGGGACAAAAAGACATGTTTTTTGCACTTTTGCCACAATTAAATTTGCAACTACTGGGGGCGCCTCTCCCTCTGTGCAGCACTGCATGTGCTTAGCAGCACTGCATACTCACTTGTGCATTATTCAGAACATGCAAACTGGGTAGTTTTAGGATAGCCTGGCATTCTACACCTTTAATTTGGGACAGGAAGGATGCCACAGTTGTAATGCTAGGAACAACTGATAAGTGCACTAAGGGCTTTAAGGCTAATGGCAGAAGGGGCTGATGCCTACACTGACATCAGCCTTTGCCTGTGCCTCACCCAGATCCGAAGTAGGTGCATTTAGGAACTGAAACCTGCTCCATGTGCCTGCATCCGGGCCGAAGCAATGGCTCCAGGTGCAGGCACAGGCAAAATGCTGATTCCAGCATAGGGGCTGATTGAGGGGCAGATAAATGCAGGCCGAAAATCAGTCCTCTCTGGCATTAGTCTAAGGGCCCATAAATGTGCTAACTGACCAAAAAGAGGTGTATATATTTGTACAGGTAGATGGAAGAATCATGTAAAATCTACACCCTAACATAACTATGGAGTAAATATATAACATATTATTGTGCTAGGGCTGTTAACTCAAATACACTAATTTGTAAATGCTCCTAAATCAAAACAACATAGAGAGACACTATCATGTTTGTTTTATTCACTGATATTTTTTTTTTATATTATTTGCAGTTATTTTTGTTTATTTAACCAAATAAATAATTCAGTAGTAATAACTGTGCATAAACAACCCCTTTGTTGTGACGCTTTTAAGGAGAGGAGAAGTCCATTGTGTAGGTTTGGTTTTTATGTGCGCTGGTAATCTAATTATCTGCCTTGCAAGGAAGTTAGAAACATCTGTTTGCTCTGTTTAGGTCTAGAAATCACAAAAAACATACATGTTTCTGTACTCATCTTAGACAAGGGGGTGTACAACATGTAATAAAGTAGTCTATGGAACAAGAATGCAGTTAAAGACCTAGTTGCCATTTTATAGACCACAAGGCTGTTGCCTAGACAAGCCACCTCAAGAAAATACACATTTTTAATCAAAATATGAACATCTTAAAGGAAAAGGAAAGTCTATTGCCCATTATTCTGAAATAAGTAACATATGCTTGCAGTGCTACTGTGAGCCATGCTCCCTGCAATGTTACCATCTCTGCAAATAGAATCAGATACCTGTATCCAAAAACAGCCCTGCTACCTTTCCTTCCCCACAAGCAATGGCCTAGAGCCTAGGGCCATTGAATGCGCAATAACATCTTGCATAATTATGTGTGATGCGCATAGGTCCCCAAGCACCACCTCCACAACTACCCACTCTAATTGAATGTAATCATAACGGATCATAAAGGTTTGCAAGATAACTATTTAAAGGGGTAGTTCACCTTCAGTTTAACTTTCAGTCTTAGCAACTTTTCAAATGCTATTTATTTTTTTATAGTTTTTTTTAATTATTTTCCTTCCTCTTCTGACTCTTTCCAGCTGTCAAATGGGGGTCACTGTACCTGGCAGCCAAAACTTCCTCTGTTAGGCTACTGCTGCACAAAAAGCTAAATGACTGAAAAACGGCATTTATTTAAAAAATAATGCAATGACACATAAATGCAATGACATCTAGGAAGAGCTGAATGAAAAAGTGAAAGTAATTGCCTGCCGGGGGCATAGCAGCGGGGTAGACAATCTATGATCGACAGATCAACTTTTTAAATACATTTATAACAGGTATGAATGTTTAAATAAAAAAAAGAATTTGGATTTCATGTTTAATTTTTTTATACACTATTTATGTCTTGGTGACAGGTCCCCTTTAAAGGTGAACAACCCCTTTAAAGCCCTGCACATCTCAGCTCTGCATTTAGATGGCTGCTATAGAGAAAGAATGTACCAAGCACATCGATAACAACCTCTTTTGCTGACTCCAGCACCTCTGCATTCCTTTACAAATGCACCGAAATATTTACATTTTTCTCTGGAATGCGTCAGAGAAGAATGATGTTCTCTGGGTCAGTGGTGGAAATAAAAATTCCCGCATGCACATTGTGTGCCACTGGTGGAGGAATTGACAAAGAGATGGGGATCAACAGACAACATTTTAAATAAGGCATAGAATTTGAAATAACTAATATAGCAATCCAGTTGGAGCAAAGTAACTTAACATTTGGACTTAGGGGCAGATTTATCAAATTTCAAGTGCATTCTTTTCATGATTTGGAAAAAAAAAGCGCAGTGAAAAAATGAAAACACCGTCCTATACTTAAGAAAATTCTTAGGAACCACAAATAGTGGGTGTTAAAGAAAAAATCATATACATTGCCAGAAAAAAACTCGGCACGGTTCAATAGAAGTCAATGGGAATTGTCTCTAACAACTTGATTTATTTATTTCCCAGTTTACTAAAACATTTAAGTTATTTAGCCTTATTGTAAATGAATGGAACACTGTGATTCTCGCCAGCATGCGACTCTTTTTCTGAGCCAAAGCACACGCGGGAATATTCTGTGGCATTTTTTTTTAAATGAGCTAATGTTCCAGAAGAAAGGTCGCACAAGATTTTGTTGCAGTTATTTTTTTCGCATCCACTCGGGTGCCTTCAACAGCGGGCGAGCAAAATCTTTTGTCCCACCCGATCGACAAGACGACCAATATCCGACGCTTCTGCAATAACGACAGTGTTGCTGATCCGCCGTACATACGCCACATATCGTACAGAACTAGGTTTCGTACGATAATATCTGTGCGTGTATGGCCACATTATAGGTGTTTTTTACATTCCTTCCCTTCTCCTTTAATGTATGTTTATATATCCCGTACTTGAGGCATTTAAAACATTGATAGTGCCCCTTTAAATGGCCACCATTGCCACAACGGCTTGTACTTTAATATATGGGTTAAATAAACTGTTATGCCTCCTAACATGAACTGTTCCAAAAACCCTCAGCTAGTACTTTATATTTATTGACCCGCTAATGACTTTTATGTTGTGGCATAATTCCAAAAACCCATGTGCTTCCTCTCCGCAATATCTGCTATTATTGATTCAGTATTTATCATTATTGAGGTTTCTTGAGCTCACGACTATAACAAGTGAATTAAAAATAAAAACAGTCCTTTGTGGCAGTTTCTGCTTCCCGTGCTCTCAGAAAAATAAATATCATTCATATCTTTACATAGAGTTACAGTTAAAAATGGAATGTAGTGTGAGGAAAATCAGAGAAAGATGAATATTTTCTTTGAGATTCATTAAACTTCTGTTCAGGTTCCTCCAGTGGTTGAAGGAGAGACAGGCAGTCATGTTCCTGGTTCTACAGAAGAAATAGTGCATCTTTACAGTCATGGAGGCAACAGAATATTGCCAAGAAGGGTTCAGTTCATTCCACACAGTTGCTTATATCTTCTTCCAGCCAAAGGTGTTTACAGGACATCCATGGAATAAACGAGCGAATCAACTATCCTGTAAGTAGATACACACAATTGTTAGAGAATTAATGTGCCAAGTCAGTATTGGTAGTCGTGTATTCGCAGTCTTGACCTGGCATGTAGAATGCCTGGAAAGATGAGGAAAGAGGATGGTGCCCATCTTTTCTAAGAAAAGCTACCTGGTCAGACTGGGGCACCCACCAGGCACTTAAGTCAAGGGCCTGCCACCTAGCCCCTGGGCCCCTAACCACCTCCTCTACTTGCTTACTTTAGGCCACAACACCAGGGAAAACAATTAAATCTTTAATTTTATTTGAATCTTTACAAAGTTGGGGCTGGGGACCAACTTGTGAGCAGGTGGCAGGGCCCAACAGGCTTTTTTCCCGGTATCCCTGTAGGCCAGTCCAACCCTGGGCACAATTATTAAAGAAGAGGAGGACAAGCCCAGGGCATTAGGTAAGCGATTAAGGGAAACCACAGACAAGAATCTTCACCATCTTATAGAGTAATAAAACTAGTGCATACCCACCTAATAAGCTTTCCAAATATGCCCAATTACCTCTGCAGTGCTATAATTTAGCTATTATCACCAACTTAGGTGGCATCACATCCTGCTAATGTGAGCACTTCTGAGTTAGATTAGCATATACGCACATCAGTCATCCAAAAAACTGTGTGTGACATCAGTGGTGACATCAGTGGATCCAGCATGGTGGACGTGATCTTTAAAGACAGAGTGAAATTCACCTGTTATATGTGTGTTATATAAAATTAAGGGGTTTGAGGCAATTAAAATATAGCATGGTGGGGCACAGGGCTCTAGTGGACTGTGGTTTGGCAATGTTTGAGCTTTGGGGGTTTTCTTGTCCTTTTGGGACCTCCCAGTGATATTTGCTTTTCCTTGTACTTTAAAGCCCCAAGAAGATGTTTACTATGGGGCTCAGGAGTACCTAACAACAACTGTTGCTCCTTCATGTAAGTAAGGGTAGTAAGAAGGAATACCTATGCCCCATCCATGAGCACCCAATTCTGTGTACAGGCAGACAGCATGGCATAGCTTTTGCTCTCCATTCTGGAGGCACAAATATCAGGGCCAACTGACTACTTTTCACATTGCCCTCATGAAGGTTCTAGCCTCATATGGGGCAAGGTGTGCATACTGAAGACATTTTAACTTCAAAGCCTTGTGTATAAGAAAATAATACCAAATAATGATAAATTAATATTTTTTTGCATTAATTATTTTAACAGAAATGCAATATTACCTCATTATACTTTTGTATCTTCTCCTTGGTTTCTGTTTCAGACTGCCCTGGGGAATTTTCAGTACTGTTTACTTCAATAATGTCCATGTTGCTTTCCATGCTTGAATTTTCATTTTCCCATTTTGCAAATGCTTTATTTTTTGTAGATTTTCCATAGAACTTGCATTTCATTTTTGGAAATGTATGAGATCCACTGTCATTCCAGGCAGAATCAGGCCACACCGGATCAGTTTGGGTTGCCTGGCTTGTGGTGGAACGTTGAAGGCGCACGGAAATCTTTCTGGCAGAGCCAGTAACCAGAGTAATAGCTCTTCCATCTAAGTCATGATTATCCCTTCCACTTGACGGGAATTCAAAAACTTCATCTTGAGCTAAGGATGAAAAATACATATATAATGCACTGATGTTAAAAAATATTATATGATAGTAAGCCTTGATATAACCCAAATATGTATTGTGGATCAATTCAAGGTTTTATTTAGGCTAGAACCTTATGTGGCTTTATCTGATCTTGTGTGTGAATGAGGAGCAAATCACTGTAGGATGGATGGTCAAATGGTCAGATTTTCCCCAGCACAATACTGTCACATTAGTGAGCTATGTGTCTCTAGCTGTAGGATTGTGCATTCTATTGGCTATAAATAATGAATTATCCCTATAGCAAAAACTTAAAGCTAAAATTAATTTTGTATTCATTTTCATGATCTAAGCCAAGTGTGGCTTTAATCTTCATAGAAAAAAGGCACCAAAGCTGCTATACAGGGGGCATAACAAACATATACAAATATATACAAGTTCAGTATACTATAATGTATTGTAAAATCTAACAAATGTTTTCCTTTCATGCGGTTAAGGCATCTGCTGACAATGGAGGAAAGGAAAAGCATGCTGTAGTAAAGGATTGTTTGTAGTAAGGAAAGTATAGTAATGAATTTCCTACAAAGACATTGAGTGATTTCTTGGTTCAAAAGAGGTAGGTTACCTCTCTGGCACAAAGGAACATATATAATTTTATTTGTTCAACAATCATGATCATTCATCCTGGCTGCTATTTTGAGGTTAGGAAGGATTTTCTCCCCTCTTATGCTGCATTGTTAGCTGGCCTCTTAAGGAGGAGGGGTTTCCTGAAATATTATTCATAGATTTCAATAAAACAATGATCCCAGTGGCAATATTGACTTTCAGGAAAGTGTCATAAAGAACTGATAGACGTAACAATGTATTTCATGCTTTCTGAGCCAGTGCTTCAGAATGTGTTCCACTTCCAACGTTATGAGTAGTAGTACACCATTCTGTTCTATGGGGTTTGGGCAGGGCAGAGCCCACAAGATTAACAAGCATTGCATTAAAATTCATGTAGTGCAACTTGGAGGAGTGGAGGAATAGTTATTAGGAAAGGTCCTTTTCAATGCAGGGACAAAAGAAGAGCTTGGTAAGACTTTCTCCCAATCTCTCTGCCTTCAAGAGATCTCTAAAAACACATTTATTTAGAGAAGCTTAGCCTAATCTAGTTTAACATAACCTCAGTGTGCTGAGCAATACCCTTTGCCACACCTCTCACAACTCATGCCCATTCCCACACCTTGTGTCACAACCCTTTCTCCTTGTAGATTGTAAGCTCTTTTGGGCAGGGCCCTCTTCACCTCTTGTATCGGTTATTGATTGCTTTATATGTTACTCTGTATGTCCAATGTATGTAACCCACTTATTGTACAGCGCTGCGGAATATGTTGGCGCTTTATAAATAAATAATAATAATAATTAATTAATAATAATAATAATATGTTCATAAATTTTCCCTGTGATTGCTCATTAAGAAAATTCAATATTGACAGCACCTGTATATATTTTAGTGAATAAGATTTATAGTTCACAGTACTTCTCTTTACATAGGACTAGGAGTAATGATTTATTATTGACTGTTTATCAGGCTAACCCAAAACAGCAAAATTTAGGACAAAAAAAGTTTGTTGCCTTTCTTAAATAACAACAACAGCTGTGAAGAGTTTCGTTAGTGGCAGTATGTTAAAGGTGGTGTTTTAATATAAAGAATATGTATTATATATTCCTTACCTGGGGCGAGTGATGGACTGCTTGGCAGAGAGCCATTATTCCGGGTAGTTGAGGCTCCTCTGGAATGCTTCCGACATGCTAATACTAACAGGTCTTTGCATTGCTTGTGACAATTTGCTCCACAATCTATAAACCGCAAAGAAAATATATTACATATGTGTGTGTTAATACAGGTATGGGATGTTTTATCCAGAAACCCATTATCCAGTTCTGAATTATGGGAAAGGCCATCTCCCATAGAGTCCATTATAAGCAAATAATTACATTTTTTTAAGACCGATTTCTATGTAATAAAACAGTGGCTTGTACTTAATCCCAACAAATCCTCATTGGAGGCAAAACAATCCTTTTAGGTTTACTTAATATTTAAATCATTTTTAGCAGACTTAAGGTTTGGTGATCCAAAACAATAACTGTCCCATTATCGATTAAAAATTAGGTTTAAAAGTGTTGCAAGTTTCCCTCAGTGATCCCATAATAGGAGATGGTGTCTCTAGAGATTTGTCATTGACTCTGTCATTGACTTTCAATGTGTCAGTGTGGGGGGAGCTGAATGACTCCAGGAAGCCATAAGTATAGTGACATACAGTGGTGTGAAAAACTATTTGCCCCCTTCCTGATTTCTTATTCTTTTGCATGTTTGTCACACTTAAATGTTTCTGCTCATCAAAAACCGTTAACTATTAGTCAAAGATAACATAATTGAACACAAAATGCAGTTTTTAAATGAAGGTTTACGTTATTAAGGGAGAAAAAAAACTCCAAATCTACATGGCCCTGTGTGAAAAAGTGATTGCCCCCCTTGTTCAATTTCTGTAGTCACCCCCAGGCCTGATTACTGCCACACCTGTTTCAATCAAGAAATCACTTAAATAGGAGCTACCTGACACAGAGAAGTAGACCAAAAGCACCTCAAAAGCTAGACATCATGCCAAGATCCAAAGAAATTCAGGAACAAATGAGAACAAAAGTAATTGAGATCTATCAGTCTGGTAAAGGTTATAAAGCCATTTCTAAAGCTTTGGGACTCCAGCGAACCACAGTGAGAGCCATTATCCACAAATGGCAAAAACATGGAACAGTGGTGAACCTTCCCAGGACTGGCCGGCCGACCAAAATTACCCCAAGAGCGCAGAGACAACTCATCCGAGAGGCCACAAAAGACCCCAGGACAACATCTAAATAACTGCAGGCCTCACTTGCCTCAATTAAGGTCAGTGTTCACTACTCCACCATAAGAAAGAGACTGGGCAAAAACGGCCTGCATGGCAGATTTCCAAGGCGCAAACCACTTTTAAGCAAAAAGAACATTATGGCTCGTCTCAATTTTGCTAAAAAACATCTCAATGATTGCCAAGACTTTTGGGAAAATACCTCGTGGACCGACGAGACAAAAGTTGAACTTTTTGGAAGGTGCGTGTCCCGTTACATCTGGCGTAAAAGTAACACAGCATTTCAGAAAAAGAACATCATACCAACAGTAAAATATGGTGGTGGTAGTGTGATGGTCTGGGGTTGTTTTGCTGCTTCAGGACCTGGAAGGCTTGCTGTGATAGATGGAACCATGAATTCTACTGTCTACCAAAAAATCCTGAAGGAGAATGTCCGGCCATCTGTTCGACAACTCAAGCTGAAGCGATCTTGGGTGCTGCAGCAGGACAATGACCCAAAACACACCAGCAAATCCACCTCTGAATGGCTGAAGAAAAACAAAATGAAGACTTTGGAGTGGCCTAGTCAAAGTCCTGACCTGAATCCTATTGAGATGTTGTGGCATGACCTTAAAAAGGCGGTTCATGCTAGAAAACCCTCAAATAAAGCTGAATTACAACAATTCTGCAAAGATGAGTGGGCCAAAATTCCTCCAGAGCGCTGTAAAAGACTCGTTGCAAGTTATCGCAAACGCTTGATTGCAGTTATTGCTGCTAAGGGTGGCCCAACCAGTTATTAGGTTCAGGGGGCAATTACTTTTTCACACAGGGCCATGTAGGTTTGGATTTTTTTTCTCCCTAAATAATAAAAACCCTCATTTAAAAACTGCATTTTGTGTTTACTTGTGTTATCTTTGACTAATAGTTAAATGTGTTTGATGAGCAGAAACATTTAAGTGTGACAAACATGCAAAAGAATAAGAAATCAGGAAGGGGGCAAATAGTTTTTCACACCACTGTAAATGCTAAGTATGAGGATGGGTATGAAGGATATCATAAGCTATGAGTTAATATTTCAGCTTAAGGAGCATATATATATATACAGCATTTTAGCTCAATATTTTGTTTTCTTGACCTAATACACAGCTGGATGCCCACCTACCTACGTGCTCAGGTCTAATGCCCATGGGGAAGGCATACTAATCTGAACCTTTAGGCACTAACCAATGGAGTTAATAACAAGTAAGCCTGGCTTTTTAGAATTCATTTAATCATATCTGTTCATTTGTTTTAGAGCAGCAGTGAAATAGCGGGGCTCCTAAATACTTCACAGAGCTCAGCCAGCTGTAAGCAGGTATAATGATTTTACCATTAATTTAGTGAGTATTCTGCTCTATTGCACACCATGATAAATATGCAATGACTATTCCTAGAATAGATTTCTTATCAGAAGGCAAGCAAACTGTAAACTGAGCTGCGTTGTTTCAATACTGTAAGAAGTTTGCCAAAAACTTAGTTGTTTAGATTTATATTTGAATATGTCATTAGCAATATGGGCCTTGATAAATCATACTGGGAGTTGACAGTACATTTTTGCCATGGTCTAAACACAACATAAGCCTCAGGGTAAACAGTACAGTAAGGGGGTGATTTATCAACGGTCGAGTTCTATAGAAGTCAATGGGAGTTGCTCTGGGCAAATAATTTACGAGTTTTATTTCAAATTTGAAACTTGTATATTCGAGTACAGGTATGGGACCTGTTATCCAGAATGCTCAGGACCTGGGGTTTTCCAGATAAAGGATCTTTCCATAATTTGGATCTCCATAACTTAAGTCTATTTAAATATTAAATAAGTCCAATAGGATTGTTTTGCCTCCAATAAGGATTCATTATACCTTAGTTAGGATCAAGTACAAGGTACTGTTTTATTATTACAGAGAAAAAGGAAAAATGTGAATTATTTGATTAAAATAGAGTCTATGGCAGATGTCCTTTCCGTAATTCAGAACTTTCTGGATAATGGGTTTCCTGAAAAGGAATCCCATACCTGCATTTGAGTTTTTTTTATTCAGACAAGTTAACCACTTAACTACTTAACCACTAAAATAAGCGAGCATACGATATCTGAAAATTGATAAATAAGCCCCTTATTTTTTATCCATGTCTTGGGCTTGTATGTGACCACCTAGCGCATTGTATGTGACCACCTAGCGCATAACTGTCTTAAAATAAATAAATGGATAGCTATTTTTATATAAAAAGTGTGTATTTTATTATGTTGGATTCTACAGAATCTATATTAGAATCTTATCAATCTTACAATGACACTTTATTTTAAGGGGATGGGTGAATTTCCTAGATAAGTAATATCAATGACTGAGCCAATGTTTTAGTGTTCTGCACTACTGTCAACAGAAACATGGAAATTGTATCCCAAGGGATCCAGCTGCATTTAAGACATATGTTCCAGGAACTGTAAAAATCACCATTTGATATTTACCTTTGCACTTGAATCCTTGTTTGATTATACCCCACAGCTGCAATGGAAGAGAGAATAGCTTAATGCAAGTGAAGAAGTAAGCCAGAAGCAAAGTCAGGTCATAAGGAAGGATATACCAAGAGTCATACTAACATAAACAGGATATAACTAAACGTAACATTCTTCCTGACAGAAGCCACTCTGTTAAGGCATCATTGCATTCAGTCAGCTAGAGGGACATAAGCTGCAGCTTGGCAAAATTGTTTCGGAAAAAAAAGCATGTATAGAAGCAACTAGCTTTACTGATTCAAAAAGAAAGCAAAACATGGGTCTACTTCTCTTTGCTGTTCTTGGCATTCATTATATTATTTTTTCAAGGTGTTTTTTTAGATATGTACCCTAGAATTATGCTAGGGCACGTAGTTTGCCTTTGGCCATATAGTAAGCACCCAACTGCAGATTTCTATGTGCCTTTCTATGTGCCCCATCTAAGGAAATGTGCACTAGGGTGTCCAAGGAGCAACCACTGAGAGCAAGTAACAGTCTGCGTGCTATCTACTTTTGGGAAAAATCACCCAGATACTTTGTCATTAGAGGGCACTGGCGCTTTTATATTTTAGCACAGAATCTTTTACCCTCCTAAAATAGTTAAATAGTTCTGGCACAAAGCATTTTATTATTTAGTTTAAAAATAAAAACCCTTATCCAGTTCCTCCATTAGTGGTTTGTCAGTTCTTGTTTTAGTGGGTTGCTTAGTTTGTTTTAGGCAACGGTATCCATGTCAGTCATGAAAGGATATTTTTAAGGAATGTAATCATCCTCAGATGTTTAACATTGCTCCTCCTGCAATCGGTATAGTTAAAGTCTATAACCCAAATTTCATTTTATACTTTATTTTTTGAAGAATCGTTGATCCAACTACTACAGAGTAGGGCATGCTGGCATGCTTAGTAGTCAATAGCCAAAGGTTTTATTTTCCTGCACAATGCTTTGTAAATGGCAAGCACTTGAAAGGCAATAAAATAAACTTACAAATCCTGCACAGTGTTCACAGAATGTTGGCTTTAAATAAGTCATCTCTTGGAAGTTGTGAATAAATCCAGGCCCCAGTTTACAATGAAACTGGGATTTAGCCCGCAGAAAATATGCCATCATTTCAGACTTGCTGATTCGTCCATCTCTAATAAAAGGGAAAAGAGGGGTAAACATCACTAGGATTATTTCTTAAAGCATATAACTGTAAACTTGAATGCAACAGGAAATCATATAATACATCAGATTGTTTAACTTATGTATTTACTAATGTGATTAGTGTTTATTGCATTTGCACAATTCCATCTTTATGTCCATAACATAAACTTGTACATAAACATAATGAGCACTTTCGACTGCAGGAGTTCCTGTGCCTACTCCTGTTTGGTTGCTATGGGTCACTGAAATAATCATAACTTGACAGCATTCATTGCTTCACTTTTTAATAGTGTTTGATAAATGTCTCATGTCTGGGACTTGGTAATTTACTGTAACCCTATATTGGCCTAAAAGTGCCCTTTCCAGCTTATTTTTATGGTCATAGATGCCGTTGGTATTAGTGTTGTCCCGCCATTTATAATATGGTTGCCTATAATTAACTGTATAAAGAAAAACATGTGAAAGAAGCCATGGGACAGATGTATAAGTCAAATTGTTTTTTTCTAGTAAAAAGTTGCATTCTTCCTAAAATTTGTTATATTGTTCATTCTAATAACTTCTCGTGGCATTCTGAAAACTTTTGCCAGCAATCTGAAGTTTTTTCTGATTTTTTTTCTCATTTTTGAAGGCTGTAGAAAATTCATGCAAATTATTTTTTTACTATCTTCTCACACAGGAAAAAAAATGCTAGTGAACATTGGTAAATATAAGTAAAGTCCTAAAATTTTGAATATTTTTTAATTAGTGATACATTTTGAAAAAAAATCATAAATCTACGCCATATTCAAGTGCATTTCAAAATAAAGCTTGGGGTAAGGAGGAAATGTTGGAATGTTACTAAAGATTCTTTCTATTGTAATAATTACAATAGTTATTTGAGTGCTGCAGATGGCATATTTGCCTCCAATGTATACAACAGCTAGAAAAGACAAGAACTGTACACTATGTTCTTTCCTGTTTCCTCCTAATAATATACACAATTTATACACATTCTATTTGCTAAAGAATAGTAGAATTACCTATTGCATGTGGGAGTATTTTTGCAGTTATGTTAGAACATTCCCAGGATCCTAATTATTGCAGTGTTATTAGTTATACTGTTATGATTTCTTAGAGCTCCAACACAAGTTCTAAGTTACAGGGGTAAAGTCAGTAGGCTAGTGTAGTATTAAACTGCAGCCTAAAAGGAGAGTTTTTGGTTTATCTAAATGCTGCTTCAAGAAGTTTGTGAGCCCCTACTAACTGGGTCCACTAAATATTAGCCGAGCCCTAAGTAGTTACTACCTTGGACCGATTCGGCAGCTAATCGGCCCGTGTATGGGGAGAGCAGAGCGGCCTGGCCGACCGATATCTGGCCTGAAATTGGCCAGATCTCGATCGGCCAGGTTAGAAAATCTAGTCGGATCGGGGACCGCATCGACTCGTTGATGTGGTCCCCGATCCGACTGCCCCATTGCCGCCCACATAATCCGATCGTTTGGCCCCAGGGCCAAACGATCGGATTATTTTTTTTTTTACCTAAATGCTCCCCGATATCGCCCACCCGTAGGTGGGGATATCGGGGGAAGATCCGCTCGCTTGGCGACATTGCCAAGCGAGCGGATCTGCTCGTGTATGGCCACCTTAAGTCTGTCACACTTATTGGTATGTCCTGTTTAAATACTTTGCAAAAGACTCAAGAAATGCATGGGTGTTCCTTCATGTTCATAGCCATACAGGTTGGTGTTAGCAGGAATAGTTCCACTTCTCCACTGCAGCTTTTTTCAGCTACACTGATGGTTTAGTGCAATTTATTGGTTGATGGCCAGCTTGTTATTTTGTGAGGGAAGGCCATCTCCAATTAAGTCAATAGAATCAAATGATTCTAATTTTCAAAAATAATTTTCTTATTCTCTGTAATAATAAAACAGTATCTTGTAATTGATGGCAACTAAGCTGCATGAACCCATATTGGTGGCAAGACAATCCTTTTGTGTTTATTTAACATTTAAATTATTTTTAGAAGACCTAAGGTATAGTGATTCAAATGATAGTTTTCTAGAGAAAACACATTCATTCTCAAAATAAGACATTGTGGTAAATGGCAGTGCCATCTTTCAAAATTTTCTGAATAACTAATTTATGTATAATAAGTGCCCTGCCTGTATAATATGGCAGAGGTCAATGTCTTTTATAGAAATACAAGATTAATAAAGTCACATTTGAATTTGCCGTTAGCCTAAACACCAGTCTGCCGTAAGTTTACAGCATGTAAGACAACAACAATCTTTAGTCACACGTGATAACTTACTGGTCTTTGTCTAAAACACAGAAGGAGTCCAGAAAAGGAAAGTTGGCAGCTATGCTCTCAAAGTCCTCTTGGGAAATGTATCCATCATGATCGTGGTCATAATTTCGGAAAACAGACTATAAAATATAATTTTATATATCAAGTTGTTTATCATCCATGCAAACAATTTCAGTTTTGCATGATATTTCTCTATTGCTTTCTTTTAAAGGCATTTAAACCCTTCTATAAATCTGTCCCACTTTGTTTCCTAGCTCTCAAATGTAGGTAGCTAAATCTTATTTACAGACATCAGTGGATTCACAAATGAGAATCGTACTTAACAATACCACATAGGCCATCTTGCTGTTGTGTGGCTCATAGAGTTTACCACGCAGAATGAAAATGAGCAAGGAAAGCCTTGTGCCTGCCAACACTGCATTCTGCAAAAAAAGGCACTTTTTTGCTTAGTCATTTTGTATTTTGAAACTATTAGCTCTTTAAAGCTATCTCATAGCTCTCCAAAGTAGGCATCCCATATGTAATACGGTTGTACTATTCGTAAAGGATATATCAAAGCTGATTTTTTGTTTGATCTTGTCTCATGGAATACCCAACTTCTCCTTACCTGCTACACTTTTAAGTTTAAATATTTGTATACTTGAAAAAGAGTTTGTTTTGTTTCATTATGGAAAAGTATATAAAATAAAAGTATAAAAAATAATTGTGAATAACTTACTTCAACAAGTTTGCGGATGTGCTTGCTGATAATGTTTGGATCAGGCTTTGTAGTCACTACTGCTGCCCAATCAAGTGGTACAACAGGCTTGTTCGGAGTTGTTGGGGAAGTTGGCTGTTGAGGTATAAATACATTTTTAATGTATATTATTTAAAAACAGCAATTCAGTTTTGGAGCATATGTAACTCAATGGCAAAGGCTTAGTCAAGAGCAGCCAAGGCCAACCTATTGGCATAAGTCCTATAATATAAACTCCAGTTAAGATTCAGTGATCATAGGTTAAATATATTTTACTTATACAGATCCAGAATCAAAAACTTAGCTCACAATTGCAATTCCAGGACTGTGCACAAAACCATTGTACACATTATATTTTCTGCTCTTTTTCTACTCATTTAAAAAATGTTAGGATTCCAAGATTTTTCTCTATCTTGGTCATAGTGTTTATTAATTTAAGAAAAAATGTGAAGTGCAGATGAGGTTTGTCAGATGTAGAATGTCAGTGATTATTTATTGACTTCTAAGTAAAGGTCATTAAAAGAAGTGGAGCTGAAAAAGGTCATTGAACTCTGAAGTGCTTACAGTACTTTATCGACATATTGCAAATAACTGACATCTTCTATAAAAGCTGATTTAACAGTGAAGAGTAAACCTCAAGCACTTGAGAGAAATTGTCATTTGAAAATTCATTTTTGTACTGCTTTGTACCCTCTTTTATATTAGTGTATGCCTTTCCTCAGATTGGGCTTGGTGAATTGTATTATTATTATTTATATAGCGCCATCAATTTACGCAGCACTTTACAGAATAGAGGGGTACAAAAGACATAACATGAACAAATAAACAATACACAAAATGGTTTGCAGTTACACTGGATGAGGATAGGAGACACTAGGGGAAGCCTTGCTCGCAAGAGCTTACATTCTAAAAGAGAGGGCTGAGACATAAGGTCAGGGTAACTAGCATGGTGTTGGAGTTCATGTAGGTGTGTAAAGTGACAGTAAGGGGTATATTTATCACACTGTAAAAAGTGGAGTAAAACATTACTGGTGATGGTGTTCATAACAGCCAATCAGATGCTTTGCATTGGTTTTCTAACTGTTGAATTCTAATTGCTGATTGTTTGCCCTGGGCAACATCACCTGTGATGTTTCACTCCACTTTTTACACAGCATGATAAATATACCCCTAAGTGCGGAGTGAGAGGAAGAATCCAGTGGTTAGTGAATGTTTGGGGGGTTTAGGCTATAGGCTTGAGTGAAAAGGTGAGTTTTAAGAGACTGTTTAAAGGCTTGGAGAGTCTGGCAGTGCCTAATGGGACGGGGAAGAGCGCTCCAGAGGGTGGGTGCAGCGTGTGAGAAGTCCTGGATGCGAGAGTGAGAGGAGGTGATGAGTGAGGAGGAGAGAAGGAGGTCATGAGTAGAGCAGTACTGTGCATGTTAATGGCTCTGGCTTATATTTAAAGATCAAGAGGTTTACAAATCTGATCAAAAGAATATTTTCAGTGCGCTGCATGTATATATATATTTCTTTATTTTAGTCTAACATAGATGACGGCAAAATACTGTTTAACAAACATAAGGTACTTTAAGCTTAAAAAACTTTCCATGCCTTGATTAAAGTTGAGATAGGTGTTACTGCTATGGTTTTACTATAGTAGATTGTATCCTTCTGAACAGGAAGTGGCAAGTGAAAATGTAAACTTAGTAAAGCACGACTTGATCTCTATCTGAGCCCCACCCCAATTCCATTTCGCCAGGCAACCTAAATATACATTGTGTGGGAAGCCTCTTTCCTTTAAGTTAAGTAAGGCCCTGCACCAACGCTGTCATTTTAGAGAACAAAAATACTATACTAAAATCATGGTTCTTTGATATTTCTATCTACAATTTGTTTCATTGTGATTTTTTAATATATAATAAATGTTTACAAAAATAGAAATATGCTGGCTGCATTAGTATATAATCTCTCCATTGAGGAATCTTTGCACAGGACAAACACAACTGGCTTACAATGTGCCACATTTACTACATAATTAGTGAGCTTGTGGGTCTCGTGAATAAATGAGAATCATTCTAAAGGGATAAAGTAAAAAAGTGCATGCATTGGGAAATTGGGAAATAACTACTTATTGTAATTTAACATGAAAGCACATCTGTAGTTTGCCAAAAAGTAAAAGAGTTAGGTGAGATCTTTTTGGTCAAAGTTCAAAGTAATATGTGTGGCACAAATCTTACACTGCATATGTTACATGAAGAGGCTTTTTGGCACTGATGTTGCATGTGCTAGAGGCAAGAAAGAGTTTTGGGCCAGATGAAGGATGGAACTAATTATGAAATTTTGTACATTACATTACATTAACATTTATTTATAAAGCGCCAACATATTCCGCAGCGCTGTACAATAAGTGGGTTACATACATTGGACATACAGAGTAACATATAAAGCAATCAATAACCGATACAAGGTGAAGAGAGCCCTGCCCAAAAGAGCTTACAATCTACAAGGAGAAAGGGTTGAGACACGAGGTGTGGGAATGGGCATGACCAGAGTTGTGAGAGGTGTGGCACAGGGTATTGCTAAACTAGATTAGGGTAAGCTTCTCTGAATAAATGTGTTTTTAGAGATCTCTTGAAGGCAGAGAGATTGGGAGAAAGTCTGACAGTTTGTGGGAGCGAATTCCAGAGAAGGGGGGCAGCCCTTGCAAAGTCTTGAATGCGAGCGTGTGAGGAGGGAATGAGAGAGGAGTTGAGGAGCAGGTCAGTAGAGGAGCGTAACAAGCGGGTTGGATGGTACCTAGAGATGAGTTCAGAGATGTAGGGTGGGGCAGAGTTATGAACTGCTTTGAATGTGAGAGTCATTAGTTTGAATTTTATCCTGGATGGTAGGGGAAGCCAGTGCAGGGATTGGTAGAGCGGCATGGCAGAGGAGAAGCGGTTGGAGGGGTGTGTGAGCCGGGCAGCAGTATTCATTATGGACTGGAGAGGGGACAGTCTTTGGAGGGGAAGGCCAATTAATAGGGAAGGCTTGCTCAGTAACACCCTTACTAGTCTGCTGAAATGACTGCTGCGCTGCACTTCTCTATAATGCTAAACTGTTACGCTATCTATAAATGTCTATAAGGTAACATACATAATGTCCTCCTTGCATAGTTTATATCTGCACAGTAATACTTGAATTTCTCTACTTCATTCAATTCATTACTAACATCCCTCTTAACCCCCTGTAATTATCATTTAAGTTTCTTAACACGCTTTGTATTCTCCTGTGGATAGAAGTGCTAAATTGAAAAAAAAAATATCCTTAAACAAATCTAACACTTACCTAACTGTCAATAATATCCTCACATAGAATAACATTGCTTTCACATGCATTTATATGTTTAAAAACAAAACAAAACTGTAGTTTCAGCTAATCCCCTGTAATATATATGGATCATATGGATCTGTCCACTTGTCACTGCCCATCTGTTAACATGCTTCTTGCATCAAGCAACTAGAGAGCCACTGTGTGGCATGAACAGCCCTCTGCATCTCTAATACTAGTCCTCTGCCCCCCCATGCACCTTCAATCAGCTGAATTGTATAGTATATTTCAAATCAAACACATTTGGCCTGTACCATCATGCTTTTATGAGGAAAAATAGCATTTTTTTAAGTTACATTTTACTGGCAAGTAACTTCCCAATACAGTTTGCTTCTGAAGATGTGTAGAGAGATAATCCTGGACATTTTTGTACCCTTTTACATGCCACAGCCAGTGTCAAACATGGTGTCCCAGGGCCCACCAGAGAATCTGACACACTGACCCCCTCTGTAACAGCAGTTAGATATACTGTTACTAAATGGTAAAGGGTTTTTATATAGACCCATAGAAAAAGGATGGACTGATAAGAATTCTTCTATGTTGGGGCAAAATAGGGCCTGAGCCTACCGGGAGATCCTGTGGCCAGTCCAACCATGACAACAAATTACAAGCATAACAGCATATTTGAAACCATTCCTATTTACAAACCTGTGCTATATTGCTAATTGTACATTTGTGGTGGAAAAAGAAGTGCTTGGTTGAAAAAAAGCAACATAAAAACTTAATGCCACCATTTTTACACAGCATTTACACAGTTTTCAAATTTGTTCCATTGACTTCAAGGTCTGCAGTGGTGTAAAATAATGAGGATACCAATAAAACTTTATAAATGCTATTTTTTAATACCCACCTTTTTTTTTGCTATACAAAAAAATGCATTATACAGCTTTATAAATATGCCACATAATCACCACTCAGTATTTGCAATAGATATTAGAAATGGGTATCGTACCGATTTAGGATTCCGCGGCTCAAGCACCAAGGAAAGCTTGTAAATATCATCTTCAGTGTGATACAAATCCAGTGACAACTAAAAATTGCAAAAAGTGTTTTTTTTAGTAAATTGTGCACTCATTTTAGCAAACATTTGTGAAACGGTTTATCATAGTGTGTCTAACACCTCCAAATTCTGTTCCTTAAAGGACAAAGGAAAGGATTGAAGACCGGGGGGGAGGGGTGCAATTAATTAGGCATCCACAATGAATAGAATTTTAACCTCAGACCCTGGGCCAAGCTTCTGAACAAGCTTGGGGTATTTTACTTTAGCGCTGTGCTGCCATCCCAGAGATGCCTTGTGGCTGGCCTTGGCCTTGTGCATGCACAGTAAGGTCAAAGTTTGTATATTATTCTAAAGGTCATGATTTTACATTGCTGGGCCCAGGATAGCCAGGAGGAATTTCTGGGACAAGAAGGAACATGGCGGTGTGGCACTAGAATATTACCTGGGGCCAGTGCTTTTCATGAAACCAAATAACTTACCAGGGGATTTGGGGTATGTGAATTACTTGGGCGTGCTTAACCCTTTCCTTGTCCTTTTAAAGGTTTAATCTACGCTCCCTTGAGCATTTATATGCAATTATATTGCATTTCCCCCCCTAGTATTTATAGAAGTTTTCTCGCAGCCTTCATGTGTATAAGATTCTCCAATTAGAATCCTGCACGCTGTGGGGCTGGTTTACTAATGCTCAATTCCAATCTATCCTTTAAGATTAGTGGTATTTATTACCCAACAATCAATCCTATAATTGTTCAGATTAATTTGTACGGATCAATCACATCTAGCATGTTCAGAACAGTGATTGTGATGAATATCAATACTGATCTAATCCACTTGAGAACTAAGACTTAACATTGCCCAGAGCATTCTGTAGGGTTCATCAAACCAGTCATTATTTTGACTAATTTTGGATAATGAATCCTGAAAAACCAGTGTATGATAATAATATCATAACCTGATACTGGTTCAAACAAGGGAAGACTGCAGTTCAGAAGCACTTTTTGTCTGTGCACTAAGATACTGAAACAGTTATAGATCACTTGTCATTGAGTTGTTTACTTATTTTATTTGGTAAGAATCAAGCTTGGCTTCTGAAGACATGGTTTTTACTTATTAATTACAGTTAATATAATGCAAACATGTGACAATAATACAATATATGTGCCAAATTATCCACACTATACTGTACCTTGATAGGGCTTGATTGCATAAACTGCTTTTCAGCAGCCTGGGGGAAGCTATTTCCCTTTGCACTGTTGCTTCTTGGTCAGGAGGTTGTAGTCCACTAAGGCAAGAAACAACAGAAAGTGAGGTCTGCAAAGGAAAATGTCTTCCTTCAGCCTGCCATAAACAGCACATGCAATGTAATTATTGTATTTCATCTTATAGAAATATTCCCTTTATTTATATTTTATGATAAATAAAATATCTATGTATGTTATTCTTGATTTTACTGACACCAATACAAGGGTGGTGTTTGTGTGTGCTGTGAAATTCCATCCCTATAAAAATAAGGGCAATGATGACTAATTCTGTAGTCAGGGAAAAACTCTTGAAACACCCCCATAAATTGTATGGCAGATGCTTTGAAGTGTGAATACATTTGCTTGTCAAGTGATTGTTGCTCAAAAGCACCAACTGCCAATGTTCTAACTAACTGGCAACTTTCTGGAGATTAACAACACAAATTTACAAGCGATAAGGATGATTTTTATAAAGGGCATGTGAGACTGTGGTTACAAAGAAGGAACACAGAAATCCAGAGAAAGAGGGAGCTATAGTGTTACAAGAGGAATTCTTCAAGAAGCAATACAGTTTTTTAAAGAAAGGTTATCTAAATGATCAGAAGTCACACACATATTGGTCGCCACCACTTTTGGTCAGCAGAAGGAGAAACAGAGAAAAAGAAAATTGGGAGAAACTGTTTAGGGAACAAAAAGGAAATGTAGAAACAGTCACAGTAAAATAATGGGAGAATAGGGGGAATACGGCTCACAACAGATTTGCACATTTACAGATAAGCACCCAGAAATCAACATGAGAAAAAGAGGAAACATATTAGGGAAGAAGATACAAAAGGTGGAGGGAAGGAGGACAGGGAAGTAGGGATTTTTAATTCACGCCATAAAAAATGAATGAGCAATAAATAGAAAGTTTTATGGAAAGACCGGTCATTTGCCCATGCGAAACTTCAACATGTTTATTGATGTAGAAAAACGCATTATAGAACTGAGGAAACAATCTGTGCTAATCCAGACATAATTGATAGGTGCCCCTTGAAACAAGAAATAAATGGAAAAAAACCTCAAGACATACATAGAGGATTAAAAGTGAAATCAAACTATAGTCTTACTCAGGAAAAAGGTAATTATATTAGATGATATAAGGGAATTTTCAAAAAATTACTGAAATGACCAAACAGACCTTGCGTCAACCCTAATTTCATTGTTACCTCATAAAATCCATCATTCGGTAAAGATAACAATGCGCCAAACATTTGCAAATCCAAGCTAGCAATCTGAAGAAATCTGTCAATATATTTTTTTCCATTATGTCACTCTCTTTCTTGGTTTGTCTCTGGCTTTTACTATCCTGAACAGCAGACATGTGCACTAATAGCCTGCAATCCTTTGAACATGAGCATTAAAAGCATTAATGGTGCTCTTCTTGTCCTTGACTAAAATGTGCCACACAGAAAGTGTATGCAAATGTTATGTGTGCTCAGGTGTCAGGGGGTGGTTTAGGTGTAGTCTTAAGGTCCCCATACACTATAAGATCCGCTTGCTTGGCGATGTCGCCAAGCGAGCTGATCTTTACCCGATATCCCCACCTACGTGTGGGTGATATCGGGTAGGAAGTTGCTTTAAAAAAAAATAATCCGATCGTTTGGCCCTGGGGCCAAACGATCGGATTACAGTTGCGGCCATGGGGCAGTCGGTTCGGGGACCGCATCAACGAGCCAATGCGGTCCCCGATCCGACTGGATTTTCTAACCTGGCCGATCGATATCTGGCCAATTTCAGACCAGATATCGGTTGGCCAGGCCACTCGTTTCTTCCCATACACGGGCCGATTAGCTGCCGAATCGGTCCAAGGGACCAATATCGGCAGCTTCTATCGGCCCGTGTATGGGGGCCTTTAGGTCTTGAAATGTATTATACAGAAGGGGAACCAGTTTACAGTATTTTAAAAGATTTGCAAAGTAAATCCTACCTGCTAAATGTTTATCGTAGGTAACAAGATCAGGTGTAAACTTTGTTAAGTCATAATAGTAGGATATGTGGCCCAAAATAAAGTAAACTTTGTAACAAATAGCTCTTGATAATGTTTGCTTTTAGAATCCACTTTTTGTGCATTCAAGGAAGATAACTAGAGAATGAATTATTCTCATTGATAAATTATTCTTTATAAACCTTTTGAAAATGTGAAACTCAAAGGTTTACAATTAAGCATCCCTATAAAAGCTAGAGAATTGCGCCAATATATTATGGCTCATGCAAATATTTAGCAACATGGCTGCAAATAGAAAGGAATTGGTGATTGAAGTAAAAGACTGAATTATTTCCTGGTTAAGGGGGGAAATAGCTATTATTTATATACCTGTTAAGTTAAAATGATATAAATTTTAATAATCAAGATAGCCTTCTTTACATCTTTTGCCTTTTTGACAATTTTACAAGAAGACACAGACATGAAACAGCTTACATTCACATCTAAAACTGCATATAAAATGAATGTGTTGTCAGACAAAATGACAGGCATACATTAATGAAAGGCATACCGTTAATAGATTGATCAAATCCATGCTGGTCTCTAGGTGGTGAGAAGCACTCTGAAGGGAAACCAGTTCATTAAGGGTTACATACAGCTGCTGCATTTTAGCAATGTTCACTTTATTGTCATCTATCCAGTCAGGGAAAATGACATGCACAGCAATTAAGTCTTTCAGGTGAACCCCCAAAATAGGAATTTTAAATCCTTCGCATTCGGCAAATGCTTTTCGATAGTTGCAGTAGTTTCCATTAGATGAGACGAGCTCAGTCATTTCATTCCAGACCTGCAAACACCAAGACAAAATGGTGATAACTGATATATTCAGGTTTCATTGGTTGGCTTTTTTAAATTACGTTTCAACAGTGGAGAATTGTGAAATATTGGGAGCAGTGAATAGAGGAAGCTGACCTGCGGACAGGGGGGCCCAGACCATGGGGTCTACTTTCTTTATTGTTGCATAAAAACAGCGCAGGGGTGAATAAGGGGGGTGGGCCAGGAATGGTTGGCTACTCCGTGCCATGCCCCTCCAAATATATTTTTGGTTGGGTGGCCCGGTGCAAAGTAGTTAAACCACTGATTGGGAGAGCACTATTATTATATATAAAGTTTAGCAGAGGCAGTTCTCAGTATTGTATAGTAGCAATGATAAGTAGCTCCATGTGTGTTCAGCCTTAGAGATTTAGCCTCCCAAATCTTCAGAATTATCTGCCTATGAATTGAAAGTAAGATTCTAAAAAAGGTACCATTTTTCAAAAAGAAATGGTATTGATATCCCTCAAACATCTTCACTTTAAAGCCAATGAATGTTGTGAAAATCCAAAATATGTATTAAAGGAAGTGAAATAAAGCCAACAATTAAGTTCTGGTGTAAAATTTTACTATAAATACATTGATTAGCTGTCTACAATGAATGATTCCTGCAACCATAAAACATGGTGCTAATTCAAGCATAGGAATTAAAACTATATACATACATATTTAGAGTAATTAGAGTAAATGTCTGCATTTGTTTGGAAGAAGATTTAGGTGTTGCTCTGAGGTTTTTTTTCAATAGTATTAAATACTGAAGTTATTAATATGGTGAATCCTCTGTTCAGTTGGATAACCAATGCAATGGCCGAATGTAACTAATGCACATACACCCAGTTACATGTTCTTTACCTTTGTGACATCTGCACAGAGATGGGCGTGAGTATCCTTGAGACGTGATATGGAACTGTGGCTTAGTCCACCGACCACAGACATCAGTGTATTGAAATTCTGGAGCTGAAGTAATTTCTGAAATGCAACCAAAAATATGTTGAGTAAATCACACATTAACGTGAATCACAAATGAGTTTTGTTTAAAGATTAGAATGTACTGTATTGTTCTGATTAAAGAGTTTATTAGAGGAGGATTTGCTCTTGTTGGTATTATTGATCCAAACTTGGGCATTTAATCACTTAGGCCTTTATCATAGTATAATATATATTGCACAATGCACAAAATGTTTCCCAGGTTTGTGCAATGCTGTGGGCAGGGTTTGATCATAGATCATAGAATTTATCAATATGTTGTCCATTCATAGGGTGTATGCTGCACAATATTAGGGGGCTGCCATTTTGATGAAATCTTTATGAGCAAACAGATGAAAACATAGTAATTTCCCATAAATTGATTTAAATATAACTATACAAACATTGTACTGTTAGCATTCTTTTTTCATCAGATACTACACTGTTTTAATGCAAATTTTAGAGTGTGAGAGAAAACTCACACAGATACAAGCAGAACATATAAACTCTTTGCAGATCATGTCCAAGCTGGAATGAAATGCAAAACTATAGCACTTATAAAGTTGGAACCCATAGCTGGTATGCTCCCAGCCAGGGACCAGGGCAGGCCTTTGCTATGAGACATGGGCATGACTACAGTATGGGGCCCATTCATGAAAGCACAGATTTTGTGTGGTTAAAAGCACCATTGCGAAAATTGCATGAAAATTCTTTTCACAAAAATTTTGTGGTTGCAATCCGAAAGTCACGAAAATTTCGGATCCAAACAATCGCAAATGGCACGATAACCTTTCTGGCTTTGAAACTTAAATGTATGATTTTGGAAGCCTTCCATAGGACTCAATGGCACTCTACAGATCCAACCTCTGGACAAAAGATACCATGATACAAGGTCACGATACCAAAGCTTGAATGAATTTCAAAATGGCCGTAGTCTTTGCGAAAAATACGACTTTTTTGGGGAAGTTAACGAAAACCACTAAAAAGTTGTGTAATTTTAACAATATTATTGTGGTCATTACTAAAAGTTCTATAAATTAGAAAAAATTCAATTTTTTCTGAAAAAAATGTGTGCTTTCATGAATGGGCCCCCTAAATGTTCTTTCTCTCTGTCTCTCAGTACAAGCCTCCAATACCCCTTTCATATGCAGAGGCACTGGCAGAGTGTTGTTAATAGTTGTGGGGAATCTCCTCTGTACACAACTCTCCCTCACCCCTCTGTCATGTTCATATACAGTGTATGAGCTTCTCTCAGCTATCTCACAACTGCTTATCAGGTTCTCACTAACCTGTCCACTCACTCCAATTCCCTAACTGACGCACACTGACTTGGGGCCTCTTCCCCAAAAACTCACTCCTCGTTTGGACACAGGCTGTCCTTGCTAGCTCTCCTATTTATCTTTCACTACTAAAGTGAGCTGATCAAAATCTCCTCTCTATATTCCACTTGGTCTGGTCTCAGTATTGTCTGCCTCCTTGTAGATGCCTAGCTGAGGCGCCTCTTTATAGGCTCCTGAAGATGAATCCCCTCCTACAGGTCAACCTTATGGGTTGGTGCTACCTCGGGGACAAACTAACACTTGAAATAATTTATATTTCACCTCCTTACACGTTGAAAGGTAGAAGTTCTCCCCACTGAGCCACTATGCTACCCTGAATTCAAGTAGTGGCATTAAATGCTTAATATCCATATTTTTCACTCATATCCATATTTCTGGACTCAACATAGTATAATATAAAATAATGTAAATTAGCCATAAGTTTAACTTCTTAAGCAGTAGCAGTCAGCCATTTAAGTGACTAAATCAAGAAGTGCTTTGGTTAATTTGTAACAGATATAGTTATATTAGAAATATACTTGGAACAGAAAATAGGAGCTTCTTGGGGAAAGATTATTGTTTACCTGTGCAATATAAATATATTTGGTTATAACTTGTGCTCTTTGCTGTGGGCTTTGTTTGCTGAGTACCATAAGTTGCACCCATTTAGAGATCCCATTAAATAAAGCGATCGATCTTTCCAAGGTTGGATTGTCCTCTAGGCACCCATGGATGACGTAGCTTTGGTAATCTGTAAACTGGTTAATATAGTAAAACTGTAACATTGTAAAGAAGGCTGAAAAAGCAACATCAGTCTATCACGTTTGAGGACAAATATAGAACCTGACACCTTTCTCACTATTTATCAAAAGGTGTTGTGCATTGCAAGTCAGTTTTTTCCATGCTAACAGTGAATAAACAGCTGTATTCTGTGTGTGGGAGAGTGATACTTGCACCTTCTATAATAAATAAATAAATACCTAGATAGGGGTTATAATACAATGACTACGTTTTGTTTAGCAAAAAAGAAAATATATGATAAGGCTGATGCCACACAGGGCTGAGAATCACCATGTCTCCATCTTTGTTGAATTTCCCAAGGCTCTTTACAGTCATTTAGACTTGGAGCGCACTTTGGGAAAACAGAAAATTTTACATTGGCGCATGCGAGAATGCAAAGCCAAAAAATGTGCAAGGGAGCCTTGGTAAATACTACAAATGGCAGCACAGTGCTTAGTGAGTACAAATGAAGACTGGTGGGCTTGTTCAGTTAAAAAGTGCACCACATCTGGGGTTTACTCACTAAGCACTACACCATGCTTGTAGTATTTTGCAAGACTCCTTTGCATTGTTTGTGTGCAAGCATATGAGCACTTTTGTAAAAGTTAGCTATATTATACATTGGGGGTGCCTAACATATTGGCAGCTAACAGTGTATTAACTTTTCCTTTAAATAATGCCACTCTCTTATAGTTTACTTTCAATTAAAGGGATATAGCACTCCCTTGCTTTAAAACTAAAGCAATAGTAGAGAATGTGTACTTCAGACATCAGCTGGTTCTTGGGAAAAGCAGTTAAGCAAAAAACAGATGGACACACAGGAGTTTAGTCTTAGATTATACATTGAAGCACTGGGCATTATGTGAGATTATATTATCTTATGTTTAACAAATAGAATGGTTGGTTAAGTAATTTAAATATCATGTTCATGTATCATGTTCATACAATAAAAGCAGATCATCATTTTTTTTTCCAGAAGAACACACATTTACTTACAGATATCCTTCTAAAGGCCTTATATTCTAGAAATGTTAGGTGCTCTGCCAACTCAATGGGCTCCAGATGGTCAAACAGAAGACAAACCTTTCCCTTCTTTGATGTTTTTTTCCTCTGTGTGACTCTTCTCATCCAGTCATATGATGGGCTGTAACAAAGGAGACAGCATTCACTGGCACCACATCTTGCTGGACTTGTCTAGTAATTTATAAATGTGCATTTGTTTCTTTAAACAGTTCCTACCCTTGTCATGGATCTTGAAGCAATAGATGTAAACAGCAGAAAGAAGAATGAAAAAATTGTTTATTGCTAATGCAAAATATAATTGCGCAGGTATAGTCGGTAATGGCTTATACAGTGGTGTGAAAAACTATTTGCCCCCTTCCTGATTTCTTATTCTTTTGCATGTTTGTCACACAAAATGTTTCTGCTCATCAAACACATTTAACTATTAGTCAAAGATAACATAATTGAACACAAAATGCAGTTTTTAAATGAAGGTTTACGTTATTAAGGGAGAAAAAAAACTCCAAATCTACATGGCCCTGTGTGAAAAAGTGATTGCCCCCCTTGTTAAACAATAACGTAACTGTGGTTTATCACACTTGAGTTCCATTTTGTGTAGTCACCCCCAGGCCTGATTACTGCCACACCTGTTTCAATCAAGAAATCACTTAAGTAGGAGCTACCTGACACAGAGAAGTAGACCAAAAGCACCTCAAAAGCTAGACATCATGCCAAGATCCAAAGAAATTCAGGAACAAATGAGAACAAAAGTAATTGAGATCTATCAGTCTGGTAAAGGTTATAAAGCCATTTCTAAAGCTTTGGGACTTCAGCGAACCACAGTGAGAGCCATTATCCACAAATGGCAAAAACATGGAACAGTGGTGAACCTTCCCAGGAGTGGCCGGCCGACCAAAATTACCCCAAGAGCGCAGAGACAACTCATCCAAGAGGCCACAAAAGACCCCAGGACAACATCTAAAGAACTGCAGGCCTCACTTGCCTCAGTTAAGGTCAGTGTTCACGACTCCACCATAAGAAAGAGACTGGGCAAAAACGGCCTGCATGGCAGATTTCCAAGGCGCAAACCACTTTTAAGCAAAAAGAACATTAAGGCTCATCTCAATTTTGCTAAAAAAACATCTCAATGATTGCCAAGACTTTTGGGAAAATACCTTGTGGACCGACGAGACAAAAGTTGAACTTTTTGGAAGGTGCGTGTCCCGTTACATCTGGCGTAAAAGTAACACAGCATTTCAGAAAAAGAACATCATACCAACAGTAAAATATGGTGGTGGTAGCGTGATGGTCTGGGGTTGTTTTGCTGCTTCAGGACCTGGAAGGCTTGCTGTGATAGATGGAACCATGAATTCTACTGTCTACCAAAAAATCCTGAAGGAGAATGTCCGGCCATCTGTTCGTCAACTCAAGCTGAATCGATCTTGGGTGCTGCAGCAGGACAATGACCCAAAACACACCAGCAAATCCACCTCTGAATGGCTGAAGAAAAACAAAATGAAGACTTTGGAGTGGCCTAGTCAAAGTCCTGACCTGAATCCTATTGAGATGTTGTGGCATGACCTTAAAAAGGCGGTTCATGCTAGAAAACCCTCAAATAAAGCTGAATTACAACAATTCTGCAAAGATGAGTGGGCCAAAATTCCTCCAGAGCGCTGTAAAAGACTTGTTGCAAGTTATCGCAAACGCTTGATTGCAGTTATTGCTGCTAAGGGTGGCCCAACCAGTTATTAGGTTCAGGGGGCAATTACTTTTTCACACAGGGCCATGTAGGTTTGGATTTTTTTTCTCCCTAAATAATAAAAACCCTCATTTAAAAACTGCATTTTGTGTTTACTTGTGTTATCTTTGACTAATAGTTAAATGTGTTTGATGATCAGAAACATTTTGTGTGACAAACATGCAAAAGAATAAGAAATCAGGAAGGGGGCAAATAGTTTTTCACACCACTGTATATAAATTACCATTGGGATGCAAGGCTGTGTATTAACGCCATTCATTAAAAGTAGTTACATCCAAAAATGCTCCTTACACTTCCACACTGTTACGCTAAGCAAGCCTAATGACACTGGGGAACCCCAGAGCCACCTTGAATGTGGTTGTATCTCCAGGGGTCTCTTGGCCTTAATTATGTTTGCATTGTGCCAGAAAAAAAACCCTGCATTATGGGTAAAAAAACATCTGAATCCAAAATTGCACTTACTGCACTACGCTTGTGGTCGTAAATGAACCCTCTTATTCTCTTGGTCACAACAATGATAAATTAAAGGGCCAGAAAACTACCTTGTTCAATATGAGTTCAGTGAATACGGTTTGTGCTGAACATACTTTTTGCCTATTGTTTTATCATCATGAAAAATCTATGCTTTCTTTTGTTTCTTGAACTAAACAGGGAGACTGACACTACTCCATGTGAGGCAGATAATTAGATTACTGGTGAATTGTACTACACAAAGGTCTGAGCCTTGGGCAGAAAAGGTTGAGGGGAAGCAAGCCACCCACTGGCTACATCTCCACTTGGGAACTAGGTGGGAGGTTATGACAGCCGTTTGAATCTCTCACCCATCCAGTCCCAAGTGGAAGTGATCAGGCCGAACAGCAGGTTGGTGAGAGGATTGCGAGTGGCGGAGGGAAGGCAGGGGTAGGGGTGCGAGTGTGGGGGGCAGGTTCAAGCGGTGGGGCCTAGGGGTGCAAAATCTTTAAATCCAGACCTGATTATCTTGCAAGGACCAATCATGGAGCGCTTCTATTTCCATGTTTAGCTCAAGAAATTACAAAACCATAGATTTTTCATAATAATAGGCAAAAAGTATCTTCAGCACAAGCCCTATTCATAGAACATATGATAAACAAGGGAGCAAAAAGATAGTTTTACTAAGTGAGATGTTTTTCCATCTCTCTTCCCCATGTTGCACTTATCAAATGAGCTGATTAAGTGGTTGCCACTGTACAAACACATTCATGCAATGTCACCAAACAAGAAGAAATCAGTTCCCCAGTTTAACGGCACTGCTAAGTACAAAGCACACATCCGTGCAGTTAAATTGACCTTGTACTCATCAATGGTTTTCTAAAAATAAACAGAGAAGTGCTGACGGGACATCTTGTGAAATGCACTGCTGGCAAGATCCCACAACAGGCCACTGTAGGTTTCACTTTATTAACGCCACATTCGCTTATTAAAACCACATTAAAGCAACGAAAAACACTGGCATCTGTAAGAATTTGCTGATGAAAGTTAGAAAAGTTGTAACTATTTTCAGTATTTTCTTTTTTAAATGTTCTGGATTTATAGCTTTCTGCACATGCAGAGGACCAGACAAGTTGACTGCACGCACTTCTTTTCATATAAAGGCTGGTATAGCCCCCACCAGCATGTGTGCCTAACTTTACATTTCATACATTGATTGGTGGTGCACTTTACATCACTCAATAATAAACTTTTATATGAATCACTGCAGAATGATAAAATCTAATACAAGTATGGGATGCCTTATCCAGAAACATGTTATCCAGAAAGCTCCAAATTACAGAGGCCATCTTCTTTAGACTCCATTTTAAGCAAATAAATCTAATTTTTAAATATAATTTTCTCTTTCTTTTTAATAATAAAACAGTGCCCTATACTTGATTCCAACTAAAATTAAACTAATACTTATTAGAGGCAAAACAGTCTTATTGGGTTTATTTCATGTTAAAATTATTTTATAGTATGGAGATCCAAATTACAGGAAGATCCCTTATCCAGAATATCCCTGGTTTTGAGCATTCTGGATAACAGGTCCCATACCTGTAATATATAGGAAAAGCAGAAGTCAGTAAAAAGAAACAGTATGCGATTGACTCACATGGTAGAGATGTCTATTAGACTGATATGTTCTTCATTTCCCAGTTTGCATGCTAGCTCTCTGAACTCTTCCATCAGTCGAATCAAGCCCAAATCCAAATTGAATTCTGCAGGGAACTCTAAAATCCAGTATCTAAAATGGTCATTAGCAAGGCAACAAATTTCAGTAAGAAAAGTAAAAGAATTAGACTGACATGTTGATTAAACAATTCAACCCTAATATAGGAACTAGTGATGAGCCATCTGTCCTGTTTCTCTCCCACCAAAAGAGCACAACTTTTTTAATGCGACCGCAACCTTTTTGGTCCAGTTGTGACTTTTTTACCATGACCTTACTTGGCAAATTTTCTAATTTTTGATGCAGCAAACTTTTTGGCGGCAGTTTGTGTTGCCTAGGGCACCCAGCGTGCTTGGCCCAGCACTGTGTAGGATCTCATGCTAGAAACACTGGTTGAATTCCCTTTGGCAACTCCTTGTGGACTTGGTCCACTTGGTGTCCGACCTTGCTTAGTGGACCTATAATGGCTATGATCCCACACCCTACCCCACCTAAAAAGCCTCTATATACATTTTTTTTGACTTCCTGTGGTGACCCAGTATAGAAAAAAATTAAATAATTGAGCATCTTTGATTCTGGAAGTAGTTCTTATTCATTTAACATCTGTGATGATTTCTGGTACTAACTATGTTTACTTGTCAGCTAACTTGCACTAAAAAATAGGACCCAGCACCATTAAATATTTTCTATTAAATGGCTAGTGGTAGATCAATGTTGTGCTTAAGCTCACAGGTCAAAGGTACCTTCTGTATGTACAGGTGCCAATTACATAATTGGGCCCCCCTTAGAAAGAAGATGAACTGAGAGATATGGGAATTATTTTTCCACAGGGAATTGAATTGATACAATCACTCTGCACTCTAAATCTAAGAATCAAAATCATTGCTGTCAGGGCTTTAGTTGGTGATAATGATAAATAATTACTGATAATTACTTAAAACATAAATATTGTTAAATAATGCATATTTAATAATATATGTACAGAAATTACCTTATGAAATAGCATGTCTTCAAACGATGTTCATTGCAGTGCTCTCCACTGGCATTGCGATAGGTATAAACAGAGTTAAAGAAATGTTGCAAACTTTCCCCCATATGTAATAAAAGGTTTGCCCAATAAGATGCTTGTTTTGAAACAGATGACCAGTAAAGGCTACATACTATCTGATTGCTACAGGTAATTAGATCAGTAGCTTTCATTTACTTTTCATCCATCTTTACCTTCCACTATTTTGTCTTAGTGGCAAAAAGCTGTTTTTTTGTGAACTTTGGGTAACTTTTCTTTTGCTTCATTTCCTGCTGGTAATCTGTTTGCCAACTTGCACTGATATAATGGACATGTCCCTGTATATTCCCTTAACCAATATTGTAATTATTTATGGTGCCCAGGGAATAGCATAACATGCAGTGCAGAACTCATATATGTATGGTACAGGAATCATAATGTTTTAAATGAAATCTCATCATCAACAAGCCCAACATGGTCCTCAACCAATAACATTTGTCAGTTAATATCTGCCATAGATAATATACCCCCCCCCCAAAAACAAACTTACATACAGGTAAATATAGAGCAGTGGAATTTAACTCTGCTAAGCTCTTTTTTATCTTTTGATATATTTGCCTCATTGATGGGATAATTTATAAAAAAGTAAATAAAACCTTTAAGTACTGTATCTTTTATCAATATTTAATAAAATGCTGATTTAGTTAGAATGAACATGCTTGCACAAAGGATATATTGAAAGAAGTTTTCCAGCAAGTTCAGTAGAAGGCAAATACCATCGGTGCATTAACAAGACAATGCGGGGTAACTGGTTGCTGTCAACATTCCCTTTCTCATCTGAAAAAAAAAATAGGTATCATATTATTATCACTGATTTATAGATCCCCAGCAAGTTGTGTAGTGAAGAACAATAGCATTATAACAAATCTGCAAGCGGATTTAAACACACTTGCATAAAAAGATTATAGAATTAAGATGGAGCTGCAAAACACTGCTCATTAAAGCTTTTACAGCAAAACCTTCTTTTTATATCCCCTGATTTTCAGTTTTCCCTCTTTTACACCATTTTTGCAGCCCTAATGCAAAATGTATTTCTCTGATTTGATATTTCCACTGAAAATGTGAAATCAAATGGCAGAGGTGGGGGTCAACTGTACACCTAGGGGCCCATTCATTAAAAAATCGCGGTCATCGTGCTTTAATGAATGGGCCCCTAGGTGTACAGTCGACCCCCTCCCCCCATTTGATTTTACATTTTCAGTGGTTTAGAACTTTTCGTAATGACCACGAAAATATTGTTAAAATTACGCAACTTTTTCACATTTTGCATTAATTTGCACAAAAAAAGCCGTATTTTTCGCAATGACTACGAATATTTCAGAATTTCAGCCAGGTTGGAGCCTCAGAGTGCCATTGAGTCCTATGGAAGGCTTCCAAAATCATGCACTGAAGTTTAAAAGTCGGAAAGGTTTCTTTCTCGATCGTTCGGATACGAAAATTTCATAACTTTCGGATCGCAACCACAATATTTTCGTACGACCACGACTAGAATTTTCTCACAATTTACGCACATCAGAAATTATCGTGGTTGCTACAAAATTTTTCCAATCATGCTTTTAACAATCCGAATTTCGTGCTTTAATGAATGGGCCCCATAATATGTTGAAAATTGTAAAGTATTACCCTGTTTGTTCAATTATGTCAACTAATGCATGCTGAGCTATATGCCTCTAAACTAATGGCTGTCTTAGGGAAAGTATACCAGCCATTGTGAGTGTATAGCAAAATTTTTATAATTAACCTACCTCACCATAACCATACTGATTGATATATCAATAATTCAGTCTTAGGTTGTCTTCCCAAAAATAATTAAAAAAAAATAATTAATAAACAAGCTGACAAGATTTTGAAATATGACTATAGTAAACACTTAAACATATATCTGAAATATTTCAAAATATGTTTTTTGATTATATGAATGTTTTTTTTAAGATATTAATACCTGCAATTTAGAATAAATCAATGTCTATTCTTAATAAGGTAATTGATGTTTCTTAGGGCAGCTGGAATATTAAGAACCATGTTTTTAAGAACAATCTATATGATATTGATGACCACAATTCAAAATAAATCCATTTCTTGAGGTTATTTATAAGGTTTCATTAGGTTAGGCTCAAGGGAAATTCGCATATCAGAAATGATAAGACATAAAAAGAACCCCATATGGACCAAAGCCTTTTGGAATTGTGCCATTGACTTTCATATAATTGCTGCCCCATCCTGATACGAAAAAGAATTTAAAAAATTTAATATGAGAAAGTAATATGGAGAGGCCAATTTAGCAAAATTTTAATAAGGGAAAAAGAAACAAAGTGTCACACATACACCAAAAGAATAGGGCCAGGGTTGGACTGGGGGGTGAAGAGCCCACCAGGGCTGCTGCTCCAGGGGCTCCACACCCACCAAGGTGCCCCCTCCAGCCTGGGCCACAGGGACCCACCGGGTTTTTTCCCAGGGCCCCACCAGCCCAGTCCGACCCTAAATAGGGTGCACACACCACTTGCACGCTGAACACCGGAAATGACGCCAGACAGACTTGGAAAATATTCTGGCAATTTTTCAAATTTTTTTCTTCAATAGATACCAACTATACAAGATGTGTGTGAGAAATGCTTGAGCCTGATTTATGATAAATAACCCAATCCAAAAATTATGAAAAACATACCAAATATTCCAATACATGTGTATAGAAGTTCATCCAGCGAAGCTGCCTTTTTGAAAGTAGCGGATCCCATTTTTGTTCCTTCATCAATGATTTATGTTTGCTCTCCAAAATATCATAGCGGAGAAAAATACGTCTTTGTGTAGGACTTGCAATTTAAGCAAAATAGGTGCTGTGAAGAAAGAAAGTGGCATTAGTGAGGATTTATAAAGCTCTTCTTTTTATATTGTATGTAGAAATATTATTTGGATATTATTGGATTGGAATGAAATACTATTGGATGAAAAATACTATAATGAAATACTATTGGATGATCACTTTTCAGGGTCAGATATTGATTTGAAAAAATGCAGCTACTGAACAATAAGATGGAGAAGATTTCTTTAAAATATTTGTCAGGCACAGCAAAACTATTGTTTCCATTAAACAAAATGAAGTGTGTACATGTGCGTTATGAAAGATCTGGTCCATTTGTAATATACCAAAGGGGTTTTTAAATCCTTTTAGTTCAGGGGATCTCCATAGATTTTACATTCCAGTCAGCTCATTGATCTATGCCCCACTGACCCTCAGGTTAGAGATGGAAATTTCTCTTTTTTTAAAAAATGGAAAAGTTAAGGATGGGGAAGAACTGTGGAAACTCTATGGGGCAGATTTATCAAATCACGAGTTCGAATCCCGACTGGGAAAAATTCGGATGGGAAAAGAAAATTTCTGAAGATCGCAAATATCACGAAAATGCTTACGAAAAAATCGTATTAGTCACGATAATATCGTATTGGCGATCCGAAAGTCACGAAATTTTCCTACTGAACAATTGTAAACAGTGGTAAAACCTTTCTGATTTTTTCGTGCAAGCGTAAGAAAAAGTCGTGCGGACACCCGAGAAATTCGGTGAAAATACGCTCGGAGCGTTCGTGCCTTTGTAAATGTGCCCCTATGTTTTGCTTTCCATGCTAACATAAACAACATACATGATCATACATATAATCACAACATATAATTCATACATGAAAAGAGAAAATGATGAAGAAATATCTGTTCACATATTGCTATTAAAACTTTAGGGGTCATTTATGACACCAGGTGCAGTGCTAATGCCAGGGCTGCCATCAGAAATCATGGGGCCCTGCAACAACAACAATATTATCAGCTTCCCCCCCCAGGAGCCTAGTGCATAACCAAAACACATATTGGTGGCCAGGAGCCCTAATGGTCCCAGGTTCACCATTAAAGAAAGAAACCTATCTCTAATATACATTAAAAATCCATACTGTATTTATATAAAAAACTCAATTGCTTGCCTGTAATTCCTCGTTTCACTCCACTAGCTCTGATTACCACAAAAAGCTAGCTGAATTACTCTGAAACCATCACCACTAACCAAATTCTGGTTGTTTCTGACCAAGTTTAGCTTTAGTGAGAAGCAAAGGCTGAAACAACCCCATGCGCTGCAGCACTGATCGATTCACTGTAGTACAGCCAGCAGCCGCCTAGGGATTTGTGCGATCAGTATCAGAGCTAGTGGAGCGAAGGGGGAAATCGCAGGCAAAGATTTTTATTTTTTTTAAAAAATATATTATAAAAAATGTATATTAGAAATAGTTGTCTTTTTTTTCAAAATGTTTTATTGTTTTTCCAAATAATAAATTAAAAATAATGAAATTGACAAGGCTAGCAAAGATCGGCTGTTGTAGTGTTGTTACATTATTTTAAGCATCATTTTGTCATTACAGCTAGTAACAAGCAATGTCGTAGCATTGGCAAATAAGAAAGCATCACAACTTGTCAGTAGCACATAAAATAAGACCAATAAATATAAAAATGAAGAATGGAGAACCTGGAACCATAAGGGTTCTTAGATTTAGACTTTACTTTCCCTTTAAATAATGTTCTGCAACTCCCACTCTCTAATCACTTGGGGCCCTGCAGTGCAGTACTCGGATTAACCAGGCCCCCCCCCTGCTGTCAATGAGCTGCAGACTTGGGAAGGGAGCGGGAGGGCAGGAGCTCTGGTGCCGGCATGTTTTTCCCCTACTCAGCTTTTCCTACTGCAAATTTGTCACAGAAGTTTTAGTCCTGGAAGAGCTGCACAGGGATTGGATGGGTGAAGTTTGAACTTCCCCTCCAGTCCATCCAATCCCTGTGTGGCTTTACTTGGACCTAACTTCACTGACAAATGAGTGTGGTGAAAGCTGTGTAGGAGAAAGAAGACCCATGGGGTCTGGGACAACTGCCCCCCCCCCACCCCGATGGGGGTCCTGGCTAGAGCATTAAAAGGGGGGCACTTATATACCCCCTGATGGCTGCGCTTTGTCCTGTCTTAAGATAATGTGCAAGTCTGCAGGTACTTGTTCTCTGAAACAGAGCACAGAGGCCTGTGGCTGTTTGTAGAATGCCCCATGCAGTGACCAAAGGTCATTTGCGCAGTGCCCGGGGTATTGTAAATGAGCCCTCTTATATCCTAGAGCAGAGCTGGACGCAGTGGAATAGATTTGGCCCTTAAAGGGGATATAAAGGCAAAAACCAATATTGCATGTACTGCTTGTAAATCTAAAAAGGAGCATATTTGCAAAATAGTTCAATTAGAATCCTTTCATGGCTGGCCAGCCAGAAACAAACAGCGCTCCTCTGCATTCTGAAGGGCAGGGAAGCACAGCAGGGTTGTTTAATCTGTTTATTGTTGAGGCTAATCTCAGTGAGAAACAACCCTGCTCTGCTTACCTGCCCTTCGGAATGCAGAGCTGCGCTGTTCGATTCTGGCCAGCCGGCCATGAAAGGATTCCTTTGCGAGGCTTCAGGAGACTTTTCCCCCACACTGTGACGGGATGTACAGTGAACAGTGAAGTGGACAAAGCAGTTGCAGAGGTTCACGTCCCTAAGATTTATTAACCAGGGCATGATACCTAGGGGCCCATTCACTAAAGGCCGAATTTATGGTGCTTAAAATCACAATATGGAAAAAATTAACCACAATCATTTCTGATGTTCTAAAATGTCACGAAAATGGTTTTAGCGGTCATACGAAAATATTGTAATTGCCTTCTGAAAGTCACAAAATTTTCGGATCCGAAAGTTCATAAACGGCACAAAAGCCTTTCTGGCTTTGAAACCTTCAATGTATGATTTTGGAAGCCTTCCATAGGACTCAATGGCACTCAACAGATCCAACCTGAGAAAAGATAGTCACGATACCAAAGCTTGAATGAATTCCGAAACGTTCATCGTCTTCGCGAAAAGTACAACTTTTTTGTGTAAGTTAAAGAAAACCACGAATAGTTGAGGAATTTTAACGAAATTATCACGGACAAAATAGGAATTTATCTCATAAATACTTAATCGGGGTTTAGTAAATGGCCCCCTAGTGTTAAGTATTGTTTTCATTGCTAGCACTTAAATGTCTTTATTAAGGCTTACCATTTCTATGCAGCCAGGTATAAGAGCTAGGGATACAATTGTTAGGGTGACTCCCAGGTGTACATTAGGGGCAAAATTCTGCATTTTGTTATTTGCAAATATTTTTGTAAAACTGCTGAAAACATTTGCAGTGAAACAAATGACCACAGACTCCAATGTATTCTATACAGAAAAGGTCCCTGTGGAAAAAGTTGCTACGATAAACATCCATAGTCTCAAATGTAATTACAATAAAACAGCCATTAAAGGAGAAGGAAAGACATTTTGCCATTTTACTGCCAATAGATTTGCCACATTAGTGCCACCTAGAATGCTATATTTATTCTGCAGAAAACTTTATCATACCTGAGTAAAGAGCCCTAGAAGCTTTCTCTGATTGCAGCTGCCATTTTAGCTTGGTCTTCATAGCTTCCTGTTTGCAGCTTAGCCCTTATAGCTCAGATTACACATTCCTAAAGGTAGGGTAAGTGAATTTTATAAATTCTTATTGGAGGGGGGAGCAGGAGAAGGGAGAGAGGAGAGAACTGCGCAGACTCTGGCCCTGGGAATGAAGGATTTTTCTAAGAGAGGAAGTCAGATACCCTTAGAGCATGTTTAAAAAAAGGAAACAAGAAATCCTGTGTTTCTTTTGATATTTGGTATTTACATAGACCTTTCTGATAAAGCTTACTTAGTTTTTACCTTTCCTTCTCCTTTAACTTAAATTTGTCTATCAAATTTTCACCATTTCGGGAATTTTCTTACAGCTTCACTAATTTTTCAATAAAATGGGACAAAATTGGAAGCTTATCACTAAAAAAGATAAAAACTATACCCCACAAATTTTAATTCTGTAATGTATTTGAAAGGGTATAGCCACAAGACTGGTATACATAAGCATTGTCTTCCTTTTGGATTGCCAGGCCACATGCTGTTATAGTCTGCTTTTTGCACCCATAGGTTAATTAACATGGATTCTTAACCTATAGATCCCCATTCAGTGAGACTAATAAGGCCTGTATCCAGTGCCCTAGATACTGTAATGTTCTGTATAAATATATCCATGTTGCAGTGGCGGGTAGGAATAAGGGGAAGTGCTAAAACATTAAAAATAACTTTGCCACATTCCTGTGATAGCATTACATAAAATAAAAATAGCTGGATAGCAGGTTATTCAGTTTTCCTTATTAGTAGATGCAGCAGTAGTTATCCCACATGATTTTACAGGATATGCCAGACAGATTTTCTAAGATGAATGAATAAAATTGAATAAATTGTTGTAGTTGAGGTGGTTTTGAGACAAATTCATGTTGTTTAGCCCTCTTAATCAAATTTGCCACTAATCATTTTATAATATATGTCTGGATTATTCAGAAAGTATAATTTGGGATAGATACGTAATATTTCAAATGACATTGCTGGGATTCTTCATTTGACAGTTAACACATTTGGAGGTCATGTTTAAAGGAGAACTAAATCCCCCTGGGTAGAAGAGCCCCACTCAACTACCTCCATTGCCCCCCTCACCTCTCCCACAATCTATTTAATAGAAAAGTGCCCCTATTTGAACAACTGAAATAAAAATGCAGCGCAGGACAGCGGAGATTGCAGGCACCATTTTCACTCCCTTTCGATCTTCTTTGTGTCTCTTCGCTGACACGGAGCCTGAAGATATATGGGCAGTTGGAGCTAGTGCAGAATCAGCTTTAACCTTGGCCTTGGCTGTTGGAGTAGCAGTACACAGTTCAACATTACTTGGTAAAACAAACATTTTGTATGGTAAAATCAAAGAGAAATGATATATATATCCTGGTGGGCCCCAGTGCAGGATCTGCAGGGAGGATGACTACATGGCCGGAGGTACACAGAAAGTATGTGCGCAGGAGGGGTGGCACTGGATCATGATGGGGGGTTACAGACCTCAGTAGCAGGTTTTTGGGGCCCTGTGCTATGCATTTGCACTGGGTATGGGGAACCTTGACAGAAGGGGAGGGGTTGTTGAGATAAGGTTTCAGTGGGCCCAGAAATACTGATAATGGTTATTAGCACCTTAAGCCTGACATATGGGGGGGGCAATTATGAAGACCCCCATACTGATGTGCAAGAGTCCTGGGTCTGGCTGTGCTCTGCACCTCATGCTAAAAGTGATGAGTACAGCATTGGGGACCCATGCCAGCCCTCTTCTAACAGCACTGCTACAAACATGGCGCAGCTGGAAAACTACATTTTTCCTATAAAAAAGACATATGCAATGCCACAAGTGGTGTAAAATAGTGGCAGAATTACATAATGTATAAAATACGCCATAAATAAGCCATTTTTTTTACAAAGCTATATAAATATGGCCCTGAAGGTACAGTTTAACATTTTGACAAATCTTATTGTACAAATTATAATACTCTGACACACTGCTGCCAGGAGAAAGGTTCCAAGGATAAAATAGTACAAGGAGCTTTTTTACCAAGCCTAAGAAAGGAGAATTGTAACCGCTATTCTGCAGGCATACAATCTTAGTACAATTGCTTTATGTAAAATATTTAGCTTATGTCATTAGAAGGGATTTGGCCGGTCGCCTACGTCTTTCCATGTTTAATGTTCTCCGGTTAATACCTAAGTTGCACTTTTGTTTTTGTTTTTGTCCAAGCTGAAAGAGCTTCAAGTTAGTGGTTTCCTGTTTTTGTAGCATTATGCAGATTACATTTATTTTTAGATAAGTAGTATCCCAGCTTGACGTTTTACAAATCCATTATTTCAGGTGCACACTATTAAAGGAGAACTAAACCCAAAAAATGAATATGGTTAAAAATGCCATATTTTATATACTAAACAGACTGCACTAGCCAAAAGTCTCAGCACCTCTGTAGCAGTGATGATATAGGTCTTTACAGTTGTCACAGAAGCTCCTCATCTTGGATTCTGTTAGAACATTTCACATGCTCAGTGAGCTCCAAGCAGCTGTGGAGAAGCTAAACTTAGGGGTTGTTGCAAACTATCAGAGCTGCCATGTTATGTGAATCCTAATGAATCTAATGAACTAATCATCCTTATACTGTTATATTTATATTCTATATATACAGTATATTGTGAGTGGGTCCCTAAGCTCAGTAAGTGACAGCAGCACAGAGCATGTGCAGTGAATCAGCAGAAAAGAAGATGGGGAGCTACTGCCCATCTTTGGAGGGCTGTGGTTGCCTTGGGCTGGTACAGAAGCCCAAAACATAATGTACAACACGTCAAGCCTATTCTTTAGTTAAGCTTTAGTTCTCCTTTAAAGGTCTAAAATATTTTTTTAAAGGAGAGCTAAAGCCTAACTAAAGAAGTAGGTTAGAAATGTTGTACATTAGGTTTTAGCTTCTGTACAAGCCCAAGGCAACCGCAGCCCTTTACCAGGGAAGATCTGTGCCCCCAAAGATGCCCCAGTAGCTCCTCATCTTCTTTTCTGCTGATTCCCTGCACATGCTCTGTGCTGCTGTCACTTACTGAGCTTAGGGACTGACTCACAATATACGGCATATATAGGATATAAATATCACAGTATAAGGCTGATTACTGCATGGCAGCTCTGAAACCAGTGCAATTAGAATCAGACCTTAATCATCAGCCCGTTAGGATCAGCTTATATGACAGACAAACATAATTTCCTTTGCTTGATAATTTCCGACGATCCCTAAGCTCAGCTTCTCAACAGCTGCTCAGATCGCACTGAGCATGTGAGTGTCACAGACACTTCTAACAGAAGTGTCCAGTAGGTTCAATATGGTCACCCCCTGTGACAACTTTAAAGAACTGGATTATTACTACTAAAGAGATGTTGAACCTTTAGGCTGGTTCAAGTTAATTATATAAAATATGGCATGTCTAGCCATATTCATTTTTAGGGTTTAGTTCTCCTTTAAGTTCTGACTAGCTATATAGAGTGAGAGATAGAAACTATAAATATTAAACGAACTATATTGCCCAAATAACCATTCTCTGGGAGCATTAGCTTTCAGCCTGACCTGTAACAATTGACTACAATTGCAAATAGTAATAACAATACAAGTGGATGTTGTCTATTTGCAAAAGCAATTACTCAATAAATTCCACTTGGCAATTCCATTAAAAATAAGTGCTGCATTTGGAGGAATGTCATGTGCAGGTTGACCATGAAAGATACCATGTTGTAAAGCGCTGCGTAAGTTGATGGCGCTATATAAATAATTATAATAATAATAATCATTTTAACCTTTATCAACCTGTTGTGTGAGTTGCCATGTATTCAGGCTATACTTACAGTAGCTTCATTTCAACTCCTCTCCATTACTACAGGCATGCCAATGTCTGAGATCAAACTCAATACATTCAAATCTCAGCATTAGCATTGCTCCCAACAATCTCAGCATGCTGTACTTCAAAGGATGTGTTCCAATCTATTAGGTTATTCATGCTGCTCATCAATATATTAGAAGGCACTAGGACTATCCCATGATCCTTTGCTGTGATCTTAACTAACAAGATCTCAACCCTGCCCTTGGTAAAAGAACGTAGTGCATTACAATTTTTACATATCAAAAAATACTAAACATTTAACATTTTCTCAATATGTTTATTAATAATAATAATGAATGTACTTAATGTTAAAATGCATTTTGTGCTTATAAGTCTTATCCTTATTCAGATGTCACTTACATGTTGTTATACATTATCACTTTATTTTCTAAATTGCTTTGGGATATGTTACATATACTATAATAAATAAATGTGTATATAGTTACATAAACAGCTCTGGAACCTTTAACATAGAGAAAATCTTCTCTCGTTCCTCCAAGCTACAAAATAATGTTGTGTATCAATGTGCCAATGTTATAGTGCGAGGGCCTGAATATCTGCCATCAGTACCCACTGAATCTCATATAATGTCCACTGCATATAATGTGCTTGCTTTGTAACTATAGACTGCATTCCACTGTATATATATCGTGCCTGGGATGTCAGTGCCCACTGCCTCCTATAAAACTAATTTAAACACATTTAAGCTAACTGATCACAAACACAAATGGATGGAGAACCCCTCACATAAGTGCATGTATGAATACTTTAAGTGCATGTAAGGATACTTTTTAATCCTTCATTTTTACTCAAGCAGCGAATTCACTAAGTCTCACATTAGCTTTAGGTCAGTCTGTGTATGGCCCATCTTTAGCCTCCCCAAACAAAAAAGTCACCCTCCTCCTATCCATAAAAGCTTCAACATACTATATCTTTATTTATTAATACTTGTTTCCTCTTCACATAAACTTTATTGCCAAACACCCATATTAACCTCAAATTCATGGAAAGACCAGACAATGAATAAAGCATATGATACACACTGTGATGCTATGCATGCTACTGATTGGCTGCATAATATAGGGGGGTGGGGTCTGTTAGTCACGTTGATTGGACAGGAACACATTAGATGTCACCCACTGACTTTTTGTGGATTAGATAGTGGAATAAATAAAACAAATACATATACAAATAATGAAATAACATACCTTGGGCAAGTAATTTAATGTACTTACAACTAACTGCAAGGTCTACTGGGCAGGCACTTATTGTCGCTAAGTTCTGTGTACAGTTCTCTAATTAGAAGGGTTGGCTATAGTGGACAGAATAGATTTAACAATGTGCATGAAAGAAAATAATTCTGCCATAAATAAAATGATTTATGGTGTTTATGGAGTATATATGTATAAACATTGCAAACACCATAAATAATATTTAAAACACACAGTAAAAAGAGGGGAAAAATTGAACTACTGGTACAAGCTGCAGTCTGTACCAAAGGGGTGGTACTACATAGTGACTTACTATGGTATCCACACTATGCACAAGATGCAGTGAATATTTTCTTTCTTTCTCTGTGTTGTAAAATTTGTAAAATAAAATGTAATTGTGCATAAACATCTACAAATATGATTTTTTTTTTTAAATAAAAACAGGAAATTGTTGGCAAATGGGAAAAAGATTGAACTTATGCCCCATAAATCTGTCCCATGTGAGTGTTTCTTACTACTACTGATTGTACTGAGTATAAAGAAAGTGTTGTTATTGTACAAAATTGTACCTATATTAGTAAAAAAAGGACACCATAAATAAAGGTCTGAGAGCAGCCACTGCAAGATAAGGTTACTTTACATAATTTGACTATTTATAGGCATTGCCACATTGTCCATAAACTGATAAACTGTAACAACATCTTAAAAAGCTATTTCTGCAACAACTTCTTTTTGACAGCACATTAAACATAAGAGGGCCATGTACACTTTTGTTCTCAAATTTGTAATCACACAGAAAATGTCAAGTTAGAGTAGCATTAAAGATATTTTGGAATAAAACATATGTTTGAGATTGAGAATTTATCCATACCATATAATTGCTAATTGTCATCAAGGGTATTTTTAAACCTGAAACAGAAATGAGGTTGCCCAGATATCATCCAAACAGTCTTAAAATATTTTTCAACAAGTACAACCCTACTTATTTTAGTGTATCCTTAGGGGCACATTTACTAATCCACGAATCCGAATGGGAAAAATTCGAATTGGAAACAAACATTTTGCGACTTTTTCGTATTCTTTGCGATTTTTTCGTCGCCGTTATGACTTTTTCGTAAATTGTCGCGACTTTTTCGTAGCCGTTACGACTTGCGCGAATTGTCGAGACTTTTTCTTAGCCGTCATGATTTGCTCGTATATTGTCGCGACTTTTTCGTATTGAGCGCTCATAAACGGCGGGCAAACCTTTCAGACTTTGCATGATTTTGGAAGCCTCCCATAGGACTCAATGGCACTCTGCAGCTCCAACCTGCCCAAGGAAAGTCTCCCATAGGGCTCAATGGCACTCTGCAGCTCCAACCCGGCCCAAGGAAAGCCTCCCATAGGGCTCAATGGCACTCTGCAGCTCCAACCTGGCCCAAGGAAAGTCTCCCATAGGGCTCAATGGCACTCTGCAGCTCCAACCCGGCCCAAGGAAAGTCTCCCATAGGGCTCAATGGCACTCTGCAGCTCCAACCTGGCCCAAGGAAAGTCTCCCATAGGGCTCAATGGCACTCTGCAGCTCCAACCCGGCCCAAGGAAAGTCTCCCATAGGGCTCAATGGCACTCTGCAGCTCCAACCTGGCCCAAGGAAAGTCTCCCATAGGGCTCAATGGCACTCTGCAGCTCCAACCTGGCCCAAGGAAAGTCTCCCATAGGGCTCAATGGCACTCTGCAGCTCCAACCTGGCCCAAGGAAAGTCTCCCATAGGGCTCAATGGCATTCTGCAGCTCCAACCTGGCCCAAGGCAAGTCTCCCATAGGGCTCAATGGCACTCTGCAGCTCCAACCTGGCCCAAGGAAAGTCTCCCATAGGGCTCAATGGCACTCTGCAGCTCCAACCTGGCCCAAGGAAAGTCTCCCATAGGGCTCAATGGCACTCTGCAGCTCCAACCTGGCCCAAGGAAAGTCTCCCATAGGACTCAATGGCACTCTGCAGCTCCAACCCGGCCCAAGGAAAGTCTCCCATAGGGCTCAATGGCACTCTGCAGCTCCAACCCGGCCCAAGGAAAGTCTCCCATAGGGCTCAATGGCACTCTGCAGCTCCAACCTGGCCCAAGGAAAGTCTCCCATAGGACTCAATGGCGCTCTGCAGCTCCAACCTGCCCAAAGAAAGTCTCCCATAGGACTCAATGGCACTCTGCAGCTCCAACCTGGCCCAAGGAAAGTCAAGATACTGAAGCTTGAATGAATCCGAAACTTTCATACTCGGCGCAACGGCTCCGAAAAAGTCGCGACAATTCACGCAAGTCGTAACGCTACGAAAAAGTCCCGACAATTTACGAAAAAGTCGTAACGGCTATGAAAAAGTCGCGACAATTTACGAAAAAATCGCAAAATACCGATCATTACGAAAAAAACGCATTCGGATGCTTTTCGGACGTTCATGGATTAGTAAATGTGCCCCTTAGTATCACATGCCCTTAAAAATACAGTGAAAGTTAATGCACATAGTAATTCTCATGTTACCAACACTGGGTGCAGACCAAGCAGCCAGGCCACCCACCTTCCCCCCAGATGCAATTTTCACCGTGGATTTGCAGTGGAGTGAGCATCCAGAGGGCCCCGAGCTATGTTTAAGATTTTAACAGTCTTTAAGGCTAATGTACCATGGGACAATGTGATAGATCTCTGCTACCACGGGCAACTAACTGCTCCAAAATGCACAGTTATGCCACCAGCAACAAGAGGAATCGCCAGTGGAAAACCCTACGCATCGCTTCGGTTTTCCAAAGTCGCCTGTAGGGAGAGCAGGAGTTGTTAGGAGCTGAAGGAGATCCTAGCCAAATGTTGGTTCCAAAGAGGTTACTGAACCTGAAAGGATCTGAAATCCACTGCCTATAGGGAATGTCTATAGGGAATGATCTTTGCATGGTTTAGCCCCAAAAACATTTTTGCCAATAATAGTATGAATCAGGAACACAAACTTGGTTTTACTTGTGAGGACACAGTGAAACTTTATTTTTTCCTGTTATTAAATATGCACATTTGATAATAAATTATGACAGAAGGTGCAAAATAATATATGTTACTTTCCCAGTATACCAACCCCTTAGATCAGGGACCCCCTTTTATACCCATGAACCACATTCAATTGTAAAAAAATGTTGAAGAGCAACACAAACATGCAAAAAGTTCCTGGGCTGGGGGTGCCAATTATGGTCTGTTATTGACTATTGGTAGCCTCTATGTGGACTGACAGCCTACAGGAGGTTCAGTTTGTCAGTACACCTGAATTTTATGCAACTAAAAATTCTCTCCAAGCCAGGAGTTTAAAAATAAGTACCTACTTGAAGGCCATGGGGTTGGTGAGCAACATGTTGCTGGCTAACCACTGCTTGGGGATCACTGCCTTAGATATAAGCTTTAATTTGTATTGGCAGCTGTAGGTTCTGAGCTGTTTTCTGTGTCACAGACTGGAGTTTTCACTTCATTGCCTGTTCCCTTTTATGAAGGTATTTGATTTCCTGATTAAAAACACCATAGTTTTCGATAAATGGGTTGGAGCGCATGTGGTTTCAGAATTCCCAAGTGAATATACCCTAAGGAATTTGTATTTGTGTTTGTTAATTACATTTGTTGTCTGGCGTGTTGTCTTTTCATTGTATCTTCTTCACCTTTGTATGCAGAGCCATGCAGCTAAGTGATTGCTTTGGGATTTGTGGTTGTATTTTGCCTTCTTCCCACAAATCTTTAATGATATGAGGGAAGAATAGAGAAAAAAAACACAAAACGTTGGCGGATTGTTTCACGAAATGGTGCAAAAATTTGCCATAGAAAAATTGGCTTTTTTTTTTTTTGCTGCACGCAACAATTTTTTTTGACACGAGTCATTTTACACCTTTCACTAATTTTGAGCCTTTTCGTGAAAACTTTGAAAAGATTTGTGAAACAGTCAAAAATTAGTGAAATGCGTAAAATGATGCATGTCAAAAAAATTGTTACACACGTCAAAAAAATGGCGAATTTTTCCACGGCAGATTTTTCCATCCCTTTCACAATTCAGATTCGCCGTCACTACCGGTGAGGCAAGATCTGTACTTGCTACTACTAGCCTTAAATTCTACAAACTCTTCCACAACAGCTGCAACAGGTGGATGTAACACTATTGCTTAACCATATTTTGCTTGGCTGCAAATCCCAGCATACTTTAACAAGGGTTAAATCTTGGCGGTTGCTGAAATCCAACATCATCAGGTTTGTATTCTTAATCATCACGAAATAAAACTTGTCTCCAGCTCTCCAGGGCCAGTGACCCAGTGAAAGCAAAAGAATCCTCTAATGCGAATCCCACCTAATCTTTTTAAATCTGTCTCCATGTTCTTTGTTCCTGCAATTGCAGCTGAAAGTAATGAATGGTACTATTCTAGACCGGAACAAAAGCACTATGTTTTCCCTTGTGGTGTTTGACTACAATGTAATATCCAGAAGCCACAATTTGCACAGTATAATCCTTTGTTTATATAGCAATGGCATATACTTTACAGAGGTTATACGCCACTCACCTCAGTCCCTGCCCCAGTGGAGCATACAATCTAAATCTTATGACATACATAAACTATGGTCAGTTTGAGGGAAATGATATAAGGAATTATTTACATGTAATAAGCAAAGTGAACTTTTGGATGCAAATCCCCTTAATGCAGCATTCTTTCCCATTATTCAAACCTAACTTTCCATGCCCACAGTTGTACTTGATGCTTTAAAGTATGCATTTTTTTCAAATCAGACGCAAGTTGCGGTCAAGATTCTCAGTCTGGATTGCATCATATCCAGCTGTCACACTAGTGTGTAATTCTTGTGGCACGTCTGCTGTGCAATTGAAGCAGCCCACAGTCCAAACCTGGAATTACTGCCACATTTAGGGTGGTGGTAGCTAGCATCAGTAAGCACACTTGTGCTCTATCCATCAGAATAGAGTATATGGAGAGTGAGTCTAGGTGCAAGCACCTTTTGACATTTTCGTCATTTCATTTGTGTCTGCATTCGTTAACAAGCCCTAAACGCCTTCAGATAGTGCCCTGGCTGGAATCTTACCTAGGACCCTAGTGCTGCAAAGGAACAATACTAACCACTGCACCACCATAATAATGCCAAGAACCACTGGTATTTATGAGGTATGGATGAGTTCTTAATCTTAAATAATGTTTTTTTTTATGCCAAATGCTATGCTAAAAACATGACATTTATTGGTTGGTTCCAAACAATTGCACAATGTGCTGTTGAATAGAACTCTTGGCAGAATATCTTTGTAAGATGTTGTTTCAGTTATCAGTGTGGACAATGTGGGGATGCCTTTAAATATTCCAATGATGTAAAGCAACTTTATCTTGCAATTATCTTGCAGTGATACTTTCTTTATACTCAGTATAATGAGGTATAAAGCTGTATCATGACCTATATTCGTAAATAAATGCTGGTGGACACACTCGCATGGGACTGATTTATCATGGGACATAAGTTTAATCTTTATCCCATCTGTATAGGTGCAAGCACCTTTTAACATTTTCGTCATATTATTTGTTTGTGTTCGTTAACAAGCCCTAAATGCCTTCGGATAGTGCCCTGGCTGGGATCTAACTTAGAACCCCAGTGTAGCAATACTAACCACTGCACCACCATAATATCTGTATGACAACAAGGTGAAATAATACTATATGCAGGATTCTGATTGGGGAATGCTCTTGCATCTGTAATTAAGTTTGGGCCACCTACTTTAAAATACCTGTCAGCAGTGGAAAATTGTCTTACCTTGATTAAACTGAATTACAATCAAATACAGCAATACTGGAATTTACGCTAAAATACCATCAAATACCGAAAAGCATTTATTTTAAATTCACTAATCTTCTAAAAATCAATTTTCCCTGATTATTAATACGTGCCCTTCCTTATAAACTGCATTTTACCTTTTTTGTTCAATTGCCTCCCAACCAATTACACAGACTTGCTATTCTGAAAGCTTAGTGCATTGAAATATAGCAGCAGCTGATCTGTTTCCATTCGCAGGCACAATACACATATTTTTGCTTTCATGGTAAGCACAATCATGAGACAGTCCCAAGCATTACAAGCCAGCATCACGATACAAGCCACCACAAAACTCATATGACTTGGCAAGAATGTTCACAGTGTTTGTAGAAGCCTAGAGGTACTGAGAGCATTCCTTCATCATCACCATCATCAGCAGCCGCAGCAGCAGCACAGATCTGACTTTGTAAATTAGTCTCATATTCATTAATCAAGCATTAGCCGTGTCTGTGTAAACAATGACATTACAAAGCATAACGTTCAGCACAAACTTGGTACATGTTGTCTAAAAATAGATACGGATCCTGCTAAAAATATTTCTGTGGTTACAAAACTGCATCTTTCTGCTTTTCTTTTTTTAACTATGCACTAGCCAAGTATGCAGAAATACAGCAAGAATTGGGTAACTTGGAGATCTCACTCCTGTTACATGAAGAACAGGAGTTAACAGTGCTAAGGCAGCATCTCCTTGCTGTACAAATACTCAAAGAATGATTTAAGGATCAGCCTTAAACATCAGGGCTGAGAAGAGAAGAAAATAGGAACTTGTTACTTACTGTGTTTCTCTACAGGGGTATTCCACAAACATCCCCACGCCGTGTGTAGTGGCTAAGTGTCAAAGCATGAAATGAGCAGCTGTTTCCTCTGAGCGAGTGCTCTATCTCACCAAGTCACATGCCCCTCCTCTGATAGACCCAGCGTAGACTTTGCCAGGAGCTCACCATATTAACATTCTTTATTTTCTAATGGGGGGGGGGCTATGTTATAAAAGTCAGAAATTAAGTAAAAATGACATTGCAGATTTTAACTGTGCATAATACATGACTTAGTGCATGCAAAATAACTTTATAAGATGTATTATTGCCTGAACTGTGCACTGGTGCAAACCACAAAAGTCCACTAGGTGAATTTTATTCAATTCCTCCAAAGATTTTTGAACGCAATTTTATATTCATCATCATTTATTTATAAAGAGCCAACAAGTTACACACGTGACAATGATTTATAGCAGAGGTAACAAAGGTATTATAATAAAAGGACATACTGGGGTTGCAGATGAAGATAAGATCAGGGCCCTGATCACAAGAGTTTACTGGGGATCATTTATACAATTTGTGCAGTGCATATTTATTTGTGTATAGTTGTTTTGCATGTTTTTCCCTAAACACTTTTTCCCTAAATGAATAAAGCACCAATTTTCATTTAGTGAATATATATTCTTTTTACTCTACATAAATATTTTTTCCGCCACAAAAGTTGTGGTGGAACTCGGGCACATAGAATCTTGTCCAGCTTTATATGAATATAAACAAAGGCAGGCTGAATATGTTCACTGTGTGAATCATTCTGCACTGTGCAAAGTTTATAAATAAGCCCCACTGAGTGTTTGGGGAATTACGCACCAATAAATAATACAGTGCAACAATATCCTGGAGCTGATTTTTCTGCTAGGTTTATTGGCTAACTGTTATAAAAATAGAACCTACCAGTAGTATTTTCGACTATGCATGTGCTTATAGACCATGGGTAAGTTAGTAAATGTTTTCCTACAGTGACAGAACAGTAACTTGTCACACAGCCCGAGTGAGAGGCAAGAGAACTTTGAGACACAGCGCTACTGTTATTTTCGAAAGATTTTTTTGAGTCAGTACAAAGACCATTGTAATAAATACTGTTTTATTGTTACATGAGACAGAATGAAGAGAGTTCCCTTCCCTATGTGTTACAGTAAAACCCTTTGATTCAGGTGGCACTAGGGTAAAGCAAGCACTGTGCCAAACCTAATCTCATTGCCTTGCTACTAATGTAATACATATGATACTATATTCCATTAAAGGGGTGGTTCACCTTTCAGTTAACTTTAACAAATGGCCAATTCTAAGCAACTTTTCAATTGGTCTTTGCAGCTTTCAAATAGGGGTCACTGCCACAGCAGCCAAAAAAGTATTTCTTTGTGAGATTACATTTGTATAATTATTGTTACTTTTCATAACTTTTTTTTTCTATCCAGGTCCTCTATTATTCATATACCAGTCTCTCATTTAAAGCACTCCCTGGTTGCTAAGGTAATTTGAACCCTAGCCACCACCTGCTGAAACTCCAAACTGGAGAGCTTCTAAAAAAAAGTGAAGCAATTAAAAAAATAAAAATACAAAATGAAGAATATTACTCCCTACATAATACTAAAAGTTAACTCAAAGGTGAACAACCCCTTGTGATTATACACAGTTTAAAGGAAATATATTGTGTGAAAAACAAGAATATACACATGCATTACACTAAGGGGCACATTTACTTACTCACGAACGGGCCAAATGCGTCCGATTGCGTTTTTTTCGTAATGAACGGTATTTGGCAATTTTTCGGAAAATTGTCGCAACTTTTTCGTTGCCTTTCCGAATGTTGCGCAAAATTTGGCGATTTTTTCGTAGCGTTACTACTTGCACGAAAAGTCGCGACTTTTTCGTAGCCTTCGCGCCGAGTACGAAAGATTCAGATTCATTCAAGCTTCAGTATGGTGACTTTTCTTGGGCCAGGTTGGAGCTGCAGAGTGCCATTGAGCCCTATGGGAGACTTTCCTTGGGCCGGGTTGGAGCTGCAGAGTGCCATTGAGCCCTATGGGAGACTTTCCTTGGGCCGGGTTGGAGCTGCAGAGTGCCATTGAGTCCTATGGGAGACTTTCCTTGGGCCGGGTTGGAGCTGCAGAGTGCCATTGAGCCCTATGGGAGACTTTCCTTGGGCCGGGTTGGAGCTGCAGAGTGCCATTGAGCCCTATGGGAGACTTTCCTTGGGCCGGGTTGGAGCTGCAGAGTGCCATTGAGCCCTATGGGAGACTTTCCTTGGGCCGGGTTGGAGCTGCAGAGTGCCATTGAGCCCTATGGGAGACTTTCCTTGGGCCGGGTTGGAGCTGCAGAGTGCCATTGTGCCCTATGGGAGACTTTCCTTGGGCCGGGTTGGAGCTGCAGAGTGTCATTGAGTCCTATGGGAGACTTTCCTTGGGCCAGGTTGGAGCTGCAGAGTGCCATTGAGCCCTATGGGAGACTTTCCTTGGGTCAGGTTGGAGCTGCAGAGTGCCATTGAGCCCTATGGGAGACTTTCCTTGGGCCAGGTTGGAGCTGCAGAGTGCCATTGAGCCCTATGGGAGACTTTCCTTGGGCCAGGTTGGAGCTGCAGAGTGCCATTGATCCCTATGGGAGACTTTCCTTGGGCCAGGTTGGAGCTGCAGAGTGCCATTGATCCCTATGGGAGACTTTCCTTGGGCCAGGTTGGAGCTGCAGAGTGCCATTGATCCCTATGGGAGACTTTCCTTGGTGCCGGGTTGGAGCTGCAGAGTGTCATTGAGCCCTATGGGAGACTTTCCTTGGGCCAGGTTGGAGCTGCAGAGTGCCATTGAGCCCTATGGGAGACTTTCCTTGGGCCAGGTTGGAGCTGCAGGGTGCCATTGAGTCCTATGGGAGGCTTCAAAAATCATGCTAAGTATGAAAGTTTCGCCCGCCGCTTACGAACGCTCAATACGAAAAAGTCGCGACAAGATACGAGCGCATCGTAATGACTACGAAAAACTCGCGTTTTTTCGCGCAAATCGTATTGGTAACGAAAAAGTCGCGACAATTTCCGAAAAGTTGTAAAGGCGCCGAAAAAATCGCAAGAAATACGAAAAAGTTGCAAAATGTTCGTTTTCCAATCTCAATTTTTCCAATTCAGATTCGTGGGTTAGTAAATGTGCCCCTAAATATAGAAGGAATGTGCTTTAAAAAAGTTGTGTTTTGAACTGATTTATTTAGAAAACCCTACTAGCCCTGCCCAACTTTTCCATAAAAGTATTATTTCTTAGTGATATTCTTTTTCAAAATTTCAATGATACTGCTTCTTCCACCCATATTCAGGCGGTACAAAGATTTGCACTCTGGAATATATGCATTTACATGCAAGGTAAGTAGTAAAACATGGGTGAGACATAAGACCCTTTAATTGTGTGCAAAGTGGTGCAACCCTTTGTGCACTCAGTGGACACAACATGCAAAGGCAGTTGTACACTTAATACAAATATAAATACAAATATAATTTTTTCCCACTGTGAAGTGGCATTTGAAGTCCCTTTGCTTTCCATAGTGGGTGTTGCACAGATTGCCTACAAATCAGAGGGCCTGCAAGGAGGGATAGGGGAACGGGGGGTGGGGGCTTGGGGGTGCATTAGCGCAGGTGTAGGGGAGAGGTGGCCGACCGGGTTGCCTAGAGCGCCCGTTCGGCTCGGCCCGCCCCTGTGTGGAGTCAAGTATATCTGTGTGAAAAATACATTTATATTTATTTCTGAAAGTTTAGATGGTATTTATGCACCTTTCTGTCAAACAGAAACAGGCAGATGGAATTCTTAATGCCTTGTCCCTCAGTGCTATTGTAGCCACAACCCACAAATTAGTTCAGGGCACTCCTATAGTCATGCTTTGTGTTTATGGTGTTTAAATGGATGCAGTTTTGTACCTATTTTTACTACTTGAAACTGATAGCGCATTTTTTTCAATGTTGCTGAATTTGAAATGGAATCATTGCTACCATGCCTGGTAACCGTCAGGATATGCAAAGTGCAATTTTCACGTGCAAAGTGCTGTGTTTTTTTCCCACAATGCAGCATTGCTTGTGCACTTGTTCACAAATTGGATGCAAGTTGTAGCCACGATTGCATCACTTATAGGCTAAGTGTTAAAATTGCATTAGTGTATGATTCTTTTTGCCTTGTCTACTGATGCAACCTGCAGTGGGACCTTGGATTACTGCAACATTGAGGGTGGCTGTAGCCCCAGGGCTCCCCAGTGCCAATAGGAGCAAAGAAAGGGAGGAAACTCACAGTGGTGTTCAGCAGTATAGTAATCCCAGCTGTGAGGAGTAGTAGAAATCGTTCAGAGAATGGGCCTTAGCATATCAGTAAAATAAACACAAAATGGAGCACGCAAGGTACTTGCTCCTATCACTTAAGAGCGCCCGCCCTGCCTGCTGTGATGCATGTTGTGCAAGTGCACATACTGACACTTGAGAGCCCTGGACTTGCCTTCAGACTGGACATGGCACTAGTTTTATGGTTTCAATAGTGGGTCCCATCAATAGGTTCTACTGACTTGTACCAAGCAAATCATGCATTAAAGAAGTTATTAATGCTGTGTGTGTGCATTAATCTACCGGGCGTGATATCACCCCCGCTCTGAAAATATTTGCTTCAACTAAAGAGTATTGGTGCATCATGTACAATAGCAGCTACAGTTTAGCACTTACTCTTACATAATGTTTACACTGGCATCCTGGGGGAAAATACTGTATGTGTAAATACTGTGTGTACAAAATAAGCTGTCATTTTACTAACTTTGTAATAGAACTACTTAAGTAAGTGTTTTATTACCTTTTTAATACTACAAGCATTTGTGGCACATCAAGTCAACACTTTATGAATGTGCAAAGCCAACAGCCAAAGGCAACACAAGACAGCAAAATGACTCCATACCAATTCTAATTTGCCATTACAGGTATGTTCATACAAGAGAGCAGCCATCCATCTGGAATCCCAAATCATAGATCCAGCTTGTCAAAATCCTAGGTAGCCCTGGGTAGCTGAATGTTAAGCTTCGGAAATCTATGCAGTGGTACCAAAGCACTTCTTACGCTGAAGGTGTAAGTTAAACTGTCATGAAAGATCCTATAAGTATCCATGTAACCTAACTAAATATAACTAATCTCTGTACATTGAAATGGTATTCTGTATGTCAACAATATTGTCAGCTGCTTTCCCTGCCGGTCATTTTTGTATCAGTGACAATGTGCCAACAAAACTAAATAACACATTTCCAAGTTCCCACCTTTGATGTTTAAGCAAACACTTTAAAATGTTATTTATAGCATTATTGTGATCCAGTTTTAATCAAGGTGATATTCACATGAAGTAGGAAGGAAATAAAAATACCCTTTTTGTTTGTTTGTTTCTAAAATAAAGGAAGAGAAGGCTGAGATAGATAGATATGTGATTTTATGTGTGAAGTTAAAGAATTATATCCTGCTTATAACTCAAATTTATTATCAATACAATTCTCTTCCATTGAAATTAAAGCCTGAGGGCACGTCTGATTCTGTATGCTGATTGTGTACAGGTCAATTGACACTTGTAGATTTGTTTTAAAATTGCATCATTTTCTTGTTTTTAAAAAAGCATTATATTTGCCCAAGCTTAAGGAAGCAGTATATCCCACTTATGGATAGGTACTTCTGTTTGTATTATTATTATTACTAATTCTTTCTCCCAGTGTGTTAATACAATTAGTTTTCAGTCTCAATGTTTATTTGGTGCACAAAACAATCATAGATTTATCCAAAATTCAAAAAAATTAACTATACCAAAAAGACAGAGGTACCTCAGTGCTCCATGGTTCCTAAATTCCTCCCTCCTAACGTGTTTTGCCTCATTGGACACTTTATTAATGTGTTGCTCTGCAATACCTTTTTAATACTACAAGCATTTGTGGCACATCAAGCCAACATTTTATGAATGTGCAAAGCCAGCAGCCAAAGGTAACACTGCAGACACATACTGTAGGTTAAAAAGCAGCAAAATGGCTCCATGTCACTTCTAATTTGCCATTACAGGTATGCTTATACTAGAGAGCAGCCATCCATCTGGAATCCCAAATCATAGATCCAGCTTGTCAAAATCCTAGGTAGGGAGCTGTTCAGCTTCAGACATCTATGCAGTGGTACCAAAGCACTTCTCACGCTGAAGGTGTAAGTAAAACTGTCATGAAAGATCCTATAAGTATCCATGTAACCTAACTAAATATAACTAATCTCTGTACCTTGAAATGGTATTCTGAATGTCAGCAATATTGTCAGCTGCTCTGCCTGCCGGTCATTTTTGTATCAGTGACAATGTGCCAACAAAACTAAATAACACATTTCCAAGTTCCCACAATTGATGTTTAAGCAAACACTTTAAAATGTTATTTATAGCATTATTGTGAACCAGTTTTAAGCAAGGTGATATTCACATGAAGTAGGAAGGAAATAAAAATACCCTTTTTTGTTTGTCTGTTGTTTCTAAAATAAAGGAAGAGAAGGCTGAGCTAGATAGATATAAATAGTGTAATGATTTTATGTAGTGATTATTATTTTATAAGTTAAAGAAGAATTATATGCTGTTTATAACTCAAATTTATTATCAATGCAATTCTCTTCCATTGCAATTGAAGCCTGAGGGCACATCTGATTCTGTATGCCGATTGTGTACAGGTCAATTGACACTTTGTAAATGTGTCTTAAATTCTCATCTTTTCCTTGTTTTTAAAAAAAAAAAAAAAAGCATTATATTTTCCAAAGCTTAAATAAGCTGAATATCTCTGTATATCTATGGGTAGGTACTTTCTATTCCTTTCTCCTAGTGTGTTAATACAATTAGTAGTCAGTCTCAGATATGAAATATTTATTTGGTGCACTAAACAATTAAAAAATTAACTATAAAAAAAATACAGAGGTACCTCAGTGCTTCATGGTCCTTGATTTCTTCCCTCCTAACACGTTTTCGCGTCATTGGAAACTTTATTCGAGTGTTTCTCTGCAATACTATCTACAAAATCAGTCTTTCCAAGTAAAAGAATGGAACTCCCATGTATGAAAGATCGTTACTAGATGGTTAAATTTAAGCTCAGGGCTATTTATTACAAAGCGGCCACTGGAGAGCTCTGTTTATGGTGCCCCAAGGGCCAAGCATTGCATGTTCCATCTGAATAAGGAATAATTTGCAATTGACAGGGCAGGGTCTAAGGTGCCAAAAACAGCCCAAGCTGTCATTTTTTTTTTACTTTGCACCCTGCCCAACATGAGCCTTTATACTTCCCTCATATCTAATTTTTCTGATTAAAATTAAAATACAATGAACTTATTACTAAATTCAGTATAGCTTGGATAACAGATCTTTAGCATTTTTTAGGTATCTTTTTGCACCTCTGCGGTCATGCCTTAGAAGTCATGTCCTGAGTTTCACTGTATATTATAATCAACCTCTTTAATTCCTTTCAAGTTTGCATTTACAAAAGTAGTAAAAAAAACCCAAACACTTTTTAATGGTTTGCACTTTGCTGTACACATATACAGTATATATATAGCTTATCAGTTCAGCACAGACCTGGCAACTCTGCATTCATGTCTCCTTTACAAGCTGCACTGCCTTTGTTGGATTGTGATTGCATTAATGGCGCATCTGAGAGATTCGGGTTTGGTTTACAAATCATCTCTGTCCTGTGCTGCTGCTGATAACTAGTACTAACATAGCTGTTCCTTTATGTACATTTAGTGACAGGAAAGAATGTATAAACCCATGCTGATTCCATTCAACACCACAGGTTTTACATATATGTGTGTATTTTACTTACAAACATGACTTTTATTAACAAAAACTTGCATTGAAATGAGGCCTATCAAGGCCATAATGCTGACGTCATTGGAAATGAATAGTAAATAGTAAAATCTAATTCGGAGAGAACAGGACTATATACATGTAATATTGTACTGACCTATTCAGCCAACAAAATCTGATCATGTATTGTGTAATTGCGTTTACTTATCCAACATTTCTAGAGCCAGCAGCCAATGTGCCACATTGGCATGGTATAGAATCTAAAGATCTAAAGATCAAAGAGACAACCAGAAATTTAGTCCTGGCTCACTATGATCCTTTACAGCCAGCAAAGTAGATTCTATGATTTACAGGCCTAGTGGGATTAACCCACCTTTGCTTGTTGTAAAAGTAACTGAAAATCATCATCTTTCAGGGAACCAAATAGTGGTGATATCTTACCAAGCCATAGCATTCCCTGACCACACTTTGTTTTTGTTGTATCTTATGGCTCTATGGCAGTGATTCCCAACTGCGGAGTTGTCTCCTCTATGGGATCCAGAACCTTAGATAGGGGTGCAGCGTGAAGGACAGTTAAGGTGAGGGGTTGACATATTATGGTGCTATAGCAATGTTTTAATATCTATGGGGGGGCTTTAGTCATATATTAGACTTGGACCAAAAATGACTACAAAAACACAAACTTTGAGACCAAATTTTGATTGGCCAGAAGTTTCGGTGGCAAAAATAGACATTATGTAGACATTATGTGAATACTTCAGACAGCATCAACAAGAATGAATTATAAGGAAACGGTGAATTATTATGAATCTGTTATGTGTGGTGGGGTGACCAGTGGGAACCAACACCTGGGGCCCATTTATCAAAGTACGATTACGAATAAAAAAAAAAAGTATTTTTTCTAAGTTTTTGTACTGTGTGTATTTTCACGGATTTTTTCTCTTATTTATGCTACTTTTTTGTACTGTGCACCAAAAATTACACAACAAAATCATATTGTTGCAACGAGTACAAAAGTTTCGGATTCATTCAAGCTTTTTTATCGTGACTTTCCTTGGGTCAGGTTGGAGCTGCAGAGTGCCATTGAGCCCTATGGGAGACTTTCCTTGGGCCAGGTTGGAGCTGCAGAGTGCCATTGAGCCCTATGGGAGACTTTCCTTGGGCCGGGTTGGAGCTGCAGAGTGCCATTGAGCCCTATGGGAGACTTTCCTTGGGGCAGGTTGGAGCTGCAGAGTGCCATTGAGCCCTATGGGAGACTTTCCTTGGGCCAGGTTGGAGCTGCAGAGTGCCATTGATCCCTATGGGAGACTTTCCTTGGGCCGGGTTGGAGCTGCAGAGTGCCATTGAGCCCTGGCCATCACCTGTTAATGCATATGGTAGAACAGGCAGGGCACATAGTTGTTGCAGCCAAGAAGGGACAGGATTACATAGGGGCTTTTTTTTTTTTTAAAGTACTTAAAAGCAAAGTTTTTCATTTGAGGAAGAAAAGTTTGTTTATATCCTTGTCACTTCTTGTTTTGCGGAATTCTCTGGCTCTAAAATAGCATGACTCAAAGAGACCTTTCCCCCGCAGCCAGTTAAATCTGCATATCTGTAAAAATTCCACTGAATTTGTTATTAGTTCCTTCTTGTGCTTATACATTAGGTTCGCACTAATGCTAGGTGCTAATTATAATTACTGGTATGGGACCTGTTATCCAGAATGCTCGGGACCTGGGTTTTCCGGATAAGGGATCTTTCTGTAATTTAGATATCCATAAATTACGTCGGCTAAAAAAACATTTAAAAATTGAATAGGCTTGTTTTGTCTCCAATAAGGATTAATTATATCTTAGTTGGGATCAAGTACAAGGTACTGTTTTATTATTACAAAGAAAACGGAAATCATTTTTGAAAATTAGAATTATTTGCTTAGAATGAAATTTATGGGAGATGGTCCTTCCGTAATTCGGAACTTTCTGGATAATGGGTTTCCAGATAAGAGATCCCATACCTGTATTACAAAATGAAATAAAACATCACCACCTATAGATCTTATGCAGATATTTATTGAGATATAATTGGGTTTATTTACTCCCTACAAGTGCAAAAAAAATGAGCTAAAAATATTTTTTTTCCTATAATGCATCCTTATCCCAAAATTCCAGCGTCATTGTGTTCACAGTGGGGGGATGTGCTTGTGGCAAATGTGCTGCTCCTATGGAAGTTGCATGCAATTTGCCAAAATGAACGCATCTGTGTTTTGTCACAAATCAGAAACAATTGCTCAGTAGTTCATCTGGTGTCATTTTCAGTGTTTAGTGTGTGAATGATGTTTTCGGACAATTATTTAGGTGCAAGGGTGCTGCCCCTATTGAATTGGGAGTAATAGGAACCTGGAAGCTGCTGGGTGGTCAGAAGGTGGCAGTAGTTCTAGGGTTCCCCTGCATCAGTAGGTGCAGCAGCACTCAATTACAAACAGAAGGCAGGAAAAACTCAGTGACACTTAGGGGCATATTTATCACACTGTATAAGCCAACATCACTTGTGAAGATGCCCATAGCAACCAATCAGCAATTAGAATTTAACTTGTCACTTACAAGTTAGAAAACAAAAGCAAAGATCTCATTGTTCCCTATGGGCAACATCAAGGGTGATATTGGCTTACACACATAATAAATGTGTCATCAAGTGCAAGGAGCACATTTTGACACACAGATGGGCCAATTCAGCTGGGTGCCCTAGGCGACGAAGCCGGCCACCTCGCCCCCCCACCACTGCTTCCCTGTTCTCCCTCCCGCACACGTGCACAAATGCAAGCATGCGTGTCATTGAGGAAGGAGCGCAGCACTAAAGCATGCTGAGGGGGGAGCAATCAGGGAATCAGCGGTGGAGTTAAGAGATCCCAGACTAGGGGTTGGCAACAGATACCTGCCTAGCGCCCCCTCACTGTTGCGCCCTGGGCAGGTGCCTATGCTGCCTACCCCTAGTTCCAGCCCTGTTCTGACATGAGTACCTGTAATTAACTGTTTTACGTGCAACTGACTGCAGGTTCCCATTTCCACATAATACATCCCATAACAGTATAAAGTTAACATACATAAGCATGAATATTGCATTATCGTTTTTCTTCCCCTCCAGTAAGATTTCTGTAACTGGGAGGCTGTTAGTACAAGAAAGTGTGCACTGCAAGTATATATAGAAAAAAGGTACACATTTCTACAGTACATTATGTACATTATGTATTTTGTATATGTCTTGGAATTATAAGTAAAATACAGTTATAAAATAAATAAAAAGCATTTGCTTAGTTTCACTCTATTTCTGTTCTTATTGTGTGTAATAATTTTGGCACTTATTTATAAATGCTGGGCAAATTTACACCTGGGCAGTAGCTCATGGCAACCAATCAGATGTTTGCTTTCAACCTGCAGCTGGCTTAAACTGGCTAATTACTGATTGGTCGCTATGGGTTACTACCCAGGGGCAAATTTGCCCAGTTTTTATAAAGAAACACCCAATATTTTCCAATATTCATCCTGCACACTTCGTTCAACTGCAGCTGCACTATCAGCCTTTTTTGTTTGTCAAATTTTCCACTCCATTAAAGGGGACATGTAAGTGCTCATTTGCAAGCACAAGTTTTACCATTTTGAATGCAATTTGCCATATTCTTTTTACCAACCATGCATTATGCATCCCTACGATTCCAGCATGATTTAAGATCAAAGGGGCAGTTGTGGCCAATGAATCAAAATGTGCACAGTTGGACATTTGTGTCTGTTCTGGTGTATTGCGTTAGAATGATGTGTACACACGCACAAGCCTGCTCATTGATGCTTTCTGCAGTCACAGGTCTTCCATTACCATTAACATAAAAGATTATGTACCAGCCCAAGGCAACCACAGCCCTTTCGCAGGGAAGATCTGTGCCTACAAAGATGCCCCAGTAGCTCCCTATCTTCTTTTCTGCTGATTCCCTGCACATGCTCTGTCCTGCCATCACTTACTGAGCTTAGGGGCCAACTCACAATGTACTATATATATATATATGTAGAATATATATGTCACAATACAAATTCAAAATTTCTATACAATTCAAATTCTCATTACATGGCAGCTTGGAAACCAGTGCAATTTGCATCATCAGCTCATATGTCACATGGACCTTATTTTCTACATGATAATTTGCAATCACCCCTACATAGTTACATAGTTACATAGGGTTGAAAAAAGACCATTGTCCATCAAGTTCAACCCATCCGAGTAAACCCAGCACACAACCTATACTAACCAATCTATACACTCACATACATAAAGTATATAAACAACCAGTAATACTAACTGTAGATATTAGTATCACAATAGCCTTGGATATTCTGATTGATCAAGAACTCATCCAGGCCCCTCTTAAAGGCATTAACAGAGTCTGCCATTACCACATCTCTAGGAAGGGCATTCCCCCAACCTCACTGCCCTCACCGTGAAAAACCACCTACGCTGCTTCAAATGGAAGCTCCATTCCTCTAATCTATAGGGGTGACCTCTGGTGCATTGATTGTTTTTATGGGAAAAAGAACATCCCCCAACTGCCAAAAATCCCTTCTAATGTACTTGAACAGAGTAATCATGTCCCCTCGCAAGCGCCTCTTTTCCAGAGAAAACAACCCCAACCTCGACAGTCTAACCTCATAGTTTAACTCTTCCATCCCCTTAACCAGTTTAGTTGCAGTCTCTGCACTCTCTCCAGCTCATTAATATCCTTCTTAAGGACTGAAGCCCAAAACTGCACTGCATACTCAAGGTGAGGCCTTACCAGGGACCTATAAAGGGGCAAAAATATGTTTTCATCCCTTGAGTCAATGCCCTTTTTTATACAAGACAGCACTTTATTTGCTTTAGTAGCCACAGAATGACACTGCCTAGAATTAGACAACTTGTGATCTACAAAAACCCCTAGATCCTTCTCCATTAAGGATACCCCCAACACACTACCATTCAGTAAGCTTAGCTTCTCAACAGCTGCCCAGAGCACACTGAGCATGTGTGTGTCACTGACACTCCTAACAAAATCCAAGATGGTGAATCCCTGTGCAGTATATAAAACACAGCATTTCTGCCCCTATTTATTTTTAGGGATTAGTTCTTCTCTAAGACATATGCAAACTAAGGTTTGAGCCAAGACTGCAAGGCATAATGTTTAAACAGTTGATGTATTTTGAAATGTGATCTGAAATCACATGTGAGTCACTAAGGGAAAATATGAACATTGTAAGTGATTCTTCCAACCGTTGATTCATTCCCTCTGGCTAAGAAAAATATAGAGAAAGTCTGTCACTTCAGGCAGGCACTGACAGAATCCAGTCTACTGTATATGTCACTCCCTTTCCTGCCTGACAATAGTGGCTTTCAAATTACAGATAACAATTAGAAAACTTGGCAAACAGTTTATCAGGCCTCAGTTACTGGCGAGTCATTCATTTGCCTATAAATATGTCTTGCCTAATTCACTTACAACTCTCACTAAAAGCTATAAACATATTTAGCAAAAGAAATGTAAAACTCTTGAAAAACACACAGGGCAATAATTAACATGTCTAAAGTCTCCTGTAAAAAACTATTAGTGTGTTGTGGATGAAGTAGCTTAGTCAGCTATGTGATTTTTATTTTATGTGTTTTTTTTCTTTTATTCCAGAATTAAGTTACAACCCCAACTGGAGATTTAAAGAAATGTCTAAAAACTGAAAAAAACACAACTGAAAAAAGTTTTGAAGATTGTTATTGAAGGGGCCCAGCTGGAGTACCAAGGGCCAGATATGTCCACCATGCAGTGGCCCCCAAAATGCTATGGACAGGTATGGGATCCCTTATCCAGTAACCCAAAATCCTGAAATCTACAAATAACAGGAAGGCCACCCCCCTCAGAGTCCAATATAAGCAATCATTTTTTGAAAACATGATTTCCTTTTTCTCTGTAATAATAAAACAGCACCTTGTACCTGATCCCAACCAAGCAGCATGAATCCATACTGGTGGCAAAACATTCAAACTGGGTTTATTTCTCCCAGGAGCAATTCTATCCCTTGAGCCGCCTTGAAGTGGCTCCTGCGATACAGTTCCGACCTCACCCCCCAGCACTTACCTTTCCTGCACTTGATGGGATCCAGGCGATAGTGCTGAGAGTGCAATTGGACTCTCTGCGCTAATAGAGCCAAATTTCTTTTTTACAAATTTGTTTCAGAAAGTTACAAGGCGTAGCTTTTAGGAACCCCTGGTAACTTGTTTGGGGCGATTATCTCAACTCATGTCAACAGTGCCCCTTATTGTTCCATTGTTTTTAGTAGACAAAGGGGCTATTATTAGGGCTGTGATAGACAGGGAGATTAGTCGCGGGTGACTAATCTCCCCGAAATGCCATCCCACTGGCTAGAATGTAAATCACCAGTGGATGGCATATGCGGCGCGGTGATTTCCCCGAAATCTGCAAAGTTGCCTTTAGAGGAAACTTCGGCAATTTCGGCACCGCATATGCCATCCCACCGGCGATTTACATTCTAGCCGGTGGGATGGCATTTTGGGGAGATTAGTTGCCCGCGACAAGGGAGATTTGTTGCGTGGCGACTAATCTCCCCGTCTACCATGGCCCTTATGCTGTGTAAAAAACAGCAATAAAATTTGCCACACATCATCAAGCTTCACTGCTTAAAAAAAGGCATAATTTTTTTAAGCAGTTTTTTCTCACACCAGAACTTATGTAAAATTACGGCATAAAACCTGGTGTTCAGATATTTGCCATTTATTTTGCACAACTTTTTACACTGTATTTTCACAAACTTTCATTTTACACAGCATAATAAATAGGCCCCTTAAAGTTTGGGATTAAAATGATAGAATAGGGGGTATGTAACCTGTTATCCGGAAACCCTTTATCCAGAAAACCTCAAATTACAGAAAGGCTATCTTCCAAAGACGGTAAAAACTAAGTAAGCTTTATCAGAAAGGTCTATGTAAATACAGCCATAAGCACTCACATAAACACTGAACTGACTTCTCTGTCAAAAGATTTGTTGTGTCTGTTTTCCTCTGCCAGAGACATGCAGCTCTCTCCTCTCTGCTGCTCTCCCTCCCTCAAGAATGCTAAGAACTCACCCCCCCCCCCTTAGGAATGTGGATCTGAGCCAATCAGCAGGAAGCTTCCTCATGGTCTTACTAACTGCGCATGTACGCTGGTCTGGGTGTCTGTGCAGGAGTGAGGCATTAGGGGAACTTTCTTTACACAGCTCAGCGTTTTTTCTTACTGATTGGCTTCTGATCATCTGAACAGGAGAAATATGGGGAGACTTAAGGGCACTATTGAGGGAACTGAAGGTATGCCTGCAGCTTGGGATTAACTCTTTATTAGCCTTTCCTTCTCCTTTAAGGTATGGAGGTCCAAATTACAGAAAGATCCATTATCCAAAAACTCCCGGTCCTTAGTACTCAGAATAATAGATCCTATACCTGTATATACCCTATACGAATTAGGAAACAGATGGACCATACTGCTCTACATAATGCTATAAAGTAAATTAACCTCTGTGATACATCAGTTAATCAGTTATGGATGTTTAATACATCAGTTGAACATACAATTTATTACTTAATGTATTATAGATAGCAATCTAATCTTCCCTGCTGCAAGCAACTCATACATGCTTTGTCCCAGACAGGCAGACAAATGGAGCAATCGATATTACTACAACAAAAATGTTTAGATGAGCAAAATAGGTCAGATAGAAAGTTAATAGTGAAACAGGTTTAAGATACAGCACTACAGTTTGGTTTATATTTTAGTGACAGTTACCCTTTAATAAATACCACATGGAAGGTAAAGTGAGTGATATTTCTTAAACTGATGTGGTTTGCAATCAGAAATTACCTTTGACTGAAGAAGCAAGAACAGAGGGCTGTCTCTTGGGGAAAGCTTAATATGCTCATAAATAAGTATATGGTTGAGAGGACTGCATATTAATTGATTTTACATACACATTGATGGATTGACAATAAGGGACTCAGGATATGCATCTTGTAGTAATCAAATAGAAAAGCATTAGTGGAATGCTTGTTGACACAGCAGGACATCACTATGCCAGAGATTTGTGGTTGGTTTCTGTTTGACTTTATTAATAACTGTAAATATGTATGTATATTTTATTAATCAAGCTTGTGCACATTATTATTGTACAGTAATAGTACAGATGGGGAACATTGCAATAAACAAATATAAACAGTTGAAGTGGCCATACATGTTAAGAGCTGCTCGTTTGGTGACCTCGCCAAATGAATGGATCTTTCTCTCGATATGCCCCCCTAACGTGGGTGATATTGGACTAATTCAGTCATTTGACCATTTTCAAATGGTTGGAATAAAATGTCAGGTATAGGAGCTGTTGGAGCAAGGACTGCATCAATAGGCCCATGCGATCCCTGAGGGGAAAATCAAACCTGCCTGATCAACATCTGCTTTTTGGCCATATATTGGTTGAGTAGGCCTGTTAGGTGTCCCCATACAGATAAGCTACTGAATCAGTTAGACTGATCAGTCAGCAGCTGTGTATGGTCACCTTTACTGTACACTTATTAATTACCATTTGTTCAGACACAGGCGCAGGTGGATAACTTACAGGCACAAATAGGAGGGTAATTAGTGTTGCTATTCACTATTGTGGGCAAGTGTCAATACTGTGCATTTAACAGTTAAGGTGGCCATACACGGGCATATTTAAGCTGCTGATTTGGGTCCTTTAGGCTAATTGGGCAGCTAATTTGGCCATATATAGGGCCCTCTGCCAATCAATATCTGGCGAAAATTTACTTTTACATTACTTTTACATTAAGAAAAAGTAATACATTGTATGTTAAACTGATTTATTAATCACCCATAACTGATGCATTATACATTTTACACAGTATGATCACTATATATATATATATATACTGTATAGTATATTTACAATCAATCCCTATTTTGTTTAAAAGTAAGGGGATTGCCTAGTAGCTTAGTGCACAGAATATCTTAATGTCCTATATATATTCATAATAGGTGAGTGCAGAGGATCTCTTGTTTCTGTTTATATGAATTTTGTGGTTACAGCCACATTGCAAACCACCCCCATCCTTAATGGTTTAAAATGTAGTGCTGAGTACAACCATTTTTTGCTATAGCACAGTGCAAGGCTGGTTCCAGCCCCCTAAAGAGTCCAGAACAAATAGGATAGGGCACAGGTAGACAACTGGGTTTGCACACTTGTTGGTATATGAACACATGGCCTATGCATTAAACCTTTAAAGCGGGTTATTCTATTCTACAACAGGGACACCTGACTTTAAAAGGGTTAACCACTATAACTGAACATTCATAAGCAACATATCTTTAATTAAAATTCTGTCAACAGAATTAGATTTCTCAGGGTATATTTTATGTATCTGCCTAAGGCTACCAAGGCTTAAGAATGTAACAAGGGTGAGCCCACACCTTCACTTTGTCTTTGTACCATATTTCCCTCACCTTTGTCCCTGTATTTCACTGTGTAATCATAATTAGATGTACTCAAATTCTGAGGCTGGTCCCACAAGGGACAAAGAGATAGTATAGGGAAAGAAAAATAATATCATTATTGACTTACTTTAGTCTTTGTGTTTGGAAGCTTCAAAGTCCATTTTACCTCTACCTTGTTATTCTGCAGAGTGAAACCAGCACCATATATTATTCATTATTGTCTACTACACGATTGCAGGGATTTCACTTATCCTATGTGACAACTGCAAGATCCGAGGCAAATGAAAATGTCTGCAGTTGAATCAGTTAAATCAGATATTTATTGTGTCACAACTAGTCAATTAGTTTATCTTTAGAAAAGTTTATACAAATATTATATATTTAAAAGCAGAGAATAGCAAAGGGGCAGAAAGACAATGATCTCAAAAGCTATTACCTTTACAAATACATTTAATATCTGTAATGAATGTATATTAGAATGTTGCTTAGCATTATATATATATTACATTTCATTAAGCCAGGGATGTCCACACTTTGCTATTGTATTTAATCTGAATTATAGGAAATGCTCAGAGGGGTAACCTAGAGTGAATAGAGTTGTTTGTGGCAATGCTGGGCAGCTGTAATCACCAGCATATATACTGGTAAATCCTTATTTTCCGTTTGGAGATCCTTCAACCACTGTAAGGCTGATGCCACACGTGGCGTTTTTACGCTGCGTTTTTTCTCAGCCTCAAAACGCCGCACAAGCCACACAGCCCCAGCCTAGTAATGGTGACGTAGCAAATCCCGTTTCCATGGTGCTAATAGCGCCACATATTTCTGCTAGGTCTGGCAGCTGCCTTTGTGTATACATAGGAATAGCTTGCTGTGCAAATACTGGCGTATTTCGGCCAACGCTTGAAAAATCCGTGCTAAGGCGTTTTCTAGCGTATTTCCGCATTGTGTGGTTTGCTTCGAGTCTTTTCAAGTTATTTCTATGGATGATGATATCGGGCGTTTTTCAGCCGCTGAAAAAATTAGAAAATACGCAGCGTTAAAAACGCCACGTGTGGCATCAGCCTAAGACAACTTGGCTTTCATAGCAGGTGTAACAATTCTCTCACAGATGCTTACATATTAATGCTTATAAATGTACCAAGGTGGAGATTCCAATATACCCTTGCTGGCAGATTTTCCTATAAATGCCTTTAATTCCAGGCTATTATGTAGTTGTTCTTTTTATGCACTGCAAAAATAATAAAAATAATTGGATCTACAACTTTAAGTCAAATGTTTCAGATTGCGGTGCAGTTAATTTGAGATCTGTATAGTAACCTGTAACTGTAAATGCTAAGTTTATTTCAAACCAGTGTGCACAATCCTGACTGAAACCCAACTTTATAGCTCACTATTGTGCTGGATATCTCTGTTTGCAATGGTTTATAAATAACCTGGCTTGATGTTTAGAACAATATTTACTGCAAGGAGTTTATTTATAGCTCTTGGCATCCATATCACATGACATAGCATGAATAGTAAGTATCTGGAACATCTCACATTTTTCATTGGGGTTATGCAAACACAAATTCAACACTGAGTTCACACATTAAACAGAGGAACCATCCTGTTTCAAATGTAATTAGTAACGTATTATGTATAGGTCCAGAACAGTTGCCTGCGGAATTTCTGTACCAATGCAAAATAAATGCACAGGTATAGGGCTTCAAATTATGGGAATCGCCCATAGACTCCATTTTAATCAAATAATTTACATTTTTAAAAGTAATTTCCTTTTTCTCTGTAATAATAAAACAGTACCTTGTACTTGATCCTAAGAATTAATTAATTCTCAGTGGAGGCCAAACAATCTTATTGGGTTTATTTAATGATTAAATTATTTTTTAGAAGATAAAGTATGGAGATCCAAATTATGGAAAGATGCCTTATCCGTAAAACCCCAGGTCCCGAGCATTCTGGATAACAGGTTCCATACCTGTATTTTATTCTTTACTATTAAGGCTGTTTGGGTGGTGTACTGGGTCACAGCCAGCATTATAACATGTTGCTTGACCTTTTGGTGCTATTATAAATGACTTATTGGGTTTTTTTGTCTTTTATTTTTTAACTTGCAGTTAAAATAACCCAGGAAAAGGCCATGGGTAGGACACTTTGAGTTGTCTCCTCTTCACTTGGGAAAATAGATATCCCTCTTGTCCCAGGTATGAGTTTAAATGACATAAGGAAGATGCCCTCAAAAACCAAGGCAGTATTTAGCTCCAGTGCCACCCTAGGCACCGCACCTATCTGTGCCCCTACATTGCAGAAGTGATGTCACGCGTACAGGTAAGCATGACATCACTCACCAGCTCTGTGGATCACCTTGGGAACCCTCCCTCCCCCCCACTCCACTGCCCGTATTTGCCCAGGTAGTACCTTGTGCTTTTTTTTGGGGTGCACTTTTTCCACTGATGAAGAGGGCGAGAAGCCATTGAAACATTTGGTCTGTATGTGCACTCTGCAATAAACAAGTTGGAGGTATTTTTTACACCAGCTAAAATCGTTTTGCGTGCCTTTCCTCTCCTTTTTCTTTTGCTATACACACTTTGGAGCCAGGTGCACCTGAAGGATTTGCACCAACAGACAATTAATTGAATTTAACAAAGGGGAACAGCGAGTGTATGGACTTTCATTGTTTGCTACAGGTAGTACCTTGCGGAGGCATGCAAAGTATGCATTGATTTACCAAAGTATGTGATATGAATATGCATATACACACATTTACACAGACATACATGCATTTACAAGTCGCAGAATGTGCGTGGATGGGGGCAGGGGGGCTGTAAGCGGAAGCACTGACAGCAGACATGTGGACGATCATGTCTGCTGTTAGAAATGGGTCGGGGGCAAAAGCCGCCAATGCAGAGAGAAAACCTTTACCGCAAAGAATGTAGGTACTACTTTCTTGGTAAGTAAACCCTCTCCTGTAGTTTCCACGTTCTTGACAGGTAAGGGGTTAAAGAGAAGCTTTAGCGAAAATGCCAATTTAATGTGAGCTTCATCTCATGGGAAAAATCAACATTATAAACACAATCAGATACAAATGATGCACTATTTCCACATACAATGAAACAAGTTATTCTTCACTATCCCTTTCTCAACAACTTGTCTCTCTACATTCAGCTTTCGTTATTTTGAAAGACACTTTGCAAAATAGGCAAAGAAAGATAATTTTTTTTTCTAGTTCCCCTTTAAATGTATCTGTGCTTTCTAGTTTAGTCAGTGAGACTGTAGGGCTTTGTTCTAAGCACTGAAAGGTATAGGCCCTGAACCTTTAGAGGTGTTCCAACCAAATCTCTTAAGATATTCTGCCATATATTGGTTGAGTTAATGTACTCCATTGCACACATTATTATGAATAAGAAATCTTAAAGCGGTCGGTAAGTTTTTAGTATGATGTACGAGTGACATTTTGAGACACTTTACTATTGGTCTTCATTTTTTTTATTCATAGTTTTTTAGGTATTTCATGTTCAGTTCAGCAGCTCTCCAGTTTGGAGTTTCAGCAGCTATTTCGTTACTAGGGTCCAAGTTGCCTTAGCGATAATGTATAATTTACCAATAACAGTAAAACTGCAGCCTCACAGAGCAACTGTTTTTTTTTCACTTCTGGGGCCAGTGACCCCCATTTGAAAGCTGCAAAGAAGAGTTAGAAGAAGAAGGCAAATAATTTAAAAACACTTAAAAAAAAAAATAATGAAGACCAATTGGAAAGTTGATTAGAAATGGCCATTATAAAACATACTAATGGTTAAGTGAAAGGTGAACCACCCTTTTAACTTTATTTATAAAATGAACTGCTTTTTCTTTCCATGTACTGACTCGCAGTATCACAGAGGTCAAAAAGTTTACGCAATGCTGGGAACTAAAATAGACTGAAAAGGGGACACAATGGCTTTTACAATGACAGGAAATTTATTGACGATGTTGTCTCTAAAGATGCGGGAGCAGATGTTAAAATGCCAAATAGTAAGAAGATCAGATGTGGATCAGTGGTGATCTCCAGCATATTTCTCAAAGATTTTCGTTTTGCTGTTTTTATGTATTTGTGGCCCAGTTGACGTACAAACTGTGACTGTAAGAGTGTATCTTTACAGGGCAGGAATGATGGTGTTAGTCTGTGCTTTTGCATTTCCATTCCCAAGCTAATGCAAATACATCTGATGTTTGAATGTAAGCTAACATGGTGTTGTTTTCTCTACTTAATCTCTGGTTTTAATGATCAGCTGAAGCGATTAACAAGCAGAAGGAATTGTGGGAAAGACCTGCAGGTAAACAAAAATATTCAGGCTCAGAATATTTGTATAAGGAAGCACACACATAGATGTCCCAAATCCTCCCACTGGAAAAAAAACAAGAATGTATTTAAGTATGTTATGTATGTTAGTAATGGCAACCTATCATTTGTTGATGGAATGTTTTAAAGGAAAACTAAAGCTAAAACTAAAGAAGTAGGTTAGAAGGCAACCACAGCCCTTTAGCAGGAAGATCTGTGCCCCTAAAGAGGCCCCAGTAGCTCCCATCTTCTTATCTGCTGATTCACTGCACATTCTCTGTGCTGAGTTACTGAGCTTAGGGACTGATGCACAATATACTGTATATATAGAATATAAATGTCATGATGTATGGCAGATAAGTAATTTATTCATGTTCACATTATATGGCAGCTATGAAACCAGTGCAATTAGTATCATAATTTAATAATCATCCCTGTATCATCAGCTTATATGACAGGCCAACCTCATTTTCTGCTGGATAATTTGCGACATGCCCTAAGGTTCGCTTCTCTACAGCTGCCCAGAGCCCACTGAGCAAGTGAGTGTCGCTCTCTAAGATGGGGAGCTCCTGTGACAACTGTAAAGACCTGGATCATTCATGCTATTGACATGTGGAAACTTTGGGCTGGTGCAGTAGTTCAGTATATAAAATATAGTGTTTTTAGCTATATTTATTTTTTCGTATTTATTTTAGCCTTTTATTATCTTAAGTCATGATGTTTCAACCTCATGTCCACCTTTATTTCATCATTTGTTTAGTTGTAAAGAAGGTAGCAACACTCTGGACGAAAAACACTGCCTTGATGAAGTAATTAATAGATTTTAGTTCCTTCCCATTGTTGTGCATCTCAGCAGATTCACCTTATAGTCTAGAATTAGAACCCTAGTTCTTCATTATAGGTTTTACTAAATAAATCTCCAAGACCTAAAAGTAACAACTTATTTGAATCAAGGCCAAGACATGATAATTAGGAAGTATCTTAGGGTGGTGGATGTTAACAGGTGTTGTAGTGGGTATTTTCATTTAAATTTCCTCTTATCCAGCTATTCTGGCACGAGCACACCCAATGTGCCCCTGCCCTGCTCTTACCTCTTCTACAGTTAAGGAGGGAAGATGTAATCCAGACCCTAGATTTGGCACACAGGCACCATAGGCCTGCTCTATGCTGCCTGTGTGTGCCATATTCTGCCTGCCCTATGCTGCCTGTGTGTGCCATACTCTGCCTGCCCTATGCTGCCTGTGTGTGCCATACTCTGCCTGCCCTATGCTGCCTGTGTGTGCCACACTCTGCCTACCCTATGCTGCCTGTGTGTGCCATATTCTGCCTGCCCTATGCTGCCTGTGTGTGTCATAATCTGCCTGCCCTATGCTGCCTGTGTGTGCCGTACTCTGCCTGCCCTATGCTGCCTGTGTGTGCCATATTGTGCCTGCCCTATGCTGCCTATGTGTGCCATATTGTGCCTGCCCTATGCTGCCTGTGTGTGCCATACTCTGCCTACCCTATGCCTTCTGTGTGTGCCATATTTATATATATATATATATATATATATATATATATATATATATATATAAATTTAGAAAATCTGAATTTAGGAATTTTATAGGTTTTTTTCAGTTTGAATAAACTCGAAATGTTACCAAACTGGAAAAAGCTATACTGAATAAAACCATGAAAACAACTCCAATGCCTCAAATTTGTCTTCTATTTATAATTTATAAAGTCTTACAAACTCTTGAAAAATTATAACATTTGGAAAACGTAAAAAACTTAAACCTAATATTTTCCCATTGTGACATGAATTTACAAGCTTTTAGATGCCATTTCAAGTTTTCCTGTTTTTTGTAGCTTAATTATTGAACATTTGTGTTCTGAAACCCAACTTTGAATTCATGAGAAAAAACAAATCCCAGTAAAAATTTGTATTCAAATGTTGATAAATCAGCCCCATAGACTTCAAGCTCTTCATTTCTGAAATCTACAGATTTTTCATGGATTTCCAACAATTTTAGCTGAAATTATTTAGCATTTATGGTGTTCTGAATTCCTGTCTAAGTATAAAATACCCTAAACCTCATTGTAGTGCAGAAGGCAGCCATGCAGGGCTGTGGGGCACATTGTGCATAACAGATAACTTATTTACAATCTAGGTTTTATTATTAATTGTGTTATTATTATATTATTTATAACGTCCCAACATATCCCTCAGTGCTGTACGTACAGATTACATACAAAAAACAACCAGTAACCCATAGAAGAGGTAGAGACGCCCCTGCCCACAAGAGCTTACAATCTGCTAACAAAGGGATACATTTTCATTCACGGATCTAGTCATAAATACAGGATGAAAGTCTTTTGCTATTTTAAAGGCAAATAAACAGAGAAAAAGACGTATAGAAAAGCAGGCTGTGGATTGGTACAGTAGATAAATATCTATTTATGAAGAATTGCTGTTGATGATGAATTTAAAATAGAAATAAGCTAAATATATTTTATAGGCAGCTCCGGCTCTTTTGTTTTGCTTTCACAGTAAGTGAATGAAACAACTTCACACAAACAGAACTTGGAATGAAAGCCTCCCATTTTAGCTTTCTTTGCAGAGAATCATGTGTCTCTCTGTCAGCAGCACCAGTTATAAATGAGATATATATATATATATCTCCATAGCATTAGTGTGTTCTGTTAAAGGGCAAGGGCTTTAATCTAAAGCTTCTTTTATTCAGCATGTGACTCTATACAAATACAACACTGAAAAAAAAAAAAAAGTACCTTAACATTTCAAGTTCAGTTGTTCTCTCCCTTCTTTATATTCACACTGGTTTATATGGGAATTCCACGCTTCTGCCAGTGCCTTAAATGATGGGACTAGAAGGCCCTTTGCTTTGGAAAAGGAGTCCGGTTTCCTCCTTGCAGGTCTGAATATAAAAGTAGAATAAGGATCTTTAAAGTTCTGGATGTCTCCGCTGAGTAACAAGCACACTTCCTCCAATTCTTTCTTGGGTTACTTTTCCTGCCACAAGTCAAGATTTTTTTTGTTCTTCTTAATGTGACTATAAATAGAAAGTACAACCGTGGCTCAGAGACCCCAACAACATGCGAAATATGTGCAAACAAGGTGCAATGATTAGTAATGGCAATTTTCTACAGCAAAAGGAAGTATATACTGTATATATTTATATATATATATATATATATATTTTTTTTTTTTTTAGCCTAGATAGGCTGTTAAGAATGAATGTGTGACTAAATGTTTATTATTCAAGATATTACTGACCCTGAAAGCAATTTTACCGTTTCTGTAAGGGTCATTGCTCCCAGAAATCCCTGCACTGGCGTGCCCACATGCAGCTATGCGCGGGTACAACTGCGTTACCACGAAGTCCTTGGTGCCCTGGAATTTGTACTAATCGTTTAAAATGCAAATGCCGCAAATGTGGTAATTAGACAAGTTTATCAGATAAATGCTTTTATATTTGCTTACAATTCAAACCTTAATATAAGAGATTGGGAGATGATATCTCATTTAAATTGCCAATTCAATTAAAGTATTATTTAAAGCAATCATTATAAAAGCATCTGCAGCTTTTAAAGATCTGTATTTTTATTTATTAGATTTATTTGGGAGCTGAGTGGTTATAAATGAATAATCTTTGTGCATTTCTAAAACAGGAATGGGACCTGTAATCCAGAATTCTTGGGACCTGGTGTTTTCTGAATAAGGGATCTATTGTTGTCATTTCTATCTCAATACCTTAAGTCTACTAAAAATCATTTACACATTCAATAACCCCAACTTGCTGTTACATCTTTACTATAACTACAATACAGTAAGTAGCTCATATAAATAGTTCCATTAAGAAAATGTTCTAAGTCACTGTGGGGTCAGTGGAGTTTGCCCTAAATTTAACCCCTTCACACCTACCTGCCCCTGGCACACTGCCTTGTCATTGCTCATTATGTAAATTTTAATGTAGATTACACAATTTATGTGATTTGGAGTTACGTGGCCAGGCACAAGTTTGGTCCACAATTTCACCAGGTCAGGAACAGAAGAAATATGTATAAAGATGTATCTGCTATTTCTTATTTCTATTTCCCATTTGTTATTGTTCCCCCTCCCCACATGTGCTATTCTGTCCCTACCCTCCATGTGCCATTGTGTCCCTAAACCCCTGTGCTATTCTGTCCCTACCCTCTATGTGCCATTGTGTCCCCTAAACCCCTGTGCTATTCTGTCCCTACCCTCCATGTGCCATTGTGTCCCCTAAACCCCTGTGCTATTCTGTCCCTACCCTCCATGTGCCATTGTGTCCCCTAAACCCCTGTGCTATTCTGTCCCTACCCTCCATGTGCCATTGTGTCCCCTAAACCCCTGTGCTATTCTGTCCCTACCCTCCATGTGCCATTGTGTCCCCTAAACCCCTGTGCTATTCTGTCCCTACCCTCTATGTGCCATTGTGTCCCCTAAACCCCTATGCTATTCTGTCCCTACCCTCCATGTGCCATTGTGTCCCTAAACCCCTGTGCTATTCTGTCCCTACCCTCTATGTGCCATTGTGTCCCCTAAACCCCTGTGCTATTCTGTCCCTACCCTCCATGTGCCATTGTGTCCCTAAACCCCTGTGCTATTCTGTCCCTACCCTCTATGTGCCATTGTGTCCCCTAAACCCCTGTGCTATTCTGTCCCTACCCTCCATGTGCCATTGTGTCCCTAAACCCCTGTGCTATTCTGTCCCTCCCCCCCATGTGCCATTGTGCCCCTAAACCCCTGTGCTATTCTGACCCTCCCCCCCATGTGCCATTGTGCCCCTAAACCCCTGTGCTATTCTGACCCTCCCCCCCATGTGCCATTGTGTCCCTAAACCCCTGTGCTATTCTGACCCTCCCCCCCATGTGCTGTTCTCTCCACCTTTCTGCCACTGTGTTGGTAGCTCTTTGAATTAAAAAAAAAATATGAACTAAAGCTCTGTAACCTCATTCCAAGCCTGCTGCCCACAGATAGTTTTCCCCTCAGTATAAGTCCTTGTACATCTGCACAGGGATTGGATAAACTGCCGGGTGAATCCCTTGAGCCCATCCAATCCACCTATGGCTGCACTGAAACTTTACCTGTGAGAAGAAAACTATCAGTAATGCTGGAATCAGTAAATGCAGGCAGCAGGCTTGAAACAAGGTAACAGTGCTTTAGTTAATGATGAAATGCAGCGTTATTACATGATTTTAAGCCTGCTGCCTGTACATACTGCTCCCTTTCCCTCAGTTTAAGTTTCTGTACAGCTTTGCAGTGATTGGATAGGCTGCAGGCTAAATCCCTCTAGCTTGTCCAATCCATGGGCAGCTGTACTGGGACTTACTGCCCCCCACCCTTTTTGTGGACACCCATGTCTGCCATGGCCCAGTCAAAGCCCTGATATCAATTCATTTTCACAATCGTCATTCAACCAACCTAAATAATAAAATCTCAGCATCGGATTTTGTTAATCATTATAATCAGACAACTGGTGGAAATCATTTTACCCCCTTAGAAACACTGCAGAATATGTTGGTGCTTAAAGGAACAGTAAGAAATTAAACTATAATGTACTGCTGCCCCGCACTGGTAAAAATTTTTATATAAACCCTGGTGTGTAGCCATGGGGCAGCCATTCAAAAGAAGAAAAGGCACAGGTTATATAGCAGCTAACAGATAAACACTGTAGAATACAATAGTGTCTTATCCGTTATCTGCTATGTAACCTGTGCCTTTTCTCCTTTTTTTCCAGCTTGAATGGCTGCCCCCAGGGCTACACAGCAGCTTATGATATAAATTATTGTAGTGTTCCTGAATCAAACACCCCAGTGCAGGGCCACAGTACATTATATTTCAATTACTTTAAAACACTTTAATTTTTTGGTGTTACTGTTCCTTTAAGAAATATCCATTAAATATACAGCATGTGAACAATATGAATGAATGTGCATTGGATGAGCCATTTTTGGATGGCCCCTTTTATTTGAACAGGTAGAAAAATGTGACTATGTATAGCAAGCAGGGTTGGCCGTTGGGCAGGGAGCTGGTGAGTAACATACATGATGCACACAGCATGCCAACGTGCGTAACTAGAACTTCCTGGCCAGCCATTGTCTGACATCTTCCCTCTTACTGACAATGCCTTCTCAGCTTGTTTGATTCTAATTTCGGCCCCTCATTTTGCACATTAAGAAACCTGGATAGGCAGAAAACAAACCAGAAAAAAATGTTTTGTCTTTTTTTCTATTTTTAATTTTTTTCAAGTTTCCTTATTAGCAGCTTTTCCTGTAGCATTTCATCGCTTCCAGTACATTACTGACATCCCGTGAGGCACAGAAATGGAACAAATGCATGCACTTCTAACTCTGCTGCCTCCCAAGTTCTAGTGCTACTTTTATTAGACAGAAACCTATAGGACTGGCACTTTCAGATGTTGTGTGTTGCAGCCAATCAAATGTGTTAGGGCCATTTTATTCTCCCCATTTGCACAACTGGTGGACAGGAATGTAGCCCCCCCCCCCGACTCTGCTGCCACATTACAGCATTACAGCAAGTATCCAGTGACAGGGCTGGCCTGCTGCCCTAAACCTGGCACCCTAGGCACTGGCACACTGGTGTCTATATGGCAAATACACCCCTGTGCCACAATAGGCATCAGCTCCTGAATTACATGACAGTTGTTTATTATTCACCATGGGCTGCACCTACATTCAGCACTGTTTTTCTACTATTTTTTACATTCATGCTAATATTTTACCACTAGATAGATTTTACTGCATCAATTAGTAACTGGGAGCTGCATGAGGCTGCAGTTGTTATTCAATTTACAGTAATCTCTTAATTGCATGTTAGCCTTCATTTCCCCCCTATGGCCCCTCTAATGCTGGTGAGCCAGTTCAAATGCCCTTTCTACCCTTATGCCTGATGGTTAAACCTATCAGTAGCCTGATGGCAGGGTGTCCACTGATCACGGATAGGGAATGCATTACGCTACTGAGCTACTTACTAATAATGTGGTTTACCTCTTTACCTCTTATATGTAATATGTTGGCGCTTTATAAATAAATGTGAATAATAATAATGTGGTTAGTTAATATGATATTTAATCTGACAATAGTGAGGAGTTGTGATAATTTGCTTGTTGCTCATCACTACCATCTAGTGGTGGTTTAGACCATTACAAAATCATGTGCTCTTAAATACAGAACGAGTCTGATTCCATATACTTTTTAAAGCTAGTTAAGCATATTGAGGTGGAATTTTAGGGAACTGTTTTGCTTTGGCTTAATGTTTTGCTTAATGTCATAATAAGACACAAATGAGTATGCTTGCCTGCATATTTTATCTTATCACTATAATACATGCCTAGGTTGTAATTTCAGTGCTAAGACTATATAGCTAAACTTGCCATGCTACTTGCACGTTATGCTCATACTACACAAGTGCACACCGACATGATTGTTGCCTAAATATGTGGATGTCTGTGTTCGGGGAACAAGTGTACCGATGTGTCATGCGTGAGGCAATTCTAGCTGTCTGGGATCAAAAGCAATTGCCAATGTTTCGGCGCATGTTGCTGCTTTATTGGAGAAAAGCCATAGCCAAAAATTCTTACCAATCAGCTGGTATGTTATAAAGTGCTTTCTGTACAATAGAGTTGGGTGACTGTACAGATATTGCAGGGAGCTGCCTTGTTACATTCAGGCACTCATATAAGAATAAATATAAGAATGAATTATAAATGACACGGAACTCTCCATAAGCACAAACACAATGACTGCTATTTATTTATCTTTATACACAAATCAGCAAATTGCTAATAAATTACTTAAAAGTACTTTTAAAACACATACAGTACTTAGGGATTAAAATGAAACAAGGAAAGGAATGACAAAAAAAGAAACCAAATGCACAATGTTACTAATATAACTCTAAATACTGCCTCACTCCTTCCATTCTTTAAGACTCTGAGCTATACATTAATTTATTAAGAGAAAAAGTACAGTACCTAATGCTTTTGAAATTATTCCCAATATAACTTCATATTTGTAACTTACTTGACCCCCATCCCTTACTAGGCAGAAGAGCTGGTATTTAAAAAAACAATTTGACAGCTATTTACACATTTTAACACAGACCCAATCCATATAAATAAAGCAAGCAGTAACAAAGAACACAAGCCACAATGAAGACATTGCCTTACTGCCAATCTAAAATTGCTTAGCTCTCTGTGACTAGATGATTTATAAAATGAAACAGTTGTTTCTACATTCTGTTCGATGTTGAAGTGCAAATGAGCTCACAGCATGCCTGAGTATATCAGTGGGATATGAAGCTTTTTATAAAATAGCTACGAATTGAAGGCAGGATGCATAACCTTTAGTCCATCTACTGATAACTAGTGTGAGTCTGGAAAGGAATTTTTAATCTCCCAATACTTGAATATTTCCCTGTGCCAAAACGTTGTGTCCCTTCACCATCACATTGTGTCCCTCCACCATCAATGATCCAAGCAAAGGTGTAAAGTGGCTTTTTGCAGTATTAGTCCATGTTAAAACTTAATGCAGCACCAATGCAGATTTAAAAAAAGCTTGTTTTGAGTTTAATAGTTGGTGCACTTTGTATAACTGGTGCTTGCTGTCGTGAGGCTGCTTTGGCTTTGCTTGCCTGGCTTGCTCGGATGGCTGTTTCCAGACGTGCTTTTAGCTCTGGTGCTGCACCTATGACAGTCTTGAATGCCTGGGGGTAAAGAGGACCAATGCGCATGAGATCCTGGAGTGCAAATTCGTGTAGGTCCTTTGATGGTTGGGAGGCTGAGCTGAACGTGTTCACATCCAGCAAGTAAGAAATGAGCGTTGGTACAAGAAGAGCAAGCAGCTGGACTCCTAGAAGGAAAATGAATGCAGTTAAAATGATGCAAACATGTAATGAACTGTAGCATCCTCGTGTGTTGGCACTGCCACCATATGCCTGCGAGTCCTTCATGCACAGAGCCACTGGCCAGAGGTGATAATAACTAGCTACTGTGCAAATGCACTGGGCAGCACTGGGAAATAAAGTCCCGGCAGAGTTTACATTCCAACTCCCTATCACATTCACAGACTATGTGGTCAATTTTATTAGGAGCTGATTAACCTGCCTGTATTTGAGGAAGGGAATAACCAGAGTACCCCTAAGGAAACCCACGGGAAGAACATACAAACTCACTGATAGTTCCCTGGCTGGAATCAAAGATAATACCTAAGTGGCACAGACAGCAGTGCTAACATTGTGCCGCCATGCTCATGCTAAAGTCACCAGGACACTTGCCAGGAAATACTCTTAGAGGCTTGAAAACTCTTATGTCCCTTTAAATAACCACTACTCATTGAAAGGAACCAAGTTTATAAAAGGGGAGGAGGACTAACAACACTTACTATTTTGTTCTTCTCCCAAGGCAACCAATGTCTCTATGACTTTGATGCCTTCCTGGACAGCCAAAACCTCTGTGTTAATTTTCGGTTTCTTCCTCTCCACAGCTTTCAAATTTTCAACCATGATAGGTGCCAAGGAATGTATATAAGGTGTAGAAAGTGCTCTGTTGGAATGCTGGAATACGGAGAGCAGGAGCTGGTAACACTTGGCTTGAACCTACAAAATACAAGATGAAGCACTAGTTGATTTTCAGGTCCAAGCTATAAGATGTGTAGATAACATGACAATGCTGCATAGATCGCAAGTCTTAAGCACATTTTATTCTTTTGCTCTCTCTCTCACCCAGGGGTCGCTGGAGTTCAGTGCAGCTTTGAACTTGCTGATGCAGCCATTCTGTAGTGATTCCACGCCAATAATCTCTGCACTTGCAGACCAAAGGAATAGCACAATCGCTGTCAGTATGCTTACTTCATCAACAGTATGTTTGGAATCAGCTATGGAAATAAAAATAAAATAAAAATAAGCAATTGAGTATATTAAGTTACAAAATGTGCCCACTATAAGCTGCTAGATATTGGACACTACTCATTTATACCCTACTGTTCTCCCAGATCCCTGTTTCACCCAGAATAAACCTTCCTGCGGACTACAGCAGTTTTAATATTAAAGGGAAACTATAGTGAAAATTTCATCACACCGAAATAAAACATTTTCCAAATAATTCAAATTAAAAATTGTGACCTGGTTTAATCAAGTGTATCTGCACTATTCTCCTCTCAGCATCTGTCTGTTTTCATGCAGGAGCTGGGAGTCTAATTTTGAATGACAGTAAGGTGTGATACAGCCTTTCCTAGAAGATGTATTAGAGCTCACTCTTGTAAAATCACCAGTAATTATGTCTCTCTACATGCAGGATTTGTGCCAAAGTCAGTTATTTTGTTAGGTAGTTGTGTTTGTGCTGGAATCAGTTATTTTACATCTGCTAGGAAAGGGAGCCCGTTCCAAGGATATTTTGGATCTGTCAATCAAAATCAGATTGCTGACTCCCGCATGAAGAGGATGAAGGGAGACAAATCCCGAGATGGAGGACAGTGAAGATAAACTTATTTTGGAAATGGGTCAGAATTTTTAATTGATTTTATTTAGAAAATGTATTTTTACCGTATGATAAAGGTTATATTCAATTTTCATTTTTGCACTAGTATCCTTTTAAGCATAATCAGAGCCAGCAGTGCAAGGAATAGCAAAGGCCAGGTACTGCTTTCAATCGCAAATAGATACACAAATAATCAGTGATGACTGAAAACGTGAACTGGAAAACTGCTGTCAATTATATTCTTTGTTTGCAACAATGTATATTTATAACCCACTTATTTTTATAATATTATATTATATTACATTGCCAACCTCCTTTCTATTTTACAAGCTAACATAAAAGCTGAAATCTTTATTGCACCCCGTGGTGTAACTGTGTAAGAGCCACAGATAGTGCTTCTTTGGTGGATAAATGTCTTTAGCTGTAAATATATATGAATACAAGTGTGGTCATGTTTTATCCTGTTACTTTTTTATACAACTGTACTGACTGCTTTTATTTCCTATTGCTGCTGTGTTCAGTAGATTCTGGCAACAGAACTAAATTAGTAAGCATAACAGGATATCAGCATCAGTTCCTACATTCAGTCCAAGTAAGGCAAATTTTACATGCCATGTTTTCTTGAGGTTGGATTTTGTGACAGGAAATGCTTGTTTGTTACCGCGCCCCCCATGTACTCAGTGATAGGCACTTGCAGTTAAAGTCACTGGCTGGAACAGTATTGACTCCAGCCATTTCAATTAGGAAAAAATCACCAAAAGAATGGAAATGTGGAGACAAATCTGAGGGAAAATGTGTGTAAATTATAATTTATCTTTTCAATGTAGCATCCTAGTATATGGGGGAAAAAAAGAAGCAACAGCTCCTCTTCACTTCTTGCTGTACCAATCATTTGGATAACCTGAATGAACAGACTGGGGGCTGATCAGTTGGCAACCTTAAAGAGATACTGACACCAGAAATGAAACCTTCTTACATCTGTCATAACATTGCCTTTGCATGCTATTTATAATTTTGCCATAAAAGTATTTGTCCAAGCTTTTACATTCCCTATCTGATCCCCCCATGTTCCTCTATGAGGGGGCGGCCATATTTGTCCAGCAGGAGGCCATTAGCATTAGAAGCTGTAACTGACAGGCTGAGAAGGGACAGTCAGGTTGGCAAAACAGTCAGGTTTAGGGATTTCAAGTAACAATTACTAACAAAAGCAGCCCTATCAGCAAAAAATGATCAACATGACCTATAGGTAACTTTTTATGTAGATTCATATTTTAAAAAGTTGTTTTTTCGTGTCAGTATCACTTTAAGGCTAATGGCACTCTTGACAAAACAGTGCATCTCTGTCTGCATTTACATCTTATTCCATTAAATAGATGAGAACTGCACACCAATGCTTGTCCTAAAAGAACTGAAGTAAAATACAAATTGTTAATTAAATTCTCCAGTATGTTTCCTTGTTGAGTCAGCTGCCAGGGCATTCTATCCAAACTCAAGAATGTATTAATCATTTGTTACCTGGCAGTGGACTCTCCAGAACAGATGCTAAAGTGCTTCTGATAAGATCTGTCCACTTCTTTTGTGTCTTTTCTGTCTTGGCCAATGAAGAGGTGACAATTGTTTTTATCCCTTGCAATGCAGCACTAACAGGCAATGGAACGTGGTTGTCTGCAGTCTTTATTGCCGTCTCCTTTAGAACTTTTGTAATCAGGAAAAGAATTGTTGGCAATATTGTCATACATCCTAAGCAAAAGATAGAAAATGGTTAAATAAGGGGAGTAAAACATCTCTCTTAACTCATTATGTGTATGTAAGTTTTAGAAATATCTCAAGAATAAGGGCAGTGTCACACACAGCAATTCTGGTCTCCCACAGAAACAACACACTTAGTAATAATGCCCACTGGTATGACCAGCAACGCCTGGACTTACAGGTGCAACCACATATCAGGCAAACGTTGTTTTGAAACAGTGACTGCCATCAGCCACATACATGTATTATTGCCCAAAAAGGAAATGGCTTTAAAACGTCATACTTTATATTATCTTGATAACATCAGGGCAGACATCACAAAACACTGGTACAAGACACTAAAGCCTAATTACCTGCTGGAGAGCAAAGTGAGGGAAGCTCGGAGAGGATAGTTACTGTGGATGCCACAAGGCGCATGCTTTCCTCTGAAAGTTGCTGTGATTTGCTGACAATGTGGCTCGGAGAGTCTGACAACTTGGAGCTGAGCTGGGGCATGTGTCGAACTAAGATGAACATCAGTAACTCCATAGAAGCAAAAACCAGAGATTTGCCAGGTATCAGCCCACCACTTTCCTCTCCTTCCCCTAACAGTACCTGTGTTTCTTTTTCACTTGTGTCATCTTTATCTGAGAAGAAAATACAATATTAGTTTTAAAAAACACACAAAGAGTAAAAGAGGTACAATTTATGTACAATAAAGAGCATAATTAACTACCTGCTGTTATAAAATGATTAGCCTCTGGGGCCAATGACATTTCAGAAATACTTAATGACTTGCTATCAATGGAACTTACAGCTAAAATATGCTTACAGCTAAAATATGTGCATATACAGAATTGATAATTCAAAGGAGATGCACAGATGCTCATTTCACTTACTTTGAGCGTTTCTTTGCTCCTGTATATTGTGTTGAGCAGCCCTCACAATCTGTTGAACTACAGTAGTCACCCGCAGTTGCACAGAAGAGGTATCCCAAGTTAGGAGCAGACGATGAAGGACATTCAAAAGCTCCACTCCAATGACCTTTAACGAAATCGGGTTGGCTTAATGCAGAATAAAACCTAACGGGTCTAATTTATCGAAACTGGGCACATTTTCCTTTGGCCAGTTACCCATAGCAATCAAGAAACAACTTTTTATCCTGCTACAGGTAAACAATGAATGTAACAATTTGATTACTTGCCACAGGTTACCACTCAGGGTAAATTTGCCTTAGTGAGATTTTTCAGCCTCTGGTAAAATAAATTTTAGTAATGGCCAAATGGACAGTAAATGAATTGTTATATTGTGTTTGCATTCTTTGCTTAGTGTACTTTTTCTCAAGTTACACCTTGGTGAAAGACCAAGTTCCTGGAATTCAATTTATCTGGACTTTAAACTTATGGGGCCAGGCTGCCACTTATAAGCCCTGGAGCAGTAACCCCTCATCTGAGCTGAACCAATAATAATAAAATACTTTACTCTAGGTTATTCCCTTCCTTAAATACATTAAAAATTGTAACAATCCCTTGCCTTTACCAGTCATATAGGGCTAAATCACATACGGTGTCCTGATACCAAATGTGCATTCTGTTGTTCCACAGCTCTTGCACATGGAAATTATGGAAATACTGTACGCACAGCAAAAAAGAAAGGATTCAGTTGTTAATTTGCAGCACATAACTTCCCCAATACACTGGTTATCATACAGAAACATCTACCTGGTCTTCTGCAATGTGATTTCTGGCAAATGGAGACTCCAGGAGTATATGTAAAGCCTGAAGACATGCTGTCACATGTTCAATAGGCTCCTCCGGTCGTGGTGCACAGAAGAACTGAATGCTGATGCCTGCAGACAAATACATCCAAATGTAATCCTTTGTGTTTTTTTTCCCATGTGGCCGACATAACAACGTTAGCACTAAAAATAGCTTAAAAAAATCACAAATAGCTAGAATACAATTCAACATCTGCTTGCAGAGCAATCGTGACTGCTTCCAGTTGTATGAATGAACACAAACATGCAGAATAACTGAGCTCCAGTGCAGACTAACGAGAGAGAAGCAAGCTGTACCATTACAGGCCCTACGAAATGGAAACAATAACATGAGCACCCTCTGACCGATATGTAAATCCTGCTAGTCTGCACCCACAGAGACACACAAACAGTATTCAGGATTTGTCTGTTAGTGTGGGTACAGACCTATACATATAAATTGGTCAAAGATAAAATATCCCAGTGGTGCTAAACTGACGAGTAAGCAGTGGGAAATATAATTTAGGGTGGCTATATTTCTTTTAGAAGTAAATACAGACTACATACAGGTTCTCAAGGTGATATTCAAATGTGCATTTTACACATACCTAAAATCAGATGCATTCTGTTTTTGTTGACTTCCATAAGAGACTTTGTGCCCTGTGGAGTGCTGGCTGGCTGGTTCAGTGTTGCAGAAGCTGTACGTTTTTGAGAGCCTGCAACTGCACCATCCTCTGCTGTATCTGAGTTACTGAAACCTGTACAATTGAGCCAGAGAGCCACTGCATGCAGGATTGGTGCCCAGGAGTTTCGGTAATGCAGCCTGGCTGTATCAATTGTTTCGGGGGTATAAAATGCACCGCCTATTTAAACAAACAGAGAGCAGGCATTTAAAATAACTTTATATGGAGTATTATTAATTACTATAGGAATACTGTATAAGGAAACCACATTTAAAAGGACTAAAAACTTACCATCAGGAGGAAGCTGACTGGCAAACTCAGGGGGAAGGGTAAGCAGAGCATAATCTTTGAGTGCAGCTAGCCAGAGTCGGCTAAGTGTGGGGAGCTCAGGCTCCACTAGTGTGATTAGACAATCCGGAGGAAGCTCATCTGTGGTGCTGTAATCATCCTCATCTTCATCACTTGTCTTGAGAGCCTTTTTAGGATTGTTTTCTGCCTCTTTTTTGATGTTCATAGCCACAGCATAAACCTTTAAATTGAAAGCAAAGATAAGTGGCACTGCCAGCTATTACTGGCTGATACAAAATAGCTGACCTGATGCTTAGGGGCATCTCATGAAACCAAAGATTTTCAGAAATTACCAGTGTGTCTCCCTCTCTTTCTCATTGCAAATATGGACTATATCATTTAAAACACCCCTGTACCATAGCCTTAAACATACCACAGTTCCAGGTCCATATCAGTTGATAATACCATGGGCACCACTGGCTGGTCTCTCTTTTTAATTCTGTCCCCTTATGCAATCTTAACACAGAAACAAATAAATGTGGCCATACATAAACAGATTTAAGCTGCCAATTTGAGTCTTTCAGATCAATTTGTCAGCTTATAAGCCCCTGTATGGTGAACACCCCGACAGGCCTACTTGACCGATATCTGGCCTAAAACTGGCCAGATGTCAATTTGCAGGTTTGATTTCCCCATCTGATTGGGGACTGCATGGGCTCATTGATGTGGCCCTCGCTGTGACAGGTCCTATTTCTGTTGTTGTAATTCGATTGTTTGGCCCAAGGGCCAAACAACTGGTTACTCCGATATTACCCTTTTATATACAGGTATGGGATCCGTTATACGGAAACCCGTTATCCAGAAAGCTCCATCTTTCATAGACTCCATTTTAATCAAATAATTCAAATTTTTTACAATTATTTCCTTTTTAATAATAATAATAATAATAATAATAATTAATAAATAATAACAATAATAAAACCATGTACTTGATACCAACTAAGATATACGTAATTTGTTTTAGAGGGAAAACAATCCTGTTGGGTTTAAATAATGTTTAAATGATTTTTTTGTAGACTTAAGGTATGGAGATCCAAATTACAGAAAGACCCCATATCTGGAAAACCACAGGACCTAAGCATTCTGGATAATAGGTCCTATACCTGTACTGTTGGTAGAATTACAACAGCACATCCTTCACTGAATACAGTACTAAGCTGAAATGTTCTCCCGAATTTGTATTTTGTAACAATATTAATATAAAGATGCATACATCGCATAGCAAAATAAGGCATATTTAATAACTAAAGCAGAAAGAATTTTATACCATGAAAAGGGAAAAAAGGAGGGTGCTGGCAATACCTCAGCCCATGCTTTCAGCACAGACAGCTTTTCCATTGTCATGGCGCTTTCCCGGTACAGCTGGCTAGAGGCTCCTTTGCCTTTCTGTATTTTATCCAGAGAGGAGACTAACAGATTATGCACGCGACGCAGGTCATTCAGGTCACTTACTACTCTGCTTCCTATCCAGGTGCTGCACACCTAAAAAGTGACACCCACAGTCAAGATACAAGCACTGGCACTTTGCATGAGGTTCTGTACTTTTAGAGGAAGTTTGAATTACCTGGCAAGCTTTTGCAGTTATATCCGAGGGTGTATCTTGTGAAAAGGCTGGTCTCAATGCAGCACTAACCTGTTTGTATAAAAAAAGAGAGAGGTTAACTCACAAATGTTATAAGTACACTAAGGGGCAGATTTACTAAAACTAGAAATTTTCTGGCCTTGAAGCATGTATAAACTCGAATAAAAACATGATCATTCTTGCATTTATTAAATGTCACGATAATGGTAGGGTTGAACTAAAATATTGAGTTTATTATTCAAAAATCACAAACATTTAAATGGCCATTCATTTCCAAAAATCCTCTTTATTTTTTCCAAACAGGAATTGCTCCAGCTGCCATTTTAGGAGAATTGGTGCTCATTCATGGAAAACAATAATGTGTTTAAATTTCATTGAAAGTGGTTGAAATAGAAAACAATGATGGGATTAACTTCCCCTTGAAAATGTGTCAATGAGAGGCTGTCACTGACTATTCTATCTCTCTACTCTACTAAGCCCCCATAGGACCCAATGGCTTTTTAATGTCAGCAAGAATAAGGTAGATTCTAATAATGGTTTAGATGGCTCATCCTGTAATCTTCCAAGGCTACCTAGGTACTGAAATAATTCAGATTCTATGGGGATGATGTAATAATAGGCACTAAGTTTTCCCTGGTGAAGTTACCTATAGCAACCAATCAGCAGGTGAGCATGTACTGGTCAGCTGTATATTGGTTGCTATGGGTTACTGCTACTGGGAAAACGTAGTGCCTTTTATTACATACATACATATATATATATATATATATATATATATATATATATATATATATATATATATACACTGGCTAACAACATTTTGATTGCAGAGAAATATGATAATTCTTATATATTCTGACTGTGCTCAAATTGTCTTACTGAGAAAGAGCTAGAAATGCTACCCTCAGTCCTAATGCATTTATGAACAAAGATATTCCTTGAGGAGCAGAGAGGCCTTGCAGCTTGTAACAATGCCACACTCTTGTTTTTCTTACATTAGCTTGGTATTGTTCCAGAATGACATGTCCAGGGAATTCAGGCTCAGGAACAGAAGCAAACTTTTTAATTATGTCCTCCAAGGCTTGGAGTCCAGCCATCCGAAGCTGATTGCTGTGGTCAGTGGCGGCCATGAAAGCCATTCGGATAAGGTCAGAGAGGTGAAGGACCAAAAGATCATCTGTGAAGTAGACAAGTTGTAGATTTAGGAAAACCACTATTAATGAACAATACACATACATAGTAATACTATATGCAGTTACAAGTTGTAATGTGTTCCAGCTAAATAATATAGATATAACATGTAATGAAACACAGCATGACAGTTTTCTCTTACTTTTAGGATTTTTTAGTCTAGCTGCACGAGCCTGAGCAAGGTCAAAATGGACTTTGTCTGAGTTTTCACACAGCAAGATGATGCGACAGAGACAGTCAGCTGCAAACACACGCGTAGCCCACCGGGGTGCCACAAACGGTTTTGATTTATCATCGTCTCCAAGAGTAGTAAACATGGTGTCATCATCCATTTCATCCTTCTTCTCTGATTCGTCGTCCTTTCCTCCAGACACTGGGCCTGTTGTGCCCACATCTATAAATGCCAATACAATACACAATATAGTCTGATAACTATTAAGAATTTATGAATTACTTATGCACAAAAGCTTTTTAATGGCACAAAAGTCACACTGATCTTTCCTTTTGTGCATTTGCCCAACAACAATTGGCATTACAAGTAATGGACCAGTTATCCAAAATGCTAAAAAATCATTTAAACACGAAATAAACCCAATAAGATTGTTTTCCCACCAATATGGATCTATGCAGCTTAAAACAAGGTACTGTTTTATTATTACAAAAAAAAAAGAAATAATTTTTAAAAATGTGAATTATTTCATGGAGTCTACAGGACATGGCCTTCATATAATTTTGAGCTTTCTGGATAATGGATCTCATACTTGTATTTGAAGCTCTCACTGTTCTTTTAAAAATCACACAAGTAACAGACACACACCATACCTTTGACAAAGGATTAATACATATAATTTATAAACAAAAAGGGGGAGATTTATTAAGACACGAATGCTCCGAGCGTATTTTCGCCGTTCTTTTAATTCGGAAAGGTTCTGCCACTGTTGACAATCGTTCAGTACGAAAATGTTGTGACTTTCGGATCACCAATACGATATTATCATGACTAATACGGTTTTTTCGTAAGCATTTTCGTGATATTTGCGATCTTCAGAAATTATCGTATCCAATCCGAATTTTTCCCATTCAGGATTCCCGACTCGTCTTTTAATGAATCGGCCCCAAAGTGTCAGTTGCATATATGCTCCCTTCATAATGCATAATGGAATCATATAAACATACATATTTCTAAGATAAATAAATAACTTTTTGGGAAAAAAAAGTATATTTTTGTGCCATACTATTTTTTGCTATAAAATAAATGTCGCCATATATTTTTTCTTCAAAAATTGCTGATGGTTTTCAAGAAGTATTAGTAAGTGGCACCCTTTAATACTTATTTGACATGCAACGGATACTCTTGTCTTTGGAGGTGGATTAGGGAACCACTGTTTACACAGTTACAGTCTAGATGAACTTCCACCTACCGCTTGATGCTGCTAGAACATCCTTGCATAGTTGCAACCAATGAGACAGCTTTTCCACAGCTAATGAGGAGAGCATGTGTCCAAGAGTATCGTGAATATCAGAGCACAGTTTGCGGTCTGTCTCTCTGTCCAACATCCCAAACAGGACTCCTTCCAAGCCAGTGTCTGTAATGTTTATATCTGTAAAGCAATAAAGAAAAGATAAATATTCCAATCCGTTATGCCAATACCAGAACATCGCCGGTCTTCTTTTCTCTACATCTACTTGGAACACAAAGTGCACTGAAGATGGAAATAATTTTATAGTGTACATGCTTATTGCCATACATATATCATACAAGTATATATGGGTACAACCTAAAAGCAAGTATGCCTAAAAGAAAAGCAGTAGGATATATGATAGGCAACATTAGTGATGGTGAAAAAAATCCCTTACTTAAGCCACTGCTTTCCTTGTCTCCTGCATTCTTTGCCAAGTTCATGGCATATTCACAAACTTCTGCTGCTTCCCTCTGTGCGAGCTGCCTGAGACAAGCCACAGCTGCCCGTCGCAGCAACAGGTGAGAACTGCCCAAGTGAACCTGTAACCAAAAAAAAATGAAGTAAACAATGAATGTCACAAAAAGTGCTGCCCTCATAATCCAAACATAGAATAAGGCCACAGATTTGGATCAAATTAGTTCATACCACAATCTGTAGACTAAAAAAGTTCAGATAAGTCTGAAATTTTACAGTAGAAAGAATATAATATTTAGGCTCAAATGAGAACAGGCAATATTACTTAGTAAAACATATTGCTCACTCTTTTAAGCATAGGTAAATCTTTAAAATACATAAAAAAATATTGTACATAAAAATACTGAGAGTGCTATCATTTTTCAAGATATTAAGACAAATGTGTACTGTTAATATGCATGAATTTTGAAACAGCAGCACCACCTGCTGGTCAGTTTGCAACCAGGATCTATTCAAGGAACTTGCCAGGGGAAAGAAGAAGGGCTGGTCTAATGTTCCTCTCTTTAGGAAAGACTTGAGACGAGTTATGAGGTTTTTAATGTTTTCCAAACCAGAGGAAGATCAAACCAGCCTTCTTTCTTTCTCTTGACATGTTCCTTGTCTGTAACACTAGATAAGTCCCTTAACCATCACTAGATCACAGTCAGAAAGTGACCAGTAAGTGGTGCTGTTGTAACAAAATGTATTCATATGAACAGTACACATTCCCCTTAATATCTTGGAATCTTAAAAAAAAAAAAATGAATGGAAATTGCAAAAGTCCTTAGAATAGCACTCGTATCAATTCTGACATTTTCTTATTTTAAAGGTTTACTTACCCATGGTATAAGGTGCAAGAGGGAATTATACTAAATGACAGTTAAATTAAAAACAAAATTAAGGCTGTCTTTTCAACTGGTTTGTTTCTCGATGCCGGTTTTTAAAGAAATGGCTAACATAGCTATAATCTGTATATAAGAAATGACTGATTTAAAAGTTTAGGCAATGTTTGCTACTTCTTTCAATGCTGTGGTTTTATGGAGCACTAATGGTGAATGGACAAAAGGTATAGTTAATGTCGTCTATTGTATCTTTGGTGCATGTAAAGTGTAATTAAAAAAAAAAAAAGTGTGCTTACGCAGAGGCACGGAACAAGGCTGGATAAATTGACATGACGTGGTGCAAACATGTGAAGTTGCTGAAGGCAGGAGATGGCAGCTGCCTGCACCAATGAGTCTGAGTGATCCTGCATGATAGCACAACCCACCAGGCATGAAGAGCGAATTGTAGAAATAGTTGGGCCATTGCCTGTTACAAAAATAAAAGGAAAGATAAAACATTAAAACCAGCTATTCTATGTCTGCTTTTAAAAGCAATTGTAATATATCAAACCACACAGAAAAATGTGCATTGCTATTGAGATGTTGTTCATAGTTACCTTGAAGTTCTGGCCCTACAGTTGTTATGATAGCACCCAAGCACCGCCCTAGACACTGGTGAACTTCTGTGTGTGAAGGAGGAACAGTCAGCAAAAGAGTTAAAACTAAAGACAGGGTTGGTTCTACATAGCCGCGATACATTGGTCCACTTGAGTCTACAATCAGGGCGAGTGAGTGCAGAGACCAAGTCTACAAAAAAAAAAGAAAGGTCTATTATTATAGTGCCATTTTGTGCTTTAACAAATGAAAACTTTTACATCTGCAATTTTAATACAGAATCAATACACCTAGCAATGTGCTGGGTGTAGAACAACTTCATAATAATATTTCTCACCTGAACTTCTGGTGAAGTCCCATCCTGAGCTAAGGCCAAGAGAATGCTAACACTTGTCTTCAAATGCTGGCCAGACCCTATTCCTCCAACATAACGATGGAGACATCCAAGAGCCAGAGAGTGGCCTGTCCGTGAAACCACATCCCGGGCAGACTTCAGTCTGTAAGGAGCAAAAATTTACATGTTGCATATTTCTTTTTTTTTTAATTTTCATATATAATCTGTGGATGATGCCATTTAAGTGATAGCATATTGTACAAACACTATATAAACACATAATATATTAAACCCTATTAGTTAAAAGCAAATAAATCATTCTGGGTTACATTTGTCCAAATCCATTCTTGAATACACTAAATCCAGTGATCTTCCACATTTGGCTCTCTAGGTTTAGAAGAACTGTAGCTCCCCACATCTTAGCCATTGGATGTTACTAGAATACTGGAAATTGAAGTTCAGCAATATCTGGAAGAATACAGGCTAAAGAGCAATAGCCTAATTTTTAATGTATAATGTAGGATAAAAGTGGTATAAATTTCAGAACCTAGAAAACAGATATTTAAAATAGTCTTATTTATTACTGATTTAGTAAAAAACTTACTTGTCAAAACTGAATTGCGCCATCCTTGCAATGAAAGAAGCCTCTCCAACCACTTGGGCCATCCTGCCCAGAGCCTCTCCAGCAGCACATCTCAGGATGGGGTTGGGATTATCAAGAGCACCCATTACTAGTGTCAGGGCTGATTTACGTACTTCTTCTGGACCTAGAGAGCTCTTGTTTTCTGCCAGACCCTAAAAGAAGCACAGTACAGTGAGCTCTCATAAAGTAATGTAAATTTAATGTGGCTGCACCTAATTATTGGTATTAATCAGTTAAAGGACCCATCACAGTACTGAGCAGGGCTTGGGAGGCTGAAAGGTGCCTCCCTCCTTCGACTCCCTAATATAAACAATGGAGGGTATGTGTTGTTCTAAAACACAGTTACCTTGGATATACCACACACATGCATTCAAAAGAAATTAGTATTAATTATACATAAGTTAACACTTCACAGCAAAGTACTCCACTAACTATTCTAGCACTAGCTGCTTTGGGAATGACTTTATGCCTAATTGCAGAGCCCACTTCTCCTCTGCCATGCTCCATCTTCTGTTACATGAAAAAAACTGGTATTGCAAGTGACAGGAGAACTGAAGGGTTAAATTTACCTTCCAGGGGGAAAGAACAGCTGTAGTTCCTTATATACCTGTGCCTGCAAGGACCCATCTCTGATGTCACTTGAGGGGGTGGGATGGTGCAGGTGCAGGAATTGACAACAGATGAGTGGAAGAGGATTTCACTGATGGGCGGGGTCAGCCACTGACAATGTTTGCACTGAAATCCGCCCACTAGAAAAGTGAACCTACCCAACCCACAGGGTTCAGGCACTTTACTAAACAGGATCTATTTGGGTTCGGTTTACAATTATTGTTCAGGCTGAACTGCCCTCCCTCCCCAGAAAACATTCCATTCCTTTGATTCTTTCAGTATACCTTCAATGCACTGAGCACAGCTGTGAAAATATTCAGTTGTACAGCTTGCTGGCGAACACCTTTGGCTTGTTTGACACATTCAGCAAAATGATCCAGCATTTGCAGCCTAGAGGGCAAAAGTAAAAAAAAAATGAAATTTCACTACAATTGTGAAGAATGGTCAAATGCAAGCAAATATTAAGAGGAAGGGGAAAAAAAAAAGTCAGTATGTTGACATGACTACAAACATTTTAATACATTAAAGGAGAACTATACCGCCGGATGCAAAAAGACCCGAAGTTTCTTCAGATGTTACGAAGATGTCAGCCAGGTACGCGGCTGTGCTTCTCTGCATTTTTAGCTACGGGGTTAGCGATAGGGACAGAGTGTAAACTTACAAACTATTCGATAAGGTTAAGGGTGCTTTTTGGGCCCTGGGGTATAGTTCTCCTTTAACAGAAGGGATCTCATCTGCCAGCTTAAAAGAGAACTCCACACAAACACAAGTTAAGCTTTTTGAAAAGTAAATATAAATGCAAGCAATTTTGCAGAATACATCAACATACAGTTTTTTTTCATTATTTTTAATGTAACAACATGGTTTGGAGCAGCTACCTAAACCTGACCCTCTGTTCTCCTTCTGATCTGGCTAACAACTCTGAGACTCAAATAAATATAACATTAGTCATCTGCCCTCAGCCTGCATCCTCCAAATACCACAATTCCCTGCATACATGATGTCAATAAGGAAAGGAACATCACAGTGCAATGCATTGTGGGTTGGGTAGTTCCTGCATGCTGTCTGTAAGCTGTGAAGAAGTTGTAACAATTTGTAACATCAATGTTTTAGTCCCTCCTGCCCTGCCAGGATTTTAAATGATGCAGAAGAACTGTTTTGCAGTTGGATTTCAGCATATAAAATGGTATTTATTCATACTTTTTGAACAGATTAGTGATAGGTATATTAGGGGGGGCGTCGTTGTGTGGGGCTCTTTAACAAATTCTGGTTCAGAAGCCAGAAGAGTTCCCCTTTAAGACAAAATATATAAATAAATAAATAAATTCAGTTAAAAAAAAAAGATTGTAATGTTACAACTACTCTGCCACATTCTGATCAGACTGAGGAAAAAACAGCCTAAACAGCTCAGCTGAAAAATGTTGGAATGTCTAACACAAAGAAGGCAATATTTCCATAAAGAAAAGCTCTGTGTGCACCAAACAAATAAGCATTTAAAAAAAAAAATGTTTTTTACAAGAACACTGAGCGCCTTTCACGATATTTAAAAGGATAACTGCAACCTACCCTGAAACTAAGAAAACAGCAGTAAGACTGAAGGCGTATAGCACATGCTCCACATGATGGTGTTTCTGGGAAGGTCTTGTTGCCTTTTAGCAATGTATTTTATTGTAAGCTTCATTTATTTTTAATGTAAGCAACAAATAAATAGACTTTTAAAACCTAAAAAATGTACAGTTTTTCTTAACAGTTTCTAAGAGAGTTTTACAATTAAGGAAATAAGACTGGGACATAGGGACAAGTAAGCCGACGGAGTGAATACAGGCTTAGGCAAGATTCCTTGCATATGGTTAAAAGCACTATAAAACTGTAATGTTTAATGGCTGTCTCGGGGATTTAAACTGAATAAAAGGGTATGCAATTCATTTCATAGTTACATAGTTATATAGGGTTGAAAAAAGACCAGAGTCCATCAAGTTCAACCCATCCAAGTAAACCCAGCACACACAACCCACACCTACCTATCTATACACTCACATACATAAACTATAAATACAACCACTAGTACTATCTGTAGATATTAGTATCACAATAGCCTTGGATATTCTGATTGTTCAAGAACTCATCCAGGCCCCTCTTAAAGGCATTAACAGAATCTGCCATTACCACATCTCTAGGAAGGGCATTCCCCAACCTCACTGCCCTCACCGTGAAAAACCACCTATGCTGCTTCAAATGGAAACTCTGTTCCTCTAATCTAAAGGGGGGGCCTCTGGTGCGTTGATTGTTTTTATGGAAAAAAGAACATCCCCTATCTGCCTATAATCCCCTCTAATGTACTTGTACAGAGTAATCATGTCCCCTCGCAAGCGCCTCTTTTCCAGAGAAAACAACCCCAACCTCGACAGTCTAACCTCATAGTTTAAATCTTCCATCCCATTAACCAGTTTAGTTGCAGTCTCTGCACTCTCTCCAGCTCATTAATATCCTTCTTAAGGACTGGAGCCCAAAACTGCACTGCATACTCAAGGTGAGGCCTTACCAGGGACCTATAAAGGGGCAAAATTATGTTCTCATCCCTTGAGTCAATGCCCTTTTTTATACAAGACAGCACTTTATTTGCTTTAGTAGCCACAGAATGACACTGCCTAGAATTAGACAACTTGTTATCTACAAAAACCCCTAGATCCTTCTCCATTAAGGAAACCCCCAACACACTACCATTCAGTAGATAGTTCGCGTTTATATTATTCCTACCAAAGTGCATAACTTTGCACTTATCAACATTGAACCTCATTTTCCAGTTTGCTGCTCAGTTTCCCAATTTTGTCAAATCGCTCTGCAAAGCGGCAGCATCCTGCATGGAACTTATAGTTTTGCACAATTTTGTGTCATCAGCAAAAACAGAAACAGTACTGTCTATGCCCACCTCCAGGTCATTAATAAACAAGTTAAAAAGCAAAGGACCAAGGATTGACCCCTTGCGGTACTCCACTACTGGTCCAATTAGAAAATGTTCCATTTACCACCACTCTTTGTAATCTATCCTTCAGCCAGTTCTCTATCCAATTACAAATATTATGTTCTAGGCCAATATTCCTTAATTTGATCATTAACCTTCTGTGAGGTACTGTATCAAACAATTAGCAAAATCTAAGTAGATGACATCAACTGCCATTCCAGCATTGAGGTTCCTACTCACCTCCTCATAAAAGGCGACTAAATTAGTCTGGCAAGATCTGTTACGCATAAAACCATGCTGGCACAAACTAATAGTATTGTGAACTGCAATACACATTCGAATACACATTGGGGCTCATTTATCAACAATGGGCAAATTTGTCTGACAGTTGTAGGCAGTGAAGGCAATGAAGAGAACAATTTGATTGGTAGCCATGAGTTACTGGCCAAGGGCTAATTTGCCCAGTCATTGACCTTGGAGTTTTTGTGTCATCCAAGGAATAAGAGAGGAACATCTAAGTTATTTCTTTTGCTGGCCCAATGGCCACTCTAGCTTATGTTTGCTGAATAAACAGCATATCAATGCACATATTTATATGTAGAATTGTAGGCAGCATATCAATGCACATATTTATATGTAGAATTGTAGGCAGCATATCAATGCACATATTTATATGTAGAATTGTAGGCAGCATATCAATGCACATATTTATATGTAGAATTGTTGGCAGCAATAGGCTACAACGGTAACTACTGTGAGATTTATGTACTGATAGTTCAAAAGTTATCAAAACACCACACTGTATTGTCTAGTATTTCAAAACCTTCAGCCGCAAACTTGAATACATACCTGTGCTTAAAGGAGACATGTGGAAAGACAACACCAAAAAGAGCAACAGAGGCGTCGATTACAGACACTCCTAGTGGAAGTGGCCCAGGCACTGCTTCACCAGCTGGGATACGCAAGTATATTGAGGATGGGTCATGTTCAAGAGCTCCACTTCCTGATGCACTGTTAGGCTGGAGCTGCATAATAGGCAAACAATACAAAAGTGACACAGCGCATGACTAGTTAAATATATTTAATCACTCCAACACAGAGGTGCATTTCATAATGCCTATAAGCCTTCATGGATATACACAGGACAACCCCTTCTTTGCAAGACGTACCAAAGCACAATACATTTGCAATAGGGTTTTTACACTCTTCGTAAAATGTAAAAAATGGCCTTTACAATATGCTTTGCTGGGTTTTTGTTTAGTCATAAAATTAATTACATCACATCATTATAAAGTTAATTGGGTGGTGGTTGTTGAAGGAAATAAACTATTAAAATCAAGTAGAAAAAATCCATTACTTGTTTTGTCAAATAAACAAAAGGAATTCTGGGAATGAATTCCAAACAAGCTCCAAAAATATCCCATTTAAATGTGTTTATCCTATAGGCTAAAGCTCACCCACTGGGTTTTTAAAGCAGAAGCCAGGATAATAGCTGATCAGATTCCCAACTACAGAGCGGTTTCACCTTTGTTAAAGACACAAACTCTTAAGTAACCAACATGTATTTAATTCAATAAGTACAGTTTTATTCTAATGCAAGAATGCCTTGTTGCCTCTGGTATTTGCATTTGTGTGTGAGCTGCTACGTTTATGACCAATAGGGTTGCTCTCATTTGTAGTCTAAAAATAATGCAGTTCCAAGGATGCAGCAGCTCACACGATGCAAAAAACATGAAATACACAATAAGCTATGGCCTAAGGATTGTCTACATAAATGCAAGATAAATCCCATACTGTGATTTTGTATCCAATTCCTTACTTGATCTTCAATTGATTTGTGGTCTGTTTCCTGAAGCCAAGAGCCTAGCAGCACACTATCATCATAGTGACACAAAGAGCGCAGCAGTGATGTGGTGGTGTTTGAAGAGTTATCTGTCAGAGTAAACTCAGCCACTAGTTCACGAAGGAGAACATTAAAATTCCCTAGAAATAAAATTATTGCAAATATAAAAAGGATTTTTTTTATTACCTTAGCTAAAGCTGGACTTTTCTGTTTGTAATTACAAATCTTCTGATTCTTAAATTAAAAAGAAACAAACACAAAGAAATATCTTTCATAGATTTATGAAGTAAAATATGCATCATTTCTTACCTTCATATGTCTTAGGTGGTAACAATGCCAAAATGTCATAGAGTCTCAGTCGGACCATCGCAGCACTTGCCTTAAGGTGTGCCCCGTGGGCTTTTATTACAGAGAGAATGCTATTAGTAAAGAAAATAAGAACAAAATACAGTAAATGCAGGCATGGTGTAATTAAAAAGAGAAAAGTTTCAGTAACGTGCAATTATAAACATACACAAAAACAAAAGCAGGGATGGCTAATTTGACTGCGTTACTTAACATTCATGATGTAGAGAGTACCAAAATATAACGTGTAAAATGTTTAATAAGACAAAACATAATATCAGAGAAAATAATAATACATTCATGCTATAGCTTACTGGATGCTTTCCTCTATTTAAAATCAACTATTAGTATCAGTTTAAAGGGGTGGTTCACCTTCAAGTTAACATTGCTCTGTGAGGCCACAATTTTGTTATTGTTACTTTTTTTTATTAATTTTTTTATTCAGCTCCTCTTTTATTCATACACCAGACTCTCATTCAAGCCACTCCCTGGTTGCTAAGGTAATTTGAACCCTAGCAACCAGATAACCATGGAAATTCCAAACTGGAGAGTTGCTGAACAAAAAGTAAATTAATTAAAAAAACATGAATTATTAAAATTGAAGACAAACTGCAAATTGTCTTTGAATAATACACTTTACACCATACTAAAAGTTAACAGAAAGGTAAACAACCCCTTTAAATAATCAGAGCTCTTGCACAATTCTAAGGAGGAGGATGCAAAGATCTGATAGGCTGGAGATATTATTTATGTGGTACTCCAGCTATCTATGCAAAGCAGGAAACTAAAACTATTGGTTGGTGGAGAAAACACAAAAACCGAAATTGCCCTGTATGTTTGCACATTAACAAGTGTGAATTCTGTCTGCCAATGCATATACATATGGGCTGGTAGTGGGCCATATCTGCTGCTGGCAGAGAAAACAATGTGTAGAGTAAAGGTGCCCATACACCTTCAGATCCGCTTGCTTGGCGATGTTGCCAAGCGAGCGGATCTTCTCCTGATATCCCCCACCTACGGGTGGGCAATATCGGCAGAATTCAGGCTAATTATAACAACGGGTATAAGCAAAGTCGGTCCGGAGACCGCATCAACAAGCCGATGAGGTCCCCGATCCAACTAGATTTTTTAACCTGCCCGATTTCAGGCCAGATATCGGTCGGACAGCCCCGTCGGCAGTGCCCATACACGGGCCGATTAGCTGCCGAATCGGTCTAAGGGACAGATATCGGCAGCTAGAATCGGCCCGTGTATGGGGACCTTTAGGGTTTGGATTTACTGAAATAGAACAAAGCAGGGATTGCTTTTAACACTCATGGTGTGTGTTTTCAATGAAATACCAACAACAAAAATACAAGGTAACCATTGTACTGACACTAGATTTGGCTCATTTAGTCCAGAATGTAAGCAAGAGCTCACAGTTCTGCTGGCACATGTTTCAGTGGGCCCAAGCATCATGTCTGACATAGCGAGTGGTGCTCTAAAGCATGAAGGTTGGACAGATGTGCCACAGTAACCTGTAGCAACCAATCACATATTTGTTCTTATTGTCAACTTGTCAGTCAACTGGTCAAAGCTAATTGCTTATTCATTGCTATAGATTACTGTACAAAGTCCTAATTAGTCTTCGTTCATGTGCCCAAACTAATTCATTTTTATATCACAAAAGCCTTAAAAAGGATCAACAGCAAAACACTATTTTATAAGATGCATTAAAAATGTTCAAGGGTTTTAAAGTTATTTCTAAATGGGATTGCAATTTAAAGAAATATATGACTGTTTACACACTCTGTAATTATTTTTTAATCCGTAAAACAATGCAGCAGAAGCCAGCTTATTAACAGACCTGCAGGAAAATGGACTTCTGCTACATTAACAAATACTTTTACTTGCAAAGATATTTACAAATAACATGAAAGCCAGTGTTTTTCTTTGTAGAATTTCTTTCATCATGCAAAGTAAAACTGTTTTTCAGTGGATGTCTCCAATAAGGTGCCCAAAAAAACCCATTCTGAAGTATTCAACACAGGTAAAATAGGTCTTACTAAACAAAAATAAAAACTCTAAAGAAAAAATCCCCAGTAATACCCAACATACAGAGATGGCAGATAATCTTGTCTAGTACATGGTCACAGAATAATTTGTACCTATCACTTCAGAACCCTACCATACAGGGGTGTTGTTAGGATTACTATCTACTAAATAGTTCTCCACAAAACATATGGCCAAATCCTATGGCAGAATCCTATATTTAAACAAAATGGCATGGGCATAAACATACAAAGCATATTCACAAATCTCAAGATTGCTAAACCATGAACTGACTTCATATGTTACTGACCAGTTAGGCATTTGATGAAGCAAATATAAAATGGGCAATTAATCCAACTATTTCCACTTACTGTGACATCATAGTCATGGCACACTCAATGGGAGTCATTAACTTTCTAATCACATCCTCAGTCAGTAATTCTGGACAATAAGCAACAAAACTCCGCATGGCTAAATACAAAATAAAAAGTTGCATTAGAGTCATGAAACATCATTCCTATGTTGAAGCTGTAAGCATGTACATATGTGCAAACACAAGCCAAATCAGTATGAAAAGTTTGCATGATAAGAAAAATTATGGGCTATAAAAATTAAACACAAAACAATGAAGGCAAAAGGTATAATTTTTTTTTCTTACCACAAAGTGCTCCTGCACGACCTTCTAAGGTAACTTGCCAGGTAAAGGAGTCTCCTCTGGCTTTTTCTGCTTCCAGCTCCTTCAAGGAACGAGGAAACACATTTCTCCAAAGCAAAAGCATCTTAGGCAAATGGTATCGTACAACTGAGGGCCCTGTGAGCAAGCCATTAAATAATAAAGATACTGTCAGTATAGAAGCCACATTGGAGTTCCATGACCTGTATAAGAACGCTAATTGTTCAGTGAAAAACTCTAAAAGGTAAAAACTGCACATACCTAATGTCATCAAAGCACCCAGCAAAAGCCAACCTGCCTGAGTGCGCTGCAAAGAAAGTCTGCTGTTTTGGGCAGCTGTGCGTAACAGATCCTCAGCGATGCCGACAACCATCTAGGAGAGAAACAAGTCTTACATTTTCAGCTAAATTATCATTTTTTTCAAATGTTCAAAAAGTGGTATTTTAAATATTCTTTATACAGAGCAACCTACACATATGCATTTTCTTAAGGAAAAGTATACAGAGGATTAAGCTATTAGGGGTCATTTACATACATTTGGGACAGGTCTGGCTGTGTTCTGCACCTCATGTTGGGTAGAAAAAATCCTGCAGGTGTTGCAAAGTGCAAAATCTGTGGGCACAAGCCAGCTCTGCAATAGGGCAGACAGTAAGTATAGGGCCCCCTTTGTCCGAGTCTGTCACCAATCTCTTACTTGACCATTTAAATGATGTGCAATTTAAGGGACACAGCACTGTATTAATGGGGACAGCTGATGTGCTATGGAGCAATTTTTTAGACCAGGAATGCCATGTGCTGGCACACTAATTGTAAATTACCCCTATTACGAGCGAAGAAGCACTAGGACTACTCATAATTACTGGCATCATAAAGACTGCATTTAAGTTATGCTTGGAGACAAGCAATATAACAGGACGAAGACATTCTTGGTATTTCGGTAGATTTATTTTTATTCAATGTAGACATAAATACATGAAAAGTGCAGTCATTTAACAGAAAGAATGAGTAAAAGGTTTTTTTTTACCTTTCCTTTGGAGTGTGGAATCCCCAATGGGCACTGATGCACGCCACCAAGCAAAGCAGCCATGGCAAAGCTGTACCCACTAACTGCTTCAGGGGAATTCTTCAGGTTGTTCAGCCTTTCCGCACACCTATCCAGAAGTGGTGTTAACTGAAAGGGCAGTGCCACAGCAACACAACGGAGGCACCATGCAGCAGCCAGTCTAGCTGCCATGCTGGGGTGCAGTAAGACATTTGTCACAGTATCCAAGAGCCCTAGGAACAAGACAAAATACATAAAAATGTAAAAAGTGGCGAGCATAATAAAATACATTAACATATAATTTACATAGGTCAGTGCTATTTCTCAATGATATTTGAGAATCTCAGAACAAAAATCTTGATTAAAATGCATTTGCTTTTGAATGAAGTCATAGACAGATGCCTCTCAAAAGAATGACAAGAATAAGAGGTATTTCAGTCTACACGCAGCCCCAAAATGCTTAAATAAGATAGCAGAATAAGCCCCGAAATGACAACTTAAAGCTTTGTGTTCTACAAAGAATGGATCGTATAAGAGAAGATGAAGCCCAGTTGCAGCAGTGCCACAGATACAAGCATGTTTAGCCACATTCAATATGATCATGTCATGTCAAGTAATGCTAGGCTATTGCTGCAGCTGCCATAAATAGAGAAAAATAAAACAATATTGACATAAAAAAAAAGCAAGAAATATTTCACTTCATCTAGTTACCTATAGAAGGTTCCAGAATAAGTGGTGATGCTGTTGAGTTCAAACTTTGCACCAGACTCCCAAGCTCCTGCAGGGCACACACCATAACATGCTGACTCGCAGAAACATCTGCTGTGCCAGATTTATTGTCATTGTTGGCATCATTCACTACAGCTTCTGCAAACAAAAATACACCACAAAACTTCAATATTGATGTGAATATATAGATAAGTATGCATTTATGATCCAAAAGCTCAAACACCCCAAGCCGTCCTGATATGCCTTGGCTGTATATAGGTGGCTTGAGTAGGTCTCTGTCAACCATCTACACTTAAGAGTTTGGGCACATTTTTAAAGAATTAGCACAAAGCACGACAGAATGGTGAATGTGTTTCCAGATAATATATCAATAGTTTTGCTAAATTTGTTTTATTTGCCATTAATTAGACAGTGTTCTTACCCACAGATTTCATCTGCTTACTGATGGCTTGACAGATCTCTTTAGCAGCTGCATTTTGTGCTTTTTCTCCCAAAAGGCTGCCAACTGTAGCTCGCAAGATAAAAGACACACATCTCCGTGAGTACACAGCTTCCACATGTGTCTGGGTGGCCCGAGGGTGTGATACCAGATCAAGCACATGAGACAGAAATGTTGCAAAATTACGCTCCAACCATTTTCCTCCCAGAGCCGTCACAAAAACCACATATGCCTGAAACAAGGGAAAAGGTTAAGTCAGCAAGAACTTTGTGCTATACTTGTAAAATACTACTAGATGATCTAGATACAGTATATGTACTATGTAATGTATAGCAGTGCTTTGGTCATAAAATCGGGACAAACTGTTAAAGGAGAAGGAAAGGTAAAAACTAAGTAAGCTTTATCAGCAAGGTCTATATAAATACAGCCATAAGCACTCACAGAAACGCTGCACTTAGTCCTTTATCATCTTATTTTGTGTAAACATTTTCTTCAGTATCAAACTTCCTGCTCTCAGAACTATTCTTCTGCAGCTTGCTCCTCTTTCCCTCTCCTCCCCCCCTCCCATCAGAATTTTCTTCCCCCTCCCAAATCTGTGTAATCTGCGCTACCAGCACCCAGATCTGCAGCACAGAAGCTACCGAGACCAAGCTAAAATGGCAGCTGCAATCTTAAGATACAGAGGGAGAGGGAGTTTCTAGAGCTGTTTACTCAAGTATGGTAAAGCTTTCTGATGAATAAATATAGCATTCTAGCTTGCACTAATGTGGCTAATCTATTGGCAGTAAAATGCCAAAATGCCTTTCCTTCTCATTTAAGTAACACAAAAGAACTATGTAGGCAACAGCAAAATATTGGGTATTGGGATCCAATGAAAAAGCCATCATCAGCAGAAACAGTCAGACTACAATGCAAATTTAAGGTCCAAGTACAGAAATAATAAACTACATTTGCCTTTGCAAACAGCAATATTCAAGAATCTGCAGTATAATGCTTGCTGCCAATGAGGATATTTAGGTCTATTTCAACCACTAAGGAATAGTTATTAATGTTACTGTTCCATTTTAGACTAACCTGTGTCACACCAACTCTCACTTCTCGACTTATTGATCCTCCACCTTTTAGCATTTCTCCACCACTTTTGAGAAATCCAGAGCCTCCTCGCAAAAATCCTGTAGCCATCAGCTCCAACACTTCTTCTAAAGTGGCCTTCTTCACATTTTGTCGCATTACTGTTGTGGAAAGGTAAGCAATGTTCAATATTATTGGTCATTTGGAAGAAATATTCTACAGATAACTAAAGCCAGAGAATAATTTTTTTTTAAGTTAATCTATCTTTAATTCAATCCACGATACCAAAGACTAGCTATTTGGATGTTTTTTTTATTATTACTAGGATTTATTATATAAGAATATATAAAAAAAATTACTTGTTTTTAAACGGAAAGGGTGTAAATTGCGACCCCCTAAATAGAAAGGCCTCATGTCCCTGTAGCTGATTGCTGCAGTCTGTAATTTTCCTAAACGCTATTTTTCTTCTATTGCGTCCGCAATGTTGGATATTTAAATCATTCCAACATGGCACCGCTTCAGTTACTGCGCATATGCGAACCTTCTCCCCCCCCTAGATGCGAGCGCGACCTATTCTGCCCGAGCTCTCCTGCTTTATGAAATGGAAAGCGCGCTCACAGGGTATGTTAAATGCGTATGTGCTTCCTGAGAAGCTGCACAGTGTCTGTGCAGGAGCAATGCATTCTGGGAATCTTCTTTAAACAGCTCAGCATTTTTTCTTCCTGTTTGGCTTCTGATCATCTGAACGATTGAAATATGGGGAGACTTAAGAGCACTACTGAGACAACTGAAGGTATACCTGCAGCTTGAGATTAACTCTTTATTAGCCTTTCCTTCTCCTTTAAAGAGTTATGCAGAAGAGAAGGTTAAATTGAACTTCCCCTATTGTACTGTTAACCTACCCGTTGCTTGCTTTGGCATTAAAGCTGTAGCCATGACAGTTCCCAGCAGCTTTGAAACAGCAACTCTCACTCCATAGTTAGACCCTTCCAATGCTTTGAAACAAAGGGTTGCTACATTTTCTAGCTCAGCTGTCCACATAAATACTGCTTCACTTTGTAGCTCCAAGAGGCACTAAAATATGTCAAAAGGAGAATTATATCATTCATTTTTTTATTTGCAATCAAATATTAATACAAAATAAATCAATGCTTTTGTTGTAATACTTAGGGGCTGATTTACTTACCCACGAACGGGTCGAATGGAGTCCGATTGCGTTTTTTTCGTAATGATCGATACTTTGCGATTTTTTCGTATGTTTTGCGATTTTTTCGGATTCTTTACGAATTTTTCGGATCCAATACGATTTTTGCGTAAAAACGCGAGTTTTCCTATCCATTACGAAAGTTGCGTAAAAAGTTGCGCATTTTGCGTAGCGTTAAAACTTACGCGAAAAGTTGCGCATTTTTCGTAGCGTTAAGTTTTAACGCTACGAAAAATGCGCAACTTTTCGCGTAAGTTCTAACGCTACGCAAAATGCGCAACTTTTTACGCAACTTTCGTAATGGATACGAAAAACTCGCGTTTTTACGCAAAAATCGTATTGGATCCGAAAAATTCGTACAGAATCCGAAAAAATCGCAAAACAAACGAAAAAATCGCAAAATATTCGTTTTCAAGTCGGAACTTTTCCAATTCGGGTCGGATTCGTGGGTTAGTAAATCAGCCCCTAAATGCGGTAAAAGCTAACAAACAATTTAACTATTTTGCAATTTGTTGCTTCGCTGCTAAGCACAGTTATATATTCTTAATACTAGCTGCAACTATCCCAAACAGAGCTAGCCTCTATTAGGGGGGTACATGGGGTACTGCCATCAGGACCCCATGACAGAGAGGGCCACAATATACTTGAAAGTATAATTGGAGAGTCACAGAAAGGGGAGGAATGGGCTGGGGTCTGTGGTACATGGACAGAGTTTTGACATAATGGGGTGTCACCATGGTAGATCATGGTAGTGAGAGTGTATGCAGTCCATTTTTGTTGTTTTTTTTTTTTTTTTGCACTCGGGCCAGGTTCTACTTGTTTGCAGGGTCCTCAAGTCTACCGTGGAACCTTAAGCACGGTTTATTCACAGAAAGTCCCGACACCAAAAATTCAAATAAAAATAGGGTTAATGCTTGTGAAGTAGCCATGACATTAGCACTATCAGTCCTTAGCTTGAAACAGACCTAAGCACTGTTAGTTTGTGCAATACATTTACTGACATATCTCTGGCCTGACTGGAGCAAAACAGGAGGTATCCTCCAGCCACTTGGCCATTTAAATTAGATGTAGTTGTATGGCTTTCAGCTGCAAATATATTTATTTGCATAAAAAGCATTATTTTGAATATTAAAGGTTTAAAACCAAAAGCCCTAAATGACACACCTATTTATCAGGTATTATTACTAAGCCACTGTATTCTAAATGGCTTATCTACCATATGCTATGCATAGTAATCTATATGAAACACAGTCATGTGTTTTTGGAAGTTATGCTCTTTAAAAAAAACACCACAAAACTTTAGTATTTCATAACGATTTAAATTATTTTAGTTTCATTAAACAAGCAAGCAGGACACAAATGCTTTATTCATACATACATTTATATATCATGTTGGACATAGTTGTATATTGCCTTTTGCCCCTAAATTTACTGGGCTGCCTTACTGCAAATTATCTGCTGTTAGCTTTCACTAGTTAATACCAAATAATCTTTATTCAGAATTTAAATAACATTCTCTAAAGATTGTCTAACAAATTGGTTAGAGTTGATAATGTATACACGACAAACTCTTCCTTTTACAGAAACTTAGTCTTATACTTCTATGCTACTGAATGTTGATTAGAAAGTCAAATGAAACAGGAAACAAAGGGGCAGGGTTACCTGGGCAATTATAAATCAGACCCAAAGTTGTAAGAATATATTTTCTTCCTTCACTAAACTTATACACTTCCCACAGGGGTTGTCATAATATATAAAACAAACTTTGTGGAAAAAAAATTCTTAAAACAAAACAGAACATTTTAGATGACAGAAAATGCTCACAAACCTTTGCTGTAGCACATCGTACAGCCATGGACCTGTCAGTAAGAACAGATCGAGCGTTTTTGTAGATGTCCCTATGGGAAGAGGAAGCTGCACCTCCAAGGCCAGAAAGAACTTTCTGCAGGCTCATTAAGATTTCACTACGACCCTGCGACTGGAGAAGACAAAATAAGTGTCACATTAACACTCAGCATAAAATCCCATCCTTCAATAAGGCCATAAAAAATGGGGATGGAAGAAAACACTTTCTAATGCCTTACCAATTAAAGTTAAGCAGCATCATTTACAGAACTGGGAAAACACTTTATTTTATTTTATAGTTAAGCCTTTTATCCTTGAGGAGCACAGGAAACCACAGGAATTTTACTTTTACTTTAAAATCGGCTATTTCTATGGCAGACACACAGAGAACATTCAAACTTCTTGCAGATAGTGCCCTCGTTGGGACTGAACTCAGGACCCCAGCACTGAAAGGCAGAAGTGCTACTCACAGCCACCATTTCATTCTAAAACTTTTTTAGTTTCACATACTGACCCTAACAACCAGGCATTTGTACCATGACATGCTCTAATATCTATAAAACGGTACAATTTAAAAGCTGAATTGCAAATATGCAATATGCTCTCCCCTCTCCTGCTCCCCCTCCCATAAGAATGCTAAGAACTCCCTCCCCCCCTTAGGAATGTGGATCTGAGCTATACAGCAGAAAGCTTCCTCATAGCCTTACAAACTGAGCATGTACAAGGGTCTGGGTCTTGGTGCAGGAGTGTGGGAATTTTCTTTACACACCTCAGACCTTGTTTTTTCCTATGAGGCTTCTGATCATCTGAACAGGAGAAATATGGGGAGACTTAAGGGCACTATTGAGAGAACTGAAGGTATGCCTGTTGCTTGAGATTAACACTTTATTAGCCTTTCCTTCTCCTTTAATGATTTTGATATATCCCTACCATAGCAACAGCAATCTCAACTAAATTTAAACCAAAACTGGTGTTACTGTAACTTTTTATCACATCACACAAAGGACACTAACACTTAACAGTTCAGTAAAAGTGTAGTAACTTACCTCTGCACCTTTCAATGATTTCAACAGATTATTAACGGTTTCAGGAAAGGAGCTTCCTAACATTCTACCCATCTTTTCATAAAAAGCACCAACACAAGCCACAGCAGCCCTATTAAAGTAAATAATCAACAAAACATCACAATATACCACACATATATAGCAATAACTTAAAAAGCCTAAAGACCCATACTATTCATATAAATATGTTTAGAAATATCAGTATATGTTGTCCATTGCAAATTATGCTGAAGACGTCACATTATTAATACATTTTTATACTAACAGTTTGGTTGGAAGGTAGGCAGGTGTGTCATCTTTGTTTTTGATCATTTCATTGCACTTGTCCAGAGTCTGAAAGACTGTGAAAGTATCCCCAATGCTGTAAAGAGTAGCAAGGTTCTTAGCCAGTAGTTTGCGGGTTGGAGGTCCTGGGGAGCTACTTATGAGCCCTGTGAGCTGCTCAACAAGTTTCTTCTGGTTCTCTTTGATATCTGTCTGTGATTTAAATTTACTTTATTAATATAGAATGTGTATAAAGTACTCTGAAAACAATATTAAATATTTGTATAAGTGTATGTCAAATTTATATTAAAGCCTTCTTATAACAGGTCCCAAATCCTTCTACTCTATAGGGGAATGGTGGCCTTCCCAAACACCACAGCTCACCCAAGATAACTGGGAAGAGGTAACAGACACTATGTATAACTGGCTTATCTCCATCAGAGACAGGTTAATACAGTATAAAACCTTTCATTTTCTTTACATCACACCATTAAGGGCCCTACACACACTTCCTAACCCCTAAGTGCAAATTTGCCCCACACTTAAAACTTGATATGAATCTACTTCAATCTGCTTTTAACCTACTACGCCTGGTCTGCTGCCAGAACTAGAATTCCCAATGTTGTATTTGTCATCTTATTGCCTGTAACGAGTTTCAGAGATCCTGTCCCTTGCAGTTGTATAGCTCAACTTGGAACCAAACTACTTAAGTTTTATTTTATCTGATGTGTTGTTTTATGTGATACAGGTATGGGATCCATTATCCAGAAACCTGTTATCCAGAATCTCCAAATTACGGGAAAGGACATCTCCCATAGATTCCACTGTAAACAAATAATTCTTATTTTTAAAGATAATTTCTTTTTCTCTGTAATAATTAAACAGTACCTTGTACTTGATCCTAAGATATAATTAATCCGTATTGGAGGCAAAACAAAAAATTTGGGTTTAAATTATTTTTTTTTAGTAGACTTATAGTATGGAGATCCAAATTACGGAAAGACCCCTTATTCAGAATTAGCATTCTGAATTATGGGTCCCATACCTGTGTATAAGATAATAAAATGCACCTTCAAAAAACAAAATTCTCTGGAAACAAAAATAACACAGAAACCCTACTAGAAAAAATAACTCAAAAACTTCCCAGATAATGCTACAAATATCAATTTTAAAAGATTTGTGAGGGTTCAAGTTACTACTCAGAATGGAACAGGTTCTCCATTCATCAATACATTCCAAAATTTTAAGCGCCATCCCTAAAATCTCCTGAAAAACAATAAAAATATTAATCAATAACACTTTATACAATTATTCTTTGTGAAAATGGGCTATGGCTAGGTTACATAAAGTACAAGGTACTGTCTTGTTACCATTAATAAGGATCAGTGATTATGATATTGTTTATGAAAACAATACTTTGTAGGGAAAGGAACTGTTAGTTTTCAGTTCATCTTGGATAAGGGTTTTTAGAGATGCTATACCTGTTAGTGATGATGATCTTTCCTTATACACCTCAGCACTTGCAGTATAAATATATAACTGAGAAGCTGGAAACAGAGGTAAAAACAGCAGATTAAAATATACCTTATTTGCAGCAATAAGAACTTTGTCCAGGAAACGCAGCCATTCAAAAATGAAGACAGATTTCTTGGCTTCTGTGATCTGGGCCAAGGCATCTTCTTTCAGCAACAAGCTATGGGCCAACTCCATGATGGCTCTACTGTTCACCAACTGCTAGAAAAAAAGTATAATTTAGTAATACAGTAAAAGTTTAAAAGTCTTGTTTTGCTGTAGCATTTATTCTTACTGCCAACAAATAGTCACGACTGAAAAAATATATAGTTCTTTTTTATATCATAATTTCTAAATTACTGGCATTAATTCTAAAATTTCAGTTCCTGACTGCCAAACTGACTACAATCTTTAATCTGCATATTTTAAATACATAAATTATAGACCAACAGCAGGTCATCTTTTTCCCCACAGAAAGGATCAAGAACAAGGGGCAGGGCGGGAACTAGGGGTAGGCAGAAGAGGCACCTGCCTAGGGCGCAACAGTAAAGGGGATCTCTTACACCAACACTTCATTCCTTGGCGCTCCTTTCATTACCAGCGTCCCTGGGCGTGCACACGCAGGGGTGGGGGAGTTGGGGGAAGTGGTTGGGGCGAGGTGGCCAGACCGGTTGCCTAGGGTGCCCAGCTGACTTGGCCTGCCTCTGACCAGGGGCCACCCCATTAGACCAGAGAAGCAGAAAAACTGTGGAATGCCCTGCTGGTTTATGTTGCGATAGCAGATTCTTTTATTGTTAATTTTAATTACTTAGCGTTTTATTCGGTCTCCCACCTATTCATATTTCAGACTCTCATTTAACCCACTTGCCTGTTGCGAAGAAAAAACTGCTGAGATTGGAAAGCTGCTGAACAAAAAGCTAAATAACTAAGTCTGCAAATAATAAAAAATAATAAAGTACAGGTGTTTTAACCCACCTATAACAACATGGCGACCCAATTTTGTGTCCTTTACAATAGATTAAGAACCATAAGCTTCCTTAACCGTGAGATAAGATATCCATGTAGCCAAGCACTTATATTTGCCTATTTGTGTCTGTAAGTTACCCTCCCATATAGATTGTAAGCTCTACGGGGCAGGGACCTCCTTCCTCGTGTCCTCGACTCTTAACTTATTGCAGCTGTATTTATCTGTATTTATTGTTATACTTTGTATTTATCTATTATTATCTTATTAACCCCCTGTTTGTATTAATGTATTCTACTGTACAGCGCTGCGTACATAAGTAGCACTTTATAAATAAAGATATGCATACATACATACAGTACATATATACAAGACAAAACCTGAGAAGTACTGCAATAGCTGCCTATGACAGTAGATTTTATGCACTGATACAAGAATGCTGGGGTGATGGGTCCCCATTTATTGGTAAAGTCTGCATTGATCAAGTATATCCAACACACATATATGGAAAGGGGATAGTCAAAATGAAGGCAGAGAACACACTGACAGGGATCTAATGGACAACACAGACTAATTAAAAAGACACAACAGCCGGGCTTTAAATAAATGAGTACTAAAGGCTACCATTTTCCTTAACATACACGCAGAATTATGCCGAACACCCATCATGCCAACCTTCAGTTTATGCTAGAGAGGAATTGTGACAGGCGTAGGCTGCAGAAATGTCACTGTGCGGGGATACATTAGGCATCTGCAGGGGCCCATAAGTGGGACAGACGCCCTGGGCCCGGTGGGTTGTGGGTCTTGCTGCACCTCCCTGGATTACCGGGCCCGCTGCTGTCAGCGGCAAAACGAGCAGTACAGTAAGCCGAGTATGTGCAAGAGAATACAGGCACATACAGGTACCCAGCTTCCGCCCTTCCTGCCCACTCTGCAGCTCACTGACAGCAGAGGGGCGGCTAATACAAGTGGATATTGCCAGCACTCACACATTAACCTTACACAACCCGCACTCCCAGATCGCTACTTACACCTCCCGCAAAGCTGTCAAGTGCAAGCTCCTGGCCCCAGAGAATCCCGACGCCACTAGTCTCATCACGCGAGAATTCTGCCGTCACGACTACACGTAAAGCAGTGACGCGTCACGGAGCCGCCTTGTGGGAGGGGCGAGAAGAGAAGGCGGAACTCTGAGTTACTCAGTCTGAACCTGTCAGATAGTGGCTGTAGGGCTGCTTGTATTTTAACTGTGCTCCCTATAGAACGTCTATAGATTTGCTGTGCCAAGTAAAGAAGGTTGTTCAAACTGGGGCTGAGTGAAATATCCTTTTAGTTTTTTTGTACTTTTAGGGTCCCAGTATTTTTGTGCAAACAAGGGCTAATGTTGGAGAAGACACTGGGTGATATTGACCAAAAGGTCCCCATACACAGGCCAATTGTAGCTGCCGATATCGGTCCCTCGGCCCATGTAGGGGCAGAAAAGAGCGGCCTGCTTGACCGATATCTGGCCTGAAATTGGCCAGATATCGATTGGGCAGGTTAGAAAATTCAGTCGGATCGGGGGCCGCACTAAAATACTTCGATCATTTGGCCAAACGTTCAAATTATAGCCTACACGCTCCCCGATATCGCCCACGCATAGGTGGGGATAACGGGTGAAGATACGATTGCTTGGTGACCTCGGCAAGAGAGCGAATCTCAACGTGTATGGGGACCTTTAGTCTTTCTTTCCTGTAGCCCTAACTCTGATGTGTGCAGTTAAGCAGCAAGAAGCTGCAAACAGGCCCTATGTTACGTAGCGGGCACCCCAAGGCCGGCACCACCAGTGTTTTGGCGTCTGGGAAAGCTGCTGCCCTAGGCCTAGGCCTCTGTGGCCTTCCCACAAATCTGGGCTTGCGGGTAGTTGAGGCACTGTGTGTGTTTAGTGCCCTCCCTGTGGCACTTGCCCTTTCTGCCTACTCCCTAGTCCTAATATATTAAATACAGGGCTTAACTGACCCTCATGATACTGCACTCTGTTCTAGCGATGTGTGCGCTGACCTGAAACCCATTTTGGGTTTGGGCCAGCATCAACACACCTCTTGAGGCATCAGCCTTCTATTCTCCACTTCCGCCTCCAGTGCTCTCTATAGATTTCTGTCTTTGTGCCCCGGCACTTTTGTGAGAGAGTGGCAGGTCTATAAATGCAGAGGCTCAGTGGGTTTTGGTCGGGTGCATGTCCAAAGTGCGGGTCGACCTACCTGGACATCACTACTCTACTTCTTGTATTGGATCTTAAAGTGAGTCAGTGAGTAAAAAGGGGCATGGCCATGGACATTGAGACCCATAGCACTTGCACCCTGAAATGGTGTGAGTGCATTTGTTTTGTTTTTTATATTCCTCTCCTATATTGCTTACTGTGCTGAAATCATTTGGAGTATGAGTAAAGATAAATGGCTTCCTCATGCCATGAGCATTCATGAGTTGATGTATGGAGCTGTAGCTTTGGTACAACGTAGTTCTACTTTGCAAAATTTAAGTTTCTTTCAAAAGTTACCCAAAGCCACTCCAGGCTAGCTGCACTTACACCCTCCCATTGTGTACTGGTTCTGTGGAAAAATAAAGACTTTCAGCAGAGCTGGGGGCAGAATGGGGTAAGTTTGGCTGTGCTGGGGGAGGCTTTGGGCACATTTAAATTAAACTTATAGTGCAGTATTACACCTTTAGTAATACTGACATGTTACCTATAGGTATAGAAAGATGTCAGTATGGCTTTAGGATAAGACTGCTGATGCTGTGCATTAGTCCTGATAACACTGCAGGTCTCCATTGGCAGCTGCAGCCACAGGGCGCCAATTTGTACAAAGTCGTGGTGACTATTCTGCAGTGTGAACTGCGTGTGATTAGTGGGAGCAGCTTGTGTAATAACCTATGGCAGGAAAGTGGCCATAACTTTTTTAAAAGTCGCAGTGACTAATCGCCCCATGTGTTTTCACCCTCATACTTGTTACTTTGTTTCTTTCCTTTCAGAGACTGAACCCCAGCCTGTCATATGATGCTGTGTGTGTATGTGAGAGAGATCTGTGTACCAAAATGGTACCGCTTAACTGTAAGGGACAGAGGCTGAAGTTTCTTTTTTATATGTCTATGTGTTAAAGAGTGTGAGGCTGCCTGATGTATGTGTGTGTGTGTAATTATTGTGCAGTAAATAGGGGGTTATGGCTACCTGTGGCTGCAGCAGCAAGGGAACCCACCAAATCCCAGTCTGACTCTGCATTTATTCTGTTTTGAAAAGGTGGTTATCATGGTTGTGTGTCACATTCCATAAAGTTTCTTGCAGTGGCATAACTACTGGGTCCTGGGCCCCCAAAAATCTTCGGAGGTGCCCAGCATGCATAGAGTCTCCTACCACAACTATTGGGGGGGGCGCCCTGTAACATATCTCTCCTGCCTACCCCCAGTTTGCGCTCTCTTTTCCCCGACACTTATCATTATGCCCCCGCAACATAACGCATGCAGGGGGAAGGGTCCAAGAGCGAGGTGGCCAGCTGGGTTACCTAGGGCGCCCAGTCGGATTGCCCCGCGTCTGTTCCCTCTTTAGATAAGCCAGTGGTCTTTTGTTTTGGGTCAGTCACCTCTTTGACTGGCAACTTTGCCCATTGATTTAAAGGAACAGTAACACCAAAAAATGAAAGTGTATAAAAGTAACTAAAATATAATGTGCTGCTGCCCTGCACTGGTAAAAGTTGTGTGTTTACTTCAGAAAGTGTACTATAATTTATATAAATAAGCTGCTATGTAGCCATGGAGGCAGCCATTCAAAGGAGAAAAGGCACAGGCACTTAGCAGATAACAGATAAAACACTATTGTATTCTACAGAACGTATCTGTTATCTGCTATGTAAACTGTGCCTTTTCTCCTTTTTTCCAGCTTGAATGGCTGCCCCCGGGGCTACACAGCAGCTTATTATATAAATTATAGTAGTGTTACTGTAGCAAACACACCAGTTTTACCAGTGCAGGGCAACAGTGCATTATATTTTTATTACTTAAAAGCTCTTTCATTTTTTGGTGTTACTGTTCCTTTAAAGGAGAAAGAAAGATACAATCACTGGGGAGTGCCAAAATGTTAGGCACCCCTTATTGCTTGTAATCACTTACCTGAAACCCCCAGCGGGTGCTCCTGTTACGACAAAGTGATTCTCTTTTTTTTTTCTGTCTTCACACATGCGCAATGGAGTGAAAAGCTGCCTTTTCGCTCAACTGCAGATGCGTGGGCCCAGGAATCTCGTCAAAAGGAGAAGGAAGGTAGATTGTGATAGCTTGCCTGAAACCCCTGGCGGGGGCTCCTGTTAGCAGGAAACTGCACCGGCCAGGGGTTTCAGGAAAGCGATTACAATCAATGTGCCTAACATTTGGCACAGTACTTTTCGTCCACCCAAAGAGTATGATGTAAAGAGTAATATGCTGATCAGATCTTGGATCAGATTTTGACAGTCAGATTTTTTCTGACCCACAAAATACAACAGCCTGCAGCAGCATGAGATTTTGTAGGATACTACAAATTTGATCCCTTCAGTTGTAATGTAACCGTCAGATGGTGTGTTTTGTTTCTGCATCCACATCTGGCAGTCAATGTATTTCAATAACAAAAAAAGTCTGTTGGACACCATCAGATTTTATTTTGTTGGGCAAAGACACAGCATGCAACATTCCCTTCTGACAGGCATGTCTTGTTGAATGGCAAAGTGGCTTCCGCATTGGATTTTTCTCTTAGTCCCATTATGTTTTGACCCACATAACTACATACGACTTATAGGATGCGTTCTGTCGATCCGACACCATCCTACAAAAGCTCCCATGTAGTTTTGATATTACTCTCTTGTATAAAAAGCCCAAACACCCAAGTGTATACATGGGGAGGCCTGTTCCTCAAAATTTGTTTTGTGTAATTTTCGTGATTCTTCTATGACTAAACTCACTTTTTAAAAAAAGCACAAATGTCTACTGATTTATTAAAAATACATGATTACAAAACAAAACAAATAAAAATGTGGAACAATTTCAATATAAAAACCTCAAATCCTCGTTTTCATAAGAATTTTTTGTGAGATTACAAATTTAAAAAATCCTGATAACCTCTAAAACCTTGAATGAAATAACTATTTTTCCATTTGGAAAGGGCAATTCCCGTGACCTTGCCAGCTTTCAGATGGTGAAGTTCTGTATTAGTTTTTTGTTTTTTACACTTGATAGTTAATAAAAAAAATGTGTTTTAGAGTAATTATCTAAATTCACTTTTTTGTGCTAGAAAGTTTTATTTGGGGAAATAAAAAATACAAATGTTAATAAGTTGGCCCAGGGCCTTAGGGCTGTGGCATACGGGGAGATTAGTCGCCCGCAACAAATCTCCCTTCCATTCCATCGGCCAAACTTTAAATTGCCGGTGGGATGGCATACGCTGCGCCGAGATTACCCAAAAACGCGAAAGTTGCCTTGAGAGGAAACTTCTGCGATTTCGTAAAATTGTGGTGGCTGCGTATGCCATTCCACTGGCGATTTACATTTTCGCCGGTGGGATGGCATTTTGGGGAGATTAGTCGCCCGTGACAAGAGAGATTTGTCGCGGGCAACTTATCTCCCCGTGTGCCACAGCCCTTAGAGCCATGGCCCACAGGGAGATTCCTCCTGCAGGAAACTTTGTGCGACTTCAGAAAACAAAGGCGGAAGGCATTTCAGGGAGGTTAATCTTCATGTGGGACATGAGACTTTCCTAATTCCCCCACCCAATTAAAAATATTTGCAGAACAGATCATTGTGATCATTGCCTGTGAAAGAAGGTATTTTTTTATGTAAAATTAAGATTTAGAAAGTAATTATTGCTTAAAAAATAATACACTTCTACAGAAGTGGAAACACTGTCACTTTACATGTGGACACAGACAGTATTTTCAGGCAATTAGGGGTTAGTGTTCAATCTTCATTTCTTTTTTTAAAAATGTATTTTAACTTTTATTCTGTATCTGCTCAGTTAATGCTTCATGTGCTGTGTGATCCCTTGTGGGTAACATTATCAAGCATGCAGCAGCTTGGATGTTAGGGATGTTAGAGAAAAATAAATAATGAAAGAGGGGCTCAAACAGGAAAAAAAACAGAACAAATATAGCCTCACTATAAAACTGGTTTCTGGTTGATGGGTCAAATAAGTTGTTTTGGGGGGGGGGGGTGTTCTTAGTTACACCATAGAATTATTTAACTGTTAGCAAATATTACACCTGTTGTGACCTTGTGGGCCCTAGGAGGTGTTTCCAAATACTGCACATATTTACAAATGATCCAATTAATTCACACTAAACTGAATTTCAAGTTTTTGCATGCAAGATGGTTTAGTATTTAAGCATCTGCTGTGAGTTCCATTTACAGACTAGTTTAGCCCAGTTTGGTTTAGCCTACCTACCCATTATAATCGTTGCTGCTTATGCATCTTGCAGTATCCCAATAGGAAGATAACTTCAGTTGTTTTGTGACCTACGCTGAAGGAGTTAAGCACTGGGTACTGCAATGCTGATACAGTAACACTTTCATGAAAGCTAAAAATTAAATAGAAAAATAATGATATATTCTGATCATAATTTATCCATAAAACAAATCAAATAAGGTCAAATAAAATTAGCCTTTAATTACTTTCTGATATCAAATGTCCAATTTACCCCCTGATGTTCTCTAAATACACTAGTCGTGTTTAATATGCATCAAATACATACTGTACATACATATTTTTTAACCAATGCCAAAGCTCTACCTACTAAGGACAACGCTGTGGAAATGTGTGTTTTTGTGTGTACTTGTTGCTCCCTATACAAACTAAATGTATATTTATATATCATTTTAATTATTGAGGTTTATAATATACAGCTTTAATATGTTAAGAAACAAAAACAAGATCTTTTTCATAATCAATTTACACATAAAAACATGGGCAGGGGGGTTTATATGTCTAATTACACGTACAAGAAGGGGTTAACATTTCTCTCCAGCAGCTCTGAAACTTGGCAAGTAAAGTCTGAAAGGATTTAAGTGCAGTACAAGACAAAAGAAAGGTTAAAAAACATTTGCTGCATTTTTTCAGCCAAGATAGGAATCAAAAACAAAAGGTTGCCTGCTCCACAGGACAGACACAGATTTATAAAAAGTCACTGACCTATATTTCCAAAAGTATAGTATAACCGTGTGAGAAGTTCTTAGAAAATGGCCCTAGAAAACATTGGCAAAAAAAAAAATATTGTCCTCTTGACAGGTCTGTCATATAATAGGATCCAACGTGATGCATTGTCAACAAGTGTTACAGGATGCTCCAGCCATTATTAAAATGCCAAGTAAATAAAGCAATAGTAGAAAATAGTAACATTCGGTTTAAAATAACAAAAAACACTCTGTCATTTCTCCAACAAATTTATGCAAAATCAGACAATACACTTGGGTTCTGGGGTTTTTTCCCATAGAGAAAACATGTCCGTTTGGTCTGTAATAATTCGGAAACTGGTGAGGAGTAGGCCAACCATCACAGTCTCTAAATCCTGGTTCGCTCAATGCAATTTCATAAAAACCATCAAGTTTAATTTCTGTTCCATCTTCATCTCAAGTAACATACACAGTCCCCATTCCTTTATACAGTGCAGAGTATATGGGCTGAAAAAAGGTAGCTGATTCTTTTTTTTTTTTTTTACTCCAGTTCACTGTCATCTTTGTCCGAGTTCAGTGCTGTGCAATAGTTGGGCTTTGCAGATGGTTTGTAGCCCGGTAGACATACACACTTGTAGGAGCCTTCTGTGTTAATACACTTGGCGTTCTTGCAAAGAGACATCTTGCTGTTTAGCTCATTACATTCATTGACATCTGTAAAATATTATAACAACACATGTATAAAGGTTGAACAGCACTCACTCTTTCTTTCAAGACATAACAAGGAGAATGTCTGCTATGATATATGCTGAGATCTTTAGCTCAGTAATATTCTCAGAAATACTCCATGTTGTAACTCCCTAAGATCAATATATGCTTCATTTACCTTAGTGATTTATAGAAACCTGGCATCCTGTTGCAGCGTTGTAGATCTAATCTATATAGCCACACATCATGCATTTACACACAAAACCTGGTGCTATGGGATGCCTTACCAGCATCACCTCAACCGGGATGGACTTATTTTGTGATGGCCCTTCCCAATTGGCCCATGCCTCCTCTCTTCCCTCTTGATCATTTTTAAATTCAAATGCTTTCATATCCAGTCCTGATCACTGAGATTTTATGATTGTTTTGTAACAGGAGATTTAGGCAAGATTATTGCCCAAAGTTTTGAACACTGGAGCATTACCTTGCTACTAATATCATTATCAGTTATGGGAAAAAGTCATGATAACTTATGCCAAGCATCAATGGAAGACTCGAAAAAATACAAATAAAAGAAAGAAGCACAAAGCACATATCAGAAGCTTGCAAAAAGAGCAAGAAAAAAGTAGATGGAAAAAAAAGCATATAAATATCCGCTCCCTGCTGGCTCTCAGGTAGGAGAACGGGTGGGGATTTACACGCAAGCAGGTGGAGGGACCAGGGGGAAGGAGGCGGGTGGGTTTGCTACTCTGCAACAACCCCAGATCTTTTTGCAGGAGTACAGAGCAGAATAGTTGTACTACTGACACCATCAGTGGCAAATAATGAGGCCTCCCTACAAAAAACATTTTCAGATCTAGAAATATACTCTCAATCAAACTCATCACCCCTCTCACCTTGCTCGCTTGTGGCATGACAAAAACGGTGCATTAGACCAATGCAGCAGGCCCTACAACCATGTGCCCTTCCCAAAAAAAAGGAGCGTGATTAAGTGTGTGATTAAGACTCTCGAGTGTATAGTACAGATAAGAACAGGCCTTAGGGAGTTAGAGTTGGTATGTGTAAAGCAGTAGTAGTTCAATGACGATTCTTACCAACACAAGTCATTTTTGCCATATCCAAATGGTATCCATCAAAGCAGTCACATGTATAGCCTTCTTGTACTCTGACACATCTTCCATTTTCACATCCATTTAAGATGCCACACTCTTCAGCCTGTAGCTCTTCATAGCTATAACCTGAGAACAAGGTGACACACGTTGTTTTACGTTTCAATTAAAGTTGAAAATATATTTAAAGCAATACTCTCATGGGAAAACATTGTTTTTTCCAAACACATCAGTTAATAGAGCTTCTCCAGCAGAATCCTGCAATGAAATCCATTTTTCAAAAACACAGATATTTTTATATTTAATTTTTAAATTTAACATGAGTAGACATATTCTTTATTTCCCAGAGTACCACAGCAGGGTGCTGTGAAAAACTTCAGTCACTCTTAACTGCTGTGCTGCAAGTTGGAGTGATATAACCCCCCTCCCAGCAGTCAATCAGCAGAACAATAGGATGATAGCAGCTCCCAGTAAATATCAGAATAGCACTCAATAGTAAGAAATCCAAGTCTGGCTTGGGACTCCTCCAGTTACATGGGAGAAGGAGAAACAATGGGTTAACTGAAAGCAGTTCTAATGTGTAGCGGTGGCTTCTTCTGAAAGCTCAGACAGATGGCTGCCTACACACCAATATTACAGCTAAAAAAATACATTTCTAATGTATTTTAAATGGTAGAGTGAATTATTTGCTATTTAAACAGTGTAATTTAGAAATAAAAAGTACACCATAAAATTCACGAGTGTCCATTTAATTTTCTTTCTTCTATTCAACATAAAAGTAAGTTTCACAGTTGTATAAGAAACAAAATGTTGCCAGCAGAACTCATGGAATTAGAAGGTATATATGCTGGGGCCCTGGGTTTGACTCCAGCCAAGGTGCTATATGCAAGGAGTTTGCAGGTTCTCTGTGTGCTTGCGAGGGTTGCCTCCATGTACTCTGGTTTCCTCCCATTTTTCAAGGCTAATATGGGACTGATATGAATAATGTATACATGCTGGGGAATATGTTGGTGCTATAGTGACACTATATGATGCGAAATGTTGAATAATAATCTTGAACATATGGCAAAATACTGTATATGAGCTTTGTTAATATTTTTATACTGCTTGATGCTGGCAGATAAAATTATTTTTGAATGTAACCAATGCGTGTTAATCTATTTGATTTACCTTATATTAAAGTTTCTCTTTTTTTTTAGATGATTGGCTTCTCTAGATACTGCAATATGAATTCTGTTGCATAGGTTGTATATTATCAAAAGTGCCTCTAGATGCCAGTAGAACTTCACAGTGTAGAGAGTCAGAACTGAGCATTTGAGAGTATGGATAAAAACACAGGCACTTTAACACTAGCATCTGGGTTGTTACCATTTCTGGGAAGAAATACCAGTCTTCTTGTATCTGTTATACTGTTTTTCTTATTAACCCTGTCCAGAAACAGATGGTAAAATCTACGGTGCTCACACAAGTATCAGCACCATAGATTTTACATTTATGTTTTTTGTAATTTGGTTTTTTTTGTAACTTATATTTTTTGTATTGTTTTTTCTTTTCTTTTGCAAATAAACATATTTATATAAACATAAGAGAAAGTAATAATAAAAGAAGAAAAAAGGGAAAGAATAAAGGAGCATTATAGGTATCTCAAGAGTTATACATGCAGTTCTCAATTCTTAGTTCTTAGTTCTACTGGTTAAGGTTGAGTTGGGGTGGTGGCAGTTGTTGTCTTTGTTGTTGTGGTTATGTGTCCTTGCTCTCCTTGTGTGAGTGATCGGAGTTCCCAAGCGGACCAAACCTTTAAATATGCTGGAGTCGTGTTGCGGAGATAAGCATTCCTGGATTCAAAATTCCTGTTGTTTTCAATTCGTTGATAGTTATTTGTAATTTGTGATCCCATTGCTTACACCAACCTGGCTATCTGCTTTGCTGGAATAAAGCTGGCTGTACATTTTAAGATTCACTTGTTTGTTGAGGTCATCAAGTGAGCGGATCTTTCCCTGATATGCTGGGCTGAATGGCCTAATTCAACAAAGTGTCACTTGAGAAGATTTTAGGGTGGCCATGTATCACTTGAGAAGGTGGCCTTTAAAAGATGCAGATTTGGCCCTTCTGGACAGCCTGCCTTTACCATCATTGTGATCATTTGGCCCAAGGTACACGCAATCACAACAACAATAAATGCAGCCCATCCAGGAGGGCCAGACCAGCAGCATTTATTGGCCTGTGTATGGCCACTTTTAATCTTCTCAAGTGAAATGTTGTTGAATTGTGATGTAACTTGTGTTTTTCTTTAAAGCAATTGTCTACTACTACTGGGGGCAATGTGTTAGGGAAATCAGAACCACTACTTGCAGCCTACTACAGCTTTAATAGAACATCAGCAACAGAAAAGGGGGGAGTTACTGTTGTGTCTGCTTCTCAAACATCCTGTTCTAATTTATTTTTTACCAAATTCATAACCCTAATGGTGATCCTGAGCCTGCCATAATTACATATTTTACCCCTGGCCCTTCTGCAGTCTCTTTCAGCCTAATATCTCTAAATGCCTTAGAGCGCACTTATCAATAACATTTGTTTTCCCCAAAAACTGTGGGTTAAAATCCAGTGCTCAGAAGTGTTCTCACTGACGCCTAATTCGGGCCTCACCTCCTTCCTCACTCTAACTTATTTGTGCATCCAAATGACACGCAAGTTGTGGGCAGGTGAGGGGACACAAATGTGCCTCTTCCTGTCTGTCTCTCTTGGCTCTTGTGCTGACGAAAGAAACAGAGCACAGAGGCATGCAGCTATTTGCATACAGCCCAATGCAGCATGCAAAATGCTAAAAAAATGCCCATTTTTGCACACTGCAACATTGTTCCAAAATGAGTCCTTATGGAGTATCATCTTAATTCTGCCTTTCTCTTATCTAAAATTAAAAATAGTGGACATTTGATAAAAGGCCAATCAGCAGGTAGCATTTATGGGTCCTCTGTTTAAAAGCAACCTTCTTATTGGTTGCTATGAGCAAATATAAGCTTCACCTTTTGTTACATATGAGGTTAAGGGAAACTATACCATCAGAATGAATTTTTAACCAAGAGTTTATATCATATTAAGTGACCTGTTAAATAATCTAACTAAACTGGAATATATATCAGTAAATATTGCACTTTTAAATCTTTTCCCTTGAGCCACAACTGTGATAGTCTGTGTGCTCCCTCAGAGATCAGCTGACAGGAAATAATGCAGCTCTGACTGTAACAGGAAGAAATGTTAAAGTAAAAGAACTTTGTCCATTAGGCTGATGGCATATATTTTCAGCAAGTGGAAAATATGTGCCATACGCTCCTACCTGTGCCTGCACCCGAATGAATGAGATACGCTTGGGTGCAGGCACATGTAGCTGAAATACACATAAAAACGTGAGACTTTGCATTCTCTCTTGTTTTTATGTGGATATCGGCTACATGTGCCTGCACCCAAGCGTATCTCATTCATTCAGGTGCAGGCACAGGTAGGGGGCATATGGTGCGTATGGTACATATTTTAGACAAGCGTTTTTCAGCTTGCCAAAAAAATACGCCATGCACCTGGTGTGGCATCAGCCTTAACTGGCGGATGTGTCCTAACATGTATGTGTGCCCTTGGTTTGTTTGTTTGCGTTGTGAATCATATCAGCCAGGGGGGTGGCCCTTTGTATTTAAAATGACAATATTCTATTTAAAATTACACAGACCCCCCTCTGTGTGGCCCCCCACCTCTCTGGCTGCTTTGATGGCTTACCTTTGTGTAAGCTTTAAATGGTATCAGTACTGATCTTAACTGGCCCCATGCATGGTTCTCACCTCAGATTCAGGCTGTAATTCAGGCTGTAATCCCCTGTACTGTTCACACCTTCTAATCTCTGCATTGTTTACCCCCTGTAGTGTTCACACCTCAGGCTGTAATCACCCATATTGTTCTCCTGTTCACACCTCAGACATTGTATGTACTGCCTGGTCTATGCTGCCTGTGTTTAGGCAGCATAGGGTAGGCAGAGTATGGCACATAGGCAGCATAGGGCAGGGAGGGTATGGCACACACAGGCAGCATAGGTTAGGGAGGGTATGGCACACACAGGCAGCATAGGTCAGGGAGGATATGGCATACACAGGCAGGGTAGGGCAGGCAGAGGATGGCACACACAGGCACCATAGGGCAGGGAGGGTATGGCACACACAGGCAGGGTAGGGCAGGCAGAGCATGGCACACACAGGCAAGGTAGGGCTGAGTATGGCACACACAGGCAGCATAGGGCAGAGTATGGCACACACAGGAATCATAGGGCAGGCAGAGTATGGCACACACAGGCAGCATAGGGCAGGCAGAGTGCTGCCTGTGTGTGCTATACTCTGCCTACCCTATGCTGCCTGTGGGAGGTGAACCTGGCAGGGGTTTGTTTTGGGAGTTTTTTGTTAGCAGTTGGAAATAGCGATGAAATGGTCCCTAAGGTGTGTAATTATGTGCTGGGGGTTGCTGTGCTATCCACAGGGGAGGGGGAGGCATATGGATTTAAGGGTACGTCTTAATATGACATAATATGATTCTTTCACATATGAATGATGGTGTGAGTGAGGGTGAAGCATTTGGGTTTTTGCTGCACTACCACCATTGTGATAAAATGGGTGTGGTTTGAAGTGGGTGTGGTTTAAAGGGGGAGTGGCCAAAACTGGCTTCCATTAGCGGCCCTCCACCATGTATGCGAGAGAAATTCCGGCCCTTGGCACTGCAGAAGTTGGACAGCACTGCAATATATTATTATAGAGACCTATATTGTTTGGGGGTATAGTTTTCCTTTAATACAAATGACTGACTAGTAGTGGACAGTAGTAGGGTAATGTAATAACAGGTGCAAAGACTAAGAAGCTTTAGTTACCAAGACCAATCTGTCAGATGTATGATGTTTCAAACAGCCAGCCAGCAAACGCTACCAGCTGGTTTTTGCTATGGGCTACTATATAATATATACTGTATAGGTTATATATATAATAGTAGCAAACTTTGCAACATCTGTTTCATAACCACGTAAAAGCTTATCATAAAACAAGAAACATAAAATGAATGTGTAAAATGAGCTTAATATCATTAAATTAAGGACCTTTCTAACTATCATCAGTTAAAATGATCATTCATGTTCACGTGCAAGTGTGGAAGCACCACCGTGTACAGTCTGGGAAGGAGGTCTGTTCTTACCCCTGCCCTTTTGAGAGAGGTGCAGAGTGAAGCTAAGACCCAGACAATTTTACACTGCTTAGTGCTCTAGCTCCTGAGTTTGGCTCGTTGGTATATGACCCCAATTACCATTTGTTGGGTTTAACAGGACAAAATTTCTTACAATCCATGGAACAAGGGGCACAGACGTATGTGTATGTGTATGGCCAGCTTTAGGAAGACACAGGAAGACTTAGGCTTTCTGTGCAGAAAAACTTATGTGAGTGTGTTTTACTGGACAATTCTAAAAAAATTACCCAAACAATACACCCATTTATGTACTTAAAGGCACTAAGTTTACTCAGGTGCAACCAATATAATGTTTGCTTTTACACAAACAATTAATAAAATGCTGCCTCCTGATTGGGTGGCTTTGGATTACTGCACCTGGGCAAGCCTACATAACCCAATTAGTTCTGTTTCATAAAACACAAAATTACTTGTGTCTACCCACACACAAGGAACCCCCCTTCCTGCTTGCTGTTCTTGCACACCCATACCCATATAAAAGATTCAGTGTGAGTCAGCTTTACCATGTAAATACGGCATGGAGGTGTTAGTGTGTTTGGGAAGAGGAGAGAAAATGAACAGTGGGTTAAGTGTTTGAAGCACAAAAGAAACGCAGGAAGCAGTGCGTGAAACTGCCTCAGTATTTGCGTCACAAAAAACGAAACCTATTTATCACATTTCACCACTTGGAAGATTAATTTCTTGAGATATTGCTACTCTGGTCCTAACGTGATAAATACACATAGATTTTGAGAATAATTGTGAGTGTAAAAGAAAATAGCACAATGACCAATATTGTATAAAGCTGTTTATTTCACTGTTTCTTATTTGTGAGCTACCAGTAATAAGACTTCTTATATATAAGGTATTTTATGAGCTTTTTTTTCTAAAGGATTTGATGCACAAACAGTGATTTCCTAACTAGATGTACGTACCAATTTTAAATATTTATATGTGATTTAATATTTATAAATATTTTATTACAAGGCATGTTACTTGTTGTAAAGGCACAACACATATCTCTTGGTGTCTCTGCCAAATGGGAAACTGCAGCAACAAAACACCCAGAAACGGTCATAGGATGGTATTCATAATGTTAATGGCACACCCAGTATCTCCATATGAATTGTTTTCCATTTGCAAGTGGATTAGTATATTAGAGCACGGTCACATAGAAAGGGAGGACAAATAAAACAGAGAGCGTTAGAAAGAATTTAGGTGACTGGTAATTAAAGACCAGAGGGGATAAATGTATGGGGTGGGGGTAGGAAATAAACTATAAGTGGACTAAGGGAATAAGAAAATAACAGGGCAAGTATACTTTCATTTTATAATTTTCTTTTCTATTTTAAATTTAAATTACATAATCATATTTCCAAGCCTTGCTTCATTTTACTTCTATAAAGATGTTACCAGTGCAGTTTGTCTTGAGTAAATATGTCTGTATCACTTCCTATAGCCCTAGTTACCCAGGAGGCATGGTCTGTTGCTCACAGGGCCATGACCAGCTAAAAAGAAGGGCAAAAGTTTTACAAATGCATAGCTATAGCAGAGACAACTACATTTATTGTACAAATGTATTTAAATAAAAGTGAGTATGCTGAATGGAAAAATTCTGATGCTAATAGCATTAGTTTCAGAGCTACCATGTAGTAATTATCTGAATGAATTACTAATCAGCCATATGTCATTAATATTTTATATACACAGTATATGGTGCATCGGCCCCTAAGCTCAGATAACTGACGTGCACAGAGCACGTGCAGGGAATCAGCAGAAAAGAAGATGGGGAGCTACTTGGAGCATGTTTGGGGATCTTCACTGCTAAAAGGATGAACTGGTGAGGTGTGTAGTTGATATTGTGAGACTGATATAGAGAGTGATGGATGCCGACATCTGGGCAGAAAATATATGTTCGTTTACATGAGAAAACAAATGAAAATCCATCTTCAAATTTTAGTTAACACAACTCTGTGAGCTGTGTAGAGAAAAAAAGTTTTGATGACAGTCCTACTGGAATCCTCTCTGTGCAGCAGTAAGCAGGCTCTTCTCTTTGTCAGTGTCTTTAACTTTTAAATGACTTTTAGAATGACTTAACCATAACCTTTTATGTCTAATTAAGATGTGATTCTACTTACGTTCTGGAATCTCGTATGGACCGGAATCGTGAGATGTGTAAGGGTCTATAAGTGCATCATGTCCATATGGCCTTCTGTACTGAAGGTTACAAAGTTCTGCATAGTCCTCTAAATAAAAAGAAGACCACAATCAAGGTTCTTGTACTTTAATCAGTTTACAAAGAAGGATTTCATAATTTCCAATATGCCACTGAAGAACCCCCAGCAATGAACTTTTATCTGTATCATAACATTTTCTGTATATATTTCTCACTTATTGGTTGGGTTGTATCCTTATCAGCTCAATTATCTGTGATTTTTTAACCATAGGAAACAATATCAATGAATATACATCAAAATAACATCATCAGGTTTAAATATTAATTACAGAAAATAACAGTGCAAATACCACAAATTGACATAAATATTTAAACCAACAAATTCTACATTAACATGTCCATGATGTAATTAAAGGAAGACCAAATAAGGACTATAAAGCAATCATCTGATATCATATCAATATAATTTTAAAACTTTATTTTATCTTGAATAGCAGGATACAATCTCCTGGCATTTGGTATATGCAGCAGTGCCAGTGGGAAGAAGAATGCTGCCATGTGTACCAAATGCTTTGTTAAACAGGCTCCATTGGAACATTCCCAACTTAAATGTTTATGATGGATTTATCTACAGCCCTTCTTCAACTTGCAGCATACTGGTAGTTGTGGTGTAACAACAGCCAAAAATCTACAGGTTGGACATAATGTAGTGGAATATACCCCTAAAGTTGTTTTTGGTTTCCAACTTTGCTTTCCTTTTTAAAGTAGTTTGTGGGTTCCTCACTCCCTCAGTGGCAAAGCACACGTGCAGTCTACCTCCCCAGCATGCTGCACAAATGCATACATTTCAGTTCTTTGTCTTTAAATTTGGAAGATGAAGCCAGTGGAACCAAAAAGTTACATTTGGCTTCAATTGGAAGGGGCTATAAATTATTGCTATAAACAATTTCATTCCTGCAATTGCCTATAATGTACCCATCCTTATTTTCCCTGGCTGCAGCCATGATTCTGGTCCTGGGGGGCAAATGAAAGAAATCATGGGTTGGAGGACACAACATAGACTGTGCCTTTAGCTCCAAATCCCATGTAATGAATGCATGCTCAGAGCAACAGCCAGGGAGGAAGGCATACTGAAAAAAGGGACTGCTGGGGGTTTACATCTTCTCAACATAAGAACAGCGCGCTAAATGTTTAAGTTTAAAGTCAAGCTGACACATTCTAACACTAGAACATTTCAGTATCACTTTCATCTTTCATTTTTACTTGCCCTATGAAAGGTAATTTACATTTTCTGTTTTCCATTTTCCGATCTCTATAAATTTGAATAAAATGCTCCCTAAAATCACATAAAGTACAGTAACATAAAGACCACTGCCTGAACAGCCTCTTCATAAATTCTTTTCAGAGAAGAAATATGTGTTGAAAATCTGAGCAAGATAACTATCCTGAAAATATTTCATATCCTGACGTTCCAGAAAGCACTTTTTATATCACTAGGCTATCAGATCTGAAATACAGCATAGCCTCAGGCGTGTGAGCGTGTAAACAGGAGTTGAATCATTAAAAATATGACTACGGCACTTCTGACAAACAGTAATTTTATTTATGTCCTTAAACTGATTTATTTTCTTTTTACGCAGAAACACCATCTAGGGAAAGCACACAGCATTACCAGTTTTTCAGAGACTAAACATGAAATAAACTATCTGAAAAGTGGAAAACTTTCTTGAACATTGGATAACGATGCTGCCACTGAGATCTTGAAGCTATATGTGCTGTAAGCAACTTAAAAGAACAGGTACATTTCTGACTGTTGAAATTCAACACTGAATTGCTTAGTAAAGCTCAAGACCCAAAGGTTTGGTGCCTATATTGGTTGTACAGGGATCCCTTATTTGTAAAGCCATTATCCACAAAGGCATCCCCTATAGACTCAGTTTTAATAGAATAATAAAATAGAACATCCATTGTTTTTCAGAACAAATTTCAACCAAATAAACCTTTAATAAACGTAATAAATGTAATTCTAAGACAGCAATGAGTGGAAGAAATGGTCTCATATAGATGGCTGTTTGTCTCACTTCTTTGTTCACACATGTCTTCCCTGAATATAACTGTCAATAGAGCAAGAGCATATCTATAATATTCCTCTTAAGCACAATTTCTTCATGTGTGTTACATGGGTTCTTTGCAATTTAAAAAAAGCTGATTTATTTTAGGTGTTCTTCCTTAATGTAAAATGTAAAACAAACCCTGTTATTTCTCCATTATCAGCAATAGCGTTTCCACAGTACAGCAGACCACTGGGGGGCCTGGATCATGGATTCTGCTGTATTTTAATCCCCCTCAAGTGTCCACTAAAGTCTGCCACGTGCTGCAAGTACGCAAGCAAAGGTCAGGTAGCCAACCAGGACTGGGTGGGAAAGCAGGGGGCATGCGTCATGCACACCCTTGAGGTTGCGCACCAGGTTCCTGATATTTGTGGGGGGGGGGGGGGGCAGTTATCTGTAGTTACACCACTGATTTTTGAAATCATATAATGTAATTTCTAGTATATACTGCTGATATTCTGCTTTTTGCTGAGAGATTGCCAGTCTTCTGAACTGCAGTATGTCTAGAACATCAACATCAGACTCTCTCCATAACTTAAAATAATCGAATCCATGTTTATCAATAGACGGTACTGCTATATCACCAGATTAAGTACCGTGTATGGTGAGTGAGACCAAATGCTGCTTTTTTTCCAAGAGGAATTCATTTTGAATTTACAAGAGGCTTCATTTTCAGTCATGGTCTTTAAAAAGAATAATTTATAGACTGTTTCTCAGATGGTTATAACTTTGGTCAGACCTTCACACATCCTTCCTGATGTCTGGCAGCTACATCAGCAGGCTCCAGGGAAATGGATGTGTAGGGGTGTATAACTATTTCAACAAAACCCCAGGCTTTTCTCTAAATGACTACTGTGTGCTTGGGTCTAAAAAAACACATTTACAGTTCTATCAACACTTTCTAGAGAGACACATTATCTTCTGCTGAGAGTACATTGTGCCTTTGTCTCAATATCATATGCATTTATCTACCAGAAAGCATGATTAGGTATTATGGAAAAAGCAAATATTACCAGTGGCTATCCACTGTTGGCTAAACTCCAGGGTGTGCTCTTATGATCTTATGGTTTTATGGTGTAAAGACCATATTTGAGCCAATGCACGTAGACAAACTGCTATAGAGGAGTGTTAATAATAACACAAGCTCTATACTATATGTAACCACTATAAATACCTATGGTTTCTCAGAACTATAAAGTATGAAGAGCTAACTCAGCAGGCTGAGGGACGTAGCAAATTTATTCTATGTACACAGTGAGGCAGACACTAGAATATAATATGTTTATAATGAATAAATTATAGTTAGGATATTAACAATAAAAAGAGCAGGCTTGATTTTTCTAAAGGGGGCACATAGTTTCTTTATATGGGAACTCATTATGGATACCATTACTTTCTTTGGGTTACAGCATCTATAATGACCTTACTATGGCCTGCCATAAAAGAAAAAATAGTTTTGCATGAACTTGCCATTATTTCGTTTAAAATAAAAAGCAGTCTATGCTCATCCTTTGCATTTATTCATAGGAATCATGTTCTTACATTATATTGTAAAGCTATTATAGGGACCCATAGGGTTAACTCCCCTGGATAGTAGGGCAAGATGCGTTCTCTATTGGCCAGGGAGGGTGGTGGCCACTTTCTATGCAGTTTGATATACCAAGTGGGAGCAGGTTGCTCCTCTTCTTCCTCTTCGGGATGGAGTGGATGCAGCTGGGGAGCCTGGGATCAAGGCTCCAGTTAAAGCTGGCCATGCGCGTTAAAAGATTTTAAAAAGATATTTTCATTATCGTAGGAGCAAGATTATTCTAAAAGAATCATTTCAAAGTATGATTTGCCCATCAACGAAAATGACTATTTCAAGCGATATCATCTAGTTGAAGCTAGGAAAACTACCTGCTTGGTCCTGCAAACATTTGGACAATGGACAAATTTCATTGCTAACGATGAAAATTTTCAAACCTGCCTGATCAATTAAACCTGCCCAATGAAATGGCAAATGAAGTCAGATGTTCCCACTAACCTTACGATAATATAACTTATGTGAATAAGATAACCTATGATAATTTGACAGATTTGTCGGTTCGTACTGAAATTGCCCGTTAGGGAGACAAAAATCTTAACATGTATGACCACCTTTAGTTAGGCCCTAAGAGAGTTAAGCCCATAGTGAAGTTGGAGAATATTGACCACATGAATGGGATATGTAGATAGTGGTAGGTGAGCATGTTATACTGCACTGTAGTGTAAGGTAGACAGGTTGAGCTAGAAAGAGTAGTTATTAGAGCTCAAAAATAGCTGAACAACTTTCTAGCGCCAATTGATTACTTTGAGATTATCTTATGCAAAGTCAAGGATAAAATGTTCCAGGATTTATTCTTACCTGAGTCTTTGGTAGGGCAAAGAGCACATTGCATTCCCCATGCTTCTCCGAATAAGCAGCAACATTCTGTATAAGTAGTACGTCTTCCAACCAAAGGCTGGCTACACACAAATTCCTCACTGAGCTCTTGCCAGCAGAAGTCTTGGTAAACATCTGTTTCTTCAGTCGGTTCTGAATAACAAAATATAACAATTACACAAAAGCATTTCTAATGCAAAGTGGCACAGTAGTTATGGCACAAGCTGAAAGAAGTTGTTATTCTAACCCTGTGTTTGTGTGCGTTTGGTCCAGGTAGTTTTCTTCTACACTCCAAAAACATACAGCGATATTAATTGGTGCCTGATGAAATTGACCCTAGGGTGCTGGTGGTACTTCCATCAATGTATTATGCTTATTATCTTTCCTCAAAGGCTATTCAGCCAACTAGGCATGTAGGTGTCTCTCTACCCTAACAATTTTCCTAATTTGGGCATAATGAAATGAACAAGTTAGGGGGTAGCAGCAGACAATAAGGCTCTGACAGGGCTAAGGTTTTTTTCCGTAGTAATGTGCAACCAGACCCCGAGCATCAGTGCTCTTTGCATGAGTATTAAGGGGCATGTCCATGCATACACTGTATGGAAACAACATAAATGACCCCTGAAGTTTCTTCTTAGAGACCATTATGCTCATTGCTTCAGGTACTGCTGTAATATCTACATAATCAAGAGGAGTTTTTTGTGTTAATAAAAGTTTACACACAATACCAACAACTGCTCTCTGTTGTCTGCTGCTCTGTGCAGAGATCACTGTAGAAATTATACAACTCTCTGGCGGTGTCCTGGCCAATTGCTCCAGCCCAGACCCCCCCCCCCCACCTAAGGACAACTTAGTGCAGACAATGATTTGCTTTGTCCTTCAAGGAATGAATGATATTGGATGGCAGTACCAGAAACCTTGCAACATAGTTTATTCACCTAGCTACTATTCACACTTCATTTGTATTATAGCACATAGTTTTCATCTGAAAGCAGCACAGTGAAAAGTGTTATAGAATAATGTGTCATTTACTTCACATACACTATAGACATTTGGTTTATGCTGTGGCTTGTGTAAATATTTGACTCTCTATGGTAATAGTATACTAGCACTGAAGTAATGATATTTGACATTTCATTCTTTCACATTGTAAAGTAGTCCAAGGTACTTAGACAGTACTAAAAATAACAAGTAACATACCACTTGTATCCACTGGTTTTGGCTGGATACACCTTTTTCCTGATTCATCGAGAATCATGGGGTGTGTGCAGAAGCAGCTGTAAGATCCCTCGTTGTTTATGCACTGACCATCAATACAACTGCTTGGGTCTTCACATTCATTATTATCTACAGGTTGAAAGGAAACAGATAGTAGTGAGAAGCATGCGTGTTGGGACCACAATGGAATGTGTATTTCTATTTTTGTATTGTATCCAGCTGTGCTTGGAGGCACTGCATAATATAAGATGAATAATGATACAGTTATGGGGGGAAAAGTTTCATCTACAGGGATTCTTTTAATTGGATTTTTTTCATATTATTGTGGTACTTTGATTAATCTATAGGTTTTCTGTTTAAACAAGCTGACTTTATGCAAAAAAAAAACAAAACGTAAGGAATCTAGCGGTGCAGAGTAATCCAGGAGAGATCTGTGCATGGCTCTTACCAGGAATAAAGTTAAGCCATGCACTTTAGGGAAACCATCATTTTCATAAGAAATAAATGGAGACAGTCAAAAAAGTGTTAAATGATTATCAACTGATCTCTATATATACATTATCATTTTTAAGTAAAAGTTTGCTCAGACACAATGAAGTGTGAATAAGAAGATGGAAAACAAGTATAGGCATTTCATGTCACTTACCGATACACTGCAGCTTAACAGGATCATAATATGTGCCTTGCTTACAGTAGCACTCATAACTGGACTCTGTGTTCAGGCAGTAGCCATTTTTGCATATTTCTTTTCCAAACAACATACACTCATCAGCATCTGTGAATTTCATGAAAAAAAGTCAGTTTGATTTGTCATTTTAAAACCTTCTTTCTGGGTTAAAAAATTACAGAGTTCTCTCTCTGTATATATAGATTACATAAGTTTTCACAGACATAAATGTACAAACATATTAATATGCTTACACATGTATACACCTTCACACACCAACATTATACAGTAAAAGACAGAGCACACCCTAATAATAATCAACTGCCCCGGGTGCTTGCAAAAATCATGTATAAAGCAAGACAGTGAGCCGCACACACAGGGACTTAGTTAGAAGACAAAAAAAAATTTTATTAATGAAAAAAATCCAACGTTTCGAGCACCAACTGTGCTCTTCCTCAGGGACAAACCTAATATATATAGATTTGAAAAAGATGCGGCACAAGGATTATTTGCAAAAAAGTGTATGAAGAACAGCAGAGTATGCAGAGCACCGGGATTCGCATTATGGATGAGTGTGGTGACCGTGTCTTTTGAGATATATATATAATTTAGGCTAACTGTACTCCTGGAGGCTGTGCCCTTCCAATAAAAGGCTTCAATGAAAGGCATTAAGGCAGTGATCCCCAACCAGTTGCTTGTTGCTCACCAACACTTTTAATGTTGCTCCCAGTGGCCTCAAAGTAGGTGCCTGTTTTTAAATTAACTTTAAATCTGGCTTGGAGGCAAGTTTTGGAAGTGCAGTCCACACGGTGTTACCAAACAGCCAATCACAGCCTTTATTTGGCTTCCCCAAGAACTTTTTTCATGTTTATGGGGGTCATAAGTAAAAAAAGGTTGGTGATTCCTGCATTAAGGAAATTAGCCATCACATAATTCAGCAGAGCACTGCACATCTCACCACTCTCCTGGCTAATAACCACTTTGCTTCAGGTGCAAATGCCTTGCCTCTAGTCTAAAAGTGTGGCCTCTCATTTTGTTCATTTCTTAAAAAAAGATCTGCCACTACAGGGATGCAACTTGTTATCTCAGGACCTGGAGTTTTCATGTTAAGAGGTCTTTTCGTAATTTGAATCAGCATGCTATAGTCTACTAAAATAATTTAAACATTAATTAAGCCCAATAGGCTTGTTTTGTCCCCAATAAGGATTAATTATATCTTAGTTGAGACCAAGTCAAGGTTCTGTTTTTTTCATACAGAGGAAAAAGGAAACCATTTTTAAAAATGTGAGTTATTTGATTAAAATGGAGTCCATGGGGAATGGTTTCCCATAATTCATAGCTTTCTTTTTTATTAAGATGCCTAGTAGGGCCGGAACTAGGGGTAGGCAGAGTAGGCGCCTGCCTAGGGCGCAATCACTGGGGGGCGCATTTTAAAAGAATTGTTTTTTTCAGTTATTAAAACTAGTTTCCCTGTTAGCCTTGGCCTTCCAAAACTGCCCTCCCCAACCCTCTCTGGCATGTGTGTTGTTCACTGTACTCGGTAGCCGGGACCCAGGAGCCCACCCCCACCCCTCTATTTGCCGGCACGTACCTTAATAACCTGACGCGCTCTCCTCTCATTGTGCTGGCGCTGTGACGCATGCGCAGTAGGGGGTAGCGTGCATCATTCAAACAGAGAGAGCTGGCGCGTTGCAAAGTGTGGAAAGTTCTGAAGCTTGTTGGTGGCTGCTGGCACAGGTAGAGATAGGGAACTTGGTGGCAATGGAAGGGATTGTCTGCTTCTGGCACAGGTTCAGATTGGGGGCTTGGGGTCAATATGATGGCTGTTGGCACAGGTACAGATTGGGGGCAATGGGAAGAATTGTCTGCTGCTGGCACAGGTACAGATTGGGGGCTTGGTGGCAATATGAGGGATTGGCTGCTGCTGGCACAAGTACAGATGGGGGGGCAATATGGTGGCCACTGGCATAGGTACATGGTGGCAATGGCTGTTGGCACAAATACATGTGGGCAATATGATGGCTGTTGGCACAAATACATGGGGCAATATAATGGCTGCTGGCACAGGTGCATAGTGGCTTTATGATGGCAGCTGGAACCAGTACATGGGGGCAATATGATGACTGCTGGCACAGGCACATGAGGCAATAAAAAGGCTGCTGGCAGCCTGGCACAGGTACATGGGGGCAATCAGGAAGGGGGGGGCACTGATTGAAGCCCTTGCCTAGGGTGCAAAAATACCTTGGCCCGGCCCTGATGCCTAGTCCCTGCTGATGATAAAACAGCCCTACAGCATGATGCTGCCACAACCACACTTCTCTATATATGACCAGCTCTAGCCTGTGTGGGAGGGTGGCACAAAATAAGCCACTGGCGGAAGCAGTTTGTAATAAAAACATTGATTTCCTGTGCAGTGCAGTACATCAAAGAGATATATTATGGCAGATCAGTAACAAATAACAGTACTGAGCTATATGGTTACTAACCTTGATAAGATAAATCATTGCCCTCATACATGGACTCCTTTGATGGGATATAGCCTTTTCCTCCTGGACACATCTCTGTAAACTCATCTATGTATATAAAGAAATCAGATACAATTAATGCTGGATAATGAATTTACAGGTAATCACTATAATAACTATGCATTATACATACACCTAGAAGTTCAATGACTGTATCAAGCCAGAAGTGCATTTATACAGGCAGTAAAACTCATGCATTATAAGACAAAAATGAAGCCGATAAAGAACACATTCAAAGGCATTTAAGTGTTTAAGCTCTATGTGCCCCCCCCCCCCGGAAGTATGGAGCTGTGGCACCTGTATTGCTCAAACTTAGCTGCAAGTGATGTTAATGGAAATTAAAATTATTTTTGGCACATCAGTGGCCAAAGGTCTGCCATTCCTTTTTTTATCATATATCACAGTATAACATTAGCAATTCCAGTGCCACAAATCACATTCATGGACATATTTACAGTATAAATACCTCAAGTGTAGATTTCTACTTACCAGAACCTATGACTGGGCAAGGGTAGATCTCACAATTGTCTCCCCATCCGGCTCCTAATGTACAACAACATTCTTGCTTGCTAACATTGGCAGCCAGCACATTCTGACAGAAGTCGTCCCCAATGATATTATAGTAGCAGTCCTTTTGATCCTCATCATTTTCATCTGAAATAGATGTGTTTTAATGCAAGACCAGCAAGTAATTAAAAGACAAAACAATGTAATACAAACTAATTGGCTGGTTATACATCTGAAACGTATTTGAAACAAACAAAAACAAACATTGGCTTACAATCTAAAGAGTTGGTTTGCCATCTGAAAGTTATTGTGAAAAAACAAGCAAGTGAATGTGCGAGAGAGTAACAATTTTAGAATAAGTGACATCAAGAGGCCAGGTTCATATAAGAAGAGTACAGGGCATTCCAAATAGGATTAAGCAAGCGGCAGGATGCATCAGTATGTCTGGCCATGTCGCCGGCTGTAGGCAGATATCATTTCCAAGTTAAATATGCTCATAGCCAATAGCAGTTAGTAGTCATAGTTCACCAGTAGAAACTTGAACTTGCCTGTATATTTACAAAAAAATTGCAATGAGGCCCTGTTCTTACTTTCTGCCCTAAGGACAAGGCTTGTCTGCACCTTCTGATGCGGCTCTCTGCAGTTGTGCTGTGTTTATACACTAGTGCACATGTATGTGATACTGTGATTGATCAGAAGCCTGTAACAGTTAGCTGTATATACCATATGTGACATCTGTTTTATTATTACTACATTGTATACAAACATACTGCATACCTAAATCTGCTCATTTATTTCCCTTTGCCCTTTCTTTCTGTTATTCCTAAAGCAAATTGTGCAAATAAAGACTATAAAAGATTAAATATTAAATACAATTTAAATACCCAAAGCTGATGCAACTGCATGCAAAAAGAAAAATAAACCACAGAAGGAGAAATGATCCTGTATCTTAAGTAACTGTGAGCACACTGAATATATCACCACTGAATTTGTCATTTCAGACTTGACCACTTCATTATAAAACAAAACGTAAACAATGGATTAAGCCCATTCCTAATCCAATGATCTATCAGGTAACATCCAAAGATTTGCAGCCAAAGTCCTATTGCGGCAGCCACAAGTGAATTTATGTATGCTATTCTGTACTTTCAGCATTCCTGCAGATCTGTGGAACTTTCCTAGTGTTGTTGATGGCTGTTTTCACAATCATGATGATTCATATGAACAGTGAGGATAAGAATAAGAAATGCAAGGATGGAAAAGTCACATGGCATCTGCAGAAGACAGCCAGCATTAGTGTTCTTAAGCTGCTATGAGCTGATTCATTTGCATAGGGAATTGGAGAGAGAAGGAGGAAAAAGCTGAGCCAAAAGTTGGCTCCTTATTTCCCTACTGGATGCCAGTGCAGGTTCCTACTTTAAGAAGCCGCTTTTATTGGTGCTCCTTACCTGTATTATGGGTAACACTGGGACTGAAAGCATTAAGCAAACTATCAGTGTTGCTGTCTCCAAAGGAGTTGATGCCTTTTTGAAACAGAAGATACAAACATTATCTGGTGTATCAGTATCAGTGGAATCCCTAAACACTGCCCAACATCACCTCTTTAAATTGCATTTTTGCAGGCATTTTAAAAGTCTTATCTTCTGTGATTAATATATTTCCAGCATCATCCTAATAAATCTGGATAATTTGAAATAATCCCAAACAAAAGTCTTTAAGTGCACAATGTACTAAATGGGCACAAATGATTAAACCTGCTGCAAGCAGGCAGTGATGAATTCATTGGGGGTAAAGGTGATTGCCAGAGGTGAAAAAAAGGGACAAAGTGCAAAATACATGCTGGCTTGCACGCCTTTTGCACTTTGCACCACTATGTGCTATATAAAGCCCCTATGCGTTCTCTCCAACAGTTTATGTAGAGTTGTATATAAGTCACGTGACTGCAAATGTCAATATATATATATATGTTTATATTTGTTTCTGCACAGCATGATAAACAGCCCCATTAGTGAAAGTAGGACGGATTTGCAGCACAACTGATTACTGAATTCCTTGTCATTTTGAGAATTTATACATTTTAAAAACAGGGTATAGGGGAGTAAGCATTGTTGGCCTGGGAAGTGCTATATTGGTTTATTTGGGAATAAAAAAATTCTGCTTCCTTTCAAAGACACGGACACGATTCCTATCATTAACAGGAATGTAACAGTTTCACTTTAAATTTCCTTGACACTCCACAGATTTGCAAGAAGAAATAATAAGGAAAATCCAGTGTGACATGCCAGCATTTATGGAACCACAATAAATGAATTATGGTCAAACTTGACTGTAGAACTAGAAGTTTTGCCAAAATAACTTATAGGAATACAGTAAAACTAAAAGGGGAGCCAATTCCACACCACAGAAATGAAAAGAAAAAGTAATGGCATATACATCTGCAAGAAAGGAAGGGAGGAAGTAGAAGGAAAGGAGCTGTGGCCCAAATTCATAAGATCTATGCAGTGGGAATTTTATGCATTTTGAAACAGAATAGAGAAATACAAAATACCACTGGGCGGTATCTGGTACATCCGCCAAGTCTTTTCCATGGAACCAGTCCCAGGGAGAATTTGCTGACTGTCATTTTTAAAGTACACAAGAAAAACAGTCACAAATCACTAGAATTTTATGCTCTCATAAGTATGTTTCAAAATCTTTTGTTTCTTTTTTCTTGACTTTAGGAATAAGAATACAAATATTTCCAGTCAATAAATGTGTTTGCAGGTGTATCACAGGAATGGTACAGAGGACACTGGGATTCTTCCCACCTGGGACATATTAAATGCTAGGAGAAATCCTTGTTGATCTTATTATGAACCTATAGGCTGACCCCCCTGATGATTAAATGCCAATTTACATGTGGTGTCATCAAATATCATCTGCTTTGGTAAATAGTTTAATCAGTGGAACAGTCATTTAAATGCATAGCTGAACTGTAACAAGACTTGGTTAGGGCCCATCAATGATGTGTCTAAAATGTTGGCATGTCTGGCTAAAGGCACCTACACTGTTCCAGCACCAGGCAGGCTACATGTCAGCCACAGGTGCCTTGGGCAAGAGGTCCCCAACCTTTACTCGTGAGCCACATTCACCCCTGGGGAGTAACAAATGAGGGCTGTGATTGGTTATTCGGTAGCCCCTATATGGACTGGCATCATATATATACAGAAGGCTCTGTTTGTCAGTGCACCTAGTTTTTATGCAATTAAAACATACCTCTAAGCCAGGAATTCAAAAATAAGCACCTTGGGAACAACATCCAAGGGATTGGTAGGCAACATTTTGCTCCTGAGCCACTGGTTGGGGATCGCTACCATAGGCCAATGGCACACTGGCCTGTGTCACAGCTTCTCTTTGCCTGTGTTTTTTCCAGGGTTTTTTGCCCTTTTTTCCCAGTTTTGTTTTCTCTATAGTTAAACACTGAACATGGGGGCTTATTTACTTCTGGCGCAAAGTGCTGGGAGTAGCACTTTCCACTCACAGATACCATTTCTTTGTGCTTCTACCATAAGAAATTAAGTTCTTTAAATCAAGTCTGACAGCACAGTTAGAAGTAAATACTATTAAATATACAGTATATTTCAGTATATTTTTTATGCATAAGATACACTTTTTATCTGTTTCCTTCAACCAGGTCTTTTTTGTTTTTTTAAGACTCCCATAAAACATTTAGCCCTGCAGCTTTTTAATGCCATGTTAAAGATTTCAAAATGAAGACATGACTTTAGCTTCAGCATGATATCACCATAAGCTTAGGATGGTGGGCAGAGGGACCCTTGTATTGTTGCTATATACTGTTCTATATACATGCCAATGTATAAAAAAAATCAATGTTTCGGGGGGGGCACTCCCTCCCATCCTGACGAAGGGAGGAAAAGCCCCCCCAGAAATGTTGATTTTTTTGTGCTGAAATTTTGCTTGAGTGCAGTCTCTATTTCTACTTTGTTCCATATATTTTTAAGGCATTAGGGACGCAATTAGAAAATGTGTGTATATAGGTGTAGGAGCTGATACACCAGGAAAAATCAAAATGTATTAAAATAAAGGAATACATCTGTTTGTGGCTGATGTGGCATATAAACATTGCATATTTGGCATGGTTGCTAAAATTGTACACATTTCATTCCAAACCCTTAGGCAACATGGCATTATAATGAAATTCCTGCAATACCGCTATTAAATGCCGTTTGTTCAAGAATTCGTATTGACTGTAGGTGTTTTTGTGCGACTCCTAAGTGTACATTTATGGCTTGGTAGTCAGTTCTGCGTGGCTGTATGTATTCTTCATAATCATATTTTGGTGTAGGCTCACTAATTCAATGAGTGGAAACTATTTTTATAAAGTCATACTTTTAGGGAAAAATATGACAGCATTTTACAAAAAGCCAGTAAAAAAAGAATACATTGAACTCCATGAGTGTCATTAATCAAATCAAATATTAATGCCTAGTCATTTAAATCAAACTGTATTACTAATATATAAGGGTAATTCAGTATGTTTATTAGTCATTTCTGTGCAGTGCAACTCAGCCTCTTTTTTTCTAGACCTTTTAATAAACTATTTGTATTGCTACCATATTCAAAATAAAGTCTATGTTCCAAGTATAAAACAATTGCTTTTCATTTCTACTTCCCTAACAGCACTCACTGCTATAGGTGTAATATACCTAACATTGTGTTCCTCACTGACACCATGACTTGCTACACCTGCTAAATGCTTGTACTTTCCCAAGTTTCATTGAGAGAATTTAGGGAATTGATTATTATTTTTTTTTATCACAGTTGTACGCTGAATAATTTTTTGCGGGAAAGAGAATCTGTCTGAGCACAAGAGCATTCCATAACTTTCCAAACGTCACAAGCTAAGTTAACAAAGGTCAAACACAGTTCTTCCAGTCTCTTGACTTAACATTCGACTATAAATTCAGGTCCACTGTGTTTTGTTGGCTATTTCTTACCGTGCAAATTATGGTTTCGGCAATGCCCTGTCATAGGGTCATATTCCTGGCTTTCATCAGTACACAGACAGAGGAATGAGCCTTCCACGTTTTCGCATCGGGCCTCCCCACAAACTCCGCTCAGCATCTCACACTCGTTCACATCTGGAAAATGGAGAGTGCTTATTCAGATACATTCTTTCTAACTGACAGCTCTTCGTCTTACCATCCATCCCACGCCAAGCACTGTCTGCTGCAAAATAAAAGTTCCCTGGTGCACAATTAAATCTTATTGCTACTGAAATGAATAAAAATAAATAACAGAGTTTCCTGGATGTTTGCAATTTCCTAACTTGAAGAAAAACCTTGGTTGCCTAAAGCTTCCATTGAGAAAACTGTGCAACAAAGCACTTACGAATAGAAAAAAATAGAAAAACAATTTGCAAAGCTACCCCAGATGTAGTAACCCACAACAACCAAAAAGCAAGTAGCACTGTGCTCACCAATAAGAAAGCAACAAATCTCATTGGTTGCTATGTGATACTAGACCTGGTGCAAACTTGAAACTTAGATTGCATTACCCCAAATCTCCAGTTTAATTAATTGTTTAAAATAATATATAGTTGAATGAATGGGAAAGAATAGAGTTTTTTTAATAGAAAGCTTTAGTTACATGCACACAATGTTAACATTGAACTCAAATGTAAACTAAAGGATTTGCAGAAGAATGTATAATAAAATAGCATCACCTAGGAGCATATTTAGAAATATGTGGAAAATATTTTTTTTAGAAGATAATTTCACATGATGGGAAACTGTAAAGATTTTTTTGCCTCCCTTGTTCTGTCTAAGAATAATCCAATAAATAAGCTGAAATACAATACACCAAGCGTCTCAGCATGTCTGCCCCAGCTCACCCTGTGCTTATAAAGCTGCAGAATGAAAGCAGGCATATATGCTTAGTATAAAAACCTGAAGTAAAAAAAGTGATAATAGTGGCGCTGGCATTTTTTACAGCAGAATATCTTTGCTGAATTTATTCATCCATTTTATTTAAATGGGTTATATAAAATAATGACACAAATATTATTAATATGGCATAGAATAAATAACAATTCCAGTTTATATATTGCAACTATTTGTAACAGCAGAGTTTTATAAATACATTATTTATTTTACAACACTTTTTGGGCGTAAAATAACAGAACTTTACAGATATGCCCCCTAACATGGCAAGATGCAGCTTGTTAATGTATAGTTTGAATGAAAAAGTATTAAAAGTTTTTGGTAAAAATAATATAGTGACAAACTGAATGTGACCACATCATTAAGATATCAGAGGTTGTTGCTAAATGATTTTTAATCCCTCTGCATTAAATTGCATAGAGCGATAAAGAGAATGTAATTGAGCAAGACATAACCACCTAGTAGAAAACCTCCCTTGGGCAACCGTGGCCCAGATAGGTAGATTGTAATGCAAGCAATGAGCCGCTTGTCACTCCGTTTGGAAATAGGGTGTTCGCTGGCCAGCTGCACTCATCCTTCAGCATTTAGAACCTTAGCAAATGCCAGTGAGTCCTGTCACTTTTGCCTGCAAGAGGTAAACCTAGAGGACATTTCTCGGCTTTGCAGTAACTATACAAAAGGGTCTAACTTTAAAATGAACAAATACTGTGATTTCCAACTATAAGAGCAAAAATAATTGCTTTCTGCATAGGTTAAAAAATGAGAGCTGCATAACTTTGGGCTTTTAATTTTCGGGTTAGATTTTTAAGTGAAAATGGTTTAAGCAAGTTTGATTCACAAACTTACATACATATGAATAAGTAAACAGATGTATAGTATCCTCTTACTTGATATAAAAAAACTAAACTCATGAGACAACAGATAACATATAGCGAGCAATATAACAGACAGGGAAAGCGAGACAAACCCCCATAAAGCCAGACAAGGATAGGAACCAAACTGGGGGGAGTGGAGGTGACATGGATAAGTAACATTGCTGATAGTAATTAAAGATTCTTAGAACTTCGACATAAAATGTATGTGAAAAAAAATCGGAATCTTTTATACTTTCTCGGAAATGTTTAACACATATGCTCTCTGGGTCTGGCAGACTGAAATGGATATGGTTTATGTTACAAAACCACTTGGGGAGAATTCACATTTCCTATAAAGGAGAAGTATATAGAATGTAAATAAGACTAAACAGCCGAAATGCCTGAAACACTGAATGTCAGCTTTGTGGAGATTTCATCCCTGCTTCAGATTTTTAATGTTCATCTCTTGCAGTGTTACGAGGCTTTTCTTCAATGTTCAGTAATGTAAAATATTCATTTAGGAATAATGGAATCTTTGTAGTTAAGTTTTGCATACGTTCATTCCTATGTAATGTTTAGTAACTTCCAAAAGTCAACCCTTTTGATTTCTTTCATTTGCTTTAATTCAAAGGAAATATATTTCTGATCATATAATTTATGTTTGAGGCAACTAAACAGTTAATGCAGAGTAAATATAGCGTCAGTTTTAGGGTTAAAAGCTCTATGTGACCAAGTGACAACAGCAAACTCTTAGGGGCAGATATATCAACATTTGAACTTGAGGTTTTACTGTGATTCAAGCTTTTTTAAGCTCAAACACACAAAGTCAAGTAAGAGATTCAGAAACTCAAATGTTCAAGACTTTTTAAGTGCAAAAGATTAAATATAAAATTCGCCATTCTGCCAACTTCAAGTATAATCAATGGGAGTTGTCCTAGGAGTTGTATGAGACATATTTAGCAAAATTTGAATTTGTGAATTTTCAAGTTTTTTTTTTTTTCATTTTGATTCACCAAAAGCAAATGCGTAATTATTTATTAAAAACTCACATCTCGAAAATTTGAACAATTAAAAATTAGAAATGCAGAAAAAAACTAAAAAAAAAACTTAAATCAGAAAAATTGAATTCTACTCACCATTTTCAATGATTTCAAACAATTTTAAAAACTTAAAGTGAAAAAAAATACTTATATTTTGAATAGGACATCTATTTCCATGTTATCATACCACAGACTGGTATTCAATAGTCATTTGGTTTATTAGTTTGGCAGTGTTTGTTGGCACAAACACCCAAGGCCATTAACTCACCCACACACCCTTGCCCATCGAAGGAGTCCTGATAACCCTGGTAACAGAGGCAGCGATAGGAGCCATCTGTATTTTCACAAATACCTTGACTGCCGCACTGCGTAGTGTTAGCACATTCATCAACGTCTGAAAATAAGACATTAGTGACATCAGACAGACATAGCACATGGGTAAGCAGACAAGATGGCAGCTCACACAACACACTGTTAAACAAGATCCAAATGTATATAGTAACGTAACATTTCACACCTGCAAATAAAGATAATTAATTTGAGGTTAGGTTTCATCTGTTGGTCAGTATATTCTTGGTCAGTATGCTGGCTGAAGATGATGGAAGAGTTGACAAGTCACCCCATTAAACCATGGAAAACTAATAGTATGGACTGCATATACCAAAAGGAGTTGGTGATCCTCCAGTTATTGTTAATTTAAAAGTAGGGGTTAAAGATCAAAAAAAGCTGCTGGACAGCAGGTTGGATGGCATAAGCCTTAAAGGAAGGGGGGTGGGAAGTATTCTAAGTCTCCTCTACTTTGCCCCAGCCTGAACCACCATAGTTGTAAACTAAATAATCTTATCTCCATCTACACTCTTACTTGAATAACATATTTCAGGTCTGACCCTCATAAAGTGCAATGTCCAGAACATGCTCACTTCTTACTGTATATGCTCTAGACTAGAGATGTAGCGAACTGTTCGCCGGCGAACTAATTCGCGCGAACATCGGGTGTTCGCGAACGCGCAAGTTCGCGAACTTTCCGCGTTTGTTCGCAATTTGGGATCGCCGCGTTTTTTTTCTCTGCGTTTTTTCTCAGCCTAAAAAAACGCCGCACAACCACACATGGCGTTTTTCAGCCTAGTACTGGTGTAAGCAAATCCCGTTTCCATGGTGCCAATAGCGCGAAATAGCAAACAACGCCGCGTATTTCCGCTAGGTCTGCCCGTTTTTACTCAACGCTTTTTCAACAAAGTATTTTTTAGAGAAATTTTTGCCCTTGATCCCCCTCCTGCATGCCACTGTCCAGGTCGTGGCACCCTTTAAACAAATTTAAAATCAGTTTTCTGGCCAGAAATGGCTTTTCTAGGTTTTAAAGTTCGCCTTCCCATTGAAGTCTATGGGGTTCGCAAAGTTCGCGAATATTCACGTTCGCGGACTTTTTTTTTAAGGTTCGCTACATCCCTACTCTAGACTGGCAATAACTAAAAGCAGAAGCGAGGGAGAGTGGGGAGGGATGTAGCCCATAGCTCTTATTCTGACAGCCTTCTACATGGGATTTCAACTTTCCCTTGCATAGGGTCTGTGGTTACACTCAAATAAAACAGCCTAAAAGGATCGGGGGAGTTAAGTTGGGTTTTGATCCACTTTTACTTTTGCGTAATATAACACAACGTACAACAAAAAGCAGTGACATTGCTGACCATGCAAAATGACAGGAGACAACTATAATTATTGACATAAAAATGTATCATTTATTAAAACATTTATTAGAAATATTTACATTTTCATCAAAACCCAATTGCTATGCAGCAGTGAAGATAAACCAGTCTTCCCCAGCCTTCTCATTCCTTCCCTAGCTCTTGGCCACAACTCTTAATTAAAGGGGACATATACACCTGTGTTCATCATTATTTTGATAAATAGGCGTTTTATTATAAAATGTGTTCTTCTAATTTTATTCATTTGAAAAAAATATTTTAATAATTATGCTGCCTGCCTCAGTTTCCCCTTTAACTAAGGTTTGTATGTGAAGTAAAGCTGGGTGTGTAAAGGGCAGCTGTAGACTTTTGTCTTATAAGTCATATTTGATTTCATATGACAAAAGATCATTTATGAAGGGATAGGCTCAAATGCTGGACATTAAGGGACACAAAACTGCACCCTTTACAGCACTGTTAGAGGTCTGCATTGTTCCCTAAACAGCAGCTCTGCAGATCTTCTTATGAAATAGCACATCACTTACCAACATGCGTTTTGGATGTACTATATGTGCATTAGTTGTTAATCATTATATGGAATACCATGGAGCACATCATTTCATAATAAAGGGACTCAGGGATTTTGTTTTTAAGTCTTTTTTTCAGCATGGATATGAACCAAGTATACTTGGTCTCCCATAGGTAAAAACATACTACTGCATTAGAATCTTCTGTTGCTAATATCTTACTTTTTTCTAGGCTATTTATAAACATTGTAAAATTTGCACCTGGGTAGTAACTTATGGCAACCAATCAGATGATTGCTTTCTATGTTTAACATGCAGCTGGTTGAAAAAGCCTAATAACTTGTTGGTTGCTACGGGATACTCTCCGGGGCAAATTAGCCCAGTGTTTATAAATAAGCCCTATGCTATTTCTGTGCTTTGCTCTTGCTGAAGTAGATTATACCCTCTGCTTTCATCTTACCTCCCAACTTCAGTGTAATATTCCTGTCCTCTCACTAAAGGCATGAATAGTCTCACTTACCTAAATACACAATGTTATCTAGGAATTTTATTTTACTCCATAAGCACTGAGGGTCACAGAAACTATGTTTCCTCACTCATATGAAAATGCTGGTCAGTAGGTGCATCCTAACCTGGATTAGTTCCACCATAGCACTTACCCTTAGGGAAAGGATTTCATATCTGTAAGGCTAATGAAGTGATGAAGAGTATTTCACTGGTGGAATTCACCATTGGGGTTGAGCTTTCTTTAGCAAGAAAGTGTATATGTATTTATCAGTTCCATTTAACTGATCCAGCTCTGGGAGTGTATGCCCCCCCCCCATCCTTTTTACTTTATTCAAATGGAGACTTTTGTTTTGTTAACTCATTCAGAGCTTTCAAATCTGAAAGCCTTCCTTGGGATCTAGTATTCTATATAAAGTATAAGTATCTTCCTGTTTGCCAAGAAGTTAATTTTTTGGTACCAATGATTTTTTACAATAAGCCAGTAAAGAACTGCAGTGAAATCCTCTACAATAGCATTCACATAATTCAAAAGCAGACATTAGATAAAGCCCTTTTAAATGCAGTAAAGCATGTAACAGATGCTAAGAGGATCCAAATTAAGTCTGGCCATGCCGTTGCCAAAACATCTTAAGTGAATCCTAAGCTAAACCACTTCACAGCAGTGCTTGGAATATCAGCCAGAAAATATAAATATTCATCTGGAGTTTTATGGTCAACAAGTCCAATGTGCTTTGTAAGCTCTGCCAAAATATAACTTTCTGCAACATACTGGTGTGTTATGTGTTGTTATTTTTCTTCAACATGTTTCATTGTAGTTTCATAGTGAAGGTAATCAGTTCCCATAACATACAAAGATACAGATCTAAAAGCATTGCGTATTTGTTGATATAAAGCAATGATTACAGGTTTAGGAGAACATAAATATTATAATGGCTTGTCTTTTCCTACATACATACAATTCCAAAATATTTTCTAATGCTGGAATATATTTAAATAAAGCAAACACATTCAGCATTGATTAGACATAATAATGGGAACACCAAAAAATAAAGGAGCCAGACTTCTCTTTATCTTTTACGGCCCCCGTATGTTCAAGCACGCCATTGGCTTTTGTGTATGAAATCATCATTGCTGGCCTTTAGATGTGTGAGTTGACAAATAATCAGTCCTCTACATGTAACAGAGAGCGAGATAAATCTGATCTGAGAGCTTTTTTTTTTACCCTTTTCCTAATCTTCCTAATCTATCACAGAGTCAGTGATAGGAATAAAATTTAGAACAGGTTAAAAATGAAAGGGCTCATGTATGCAATTGTAGTGGGCAAAGTGCAATTTCGAGCATAAGCTCCACTTTTTTCTCATAATGCTTTGTTTTTTCCCAGAATTCCATTGTGGAAGAAAACCATACAGGTGCATCTGATTGCCCAAAATGGACTTAACTGTGTATGGGCTTTATTGAAAATTACGCTAAACATTTTGGTGTTCAGTGGGAGAGTGAAGTGTGCACCCTATTAATTCAGACAAGTGTGCTGTTCCTAATGACAAAAGTGCTGAGGCAACCCTGCCTAGTCGCTGGTGGCAGTAGCTCCAAGGTTCCCCTCCTCTAATAGGTGCAAGAGTGCATGATTTATGAACAGAAGGCAGTGAGGACAGAGCAGTGTCAAGCGCAACTATAGGAAGGAGCAAGGAGCACATTTTGACACAAACCTTAAATGAAAGTGGTTTTACCCACAATTGACTGTGGGGAAAAGCGCAAGCTGGCCTCAATTACTAGCTGTCGGCAATGTGAAAAATTGCTGCAATTTACCTTGATTTTTGTTATCTGTGTTTTATTCTTTATAAATCCAATGTAATTGTACCCACTTCTAAACACCAGTAATGAGTCCTGGTAAGAGTAGATTCTATACACCTTGAATATTTTCTGCAAATTATATCTGTGTCACACATGCTAGGATGCTTCTTTTATATAGCAGCCCCATGGCATAAGCAGAATAGTTACAGATAATGTTTTATAGGGGTTTGAGTTGCATCTTTAAGGCCAAGCAAATTAGAAATATTGTGATTGCATTTATATAGCATTATTATGCTGTTATCTTGACCTGGGCCACCCAAGGTCACAATAGTGCCTTTACAAATGTTTAGTACTTAATGGATAGATATGTGCAGATGGTGCAAGTAAGATTTGTGCTCGACTGCTTCCTAAAATCTACACTTTGCTTAATAAACAATCTTTCCTGATCTGTAACCTCTAGTTTGTTTGCTTCATCTGCATGTATAAAATACTAACTACTAGAAGTTGGAAAGAAATAAATTAAAGCAGAACTTAAGCCAGAGTAAAACCCAAGCCCCCTCCATAACCCTCCTTTCCACCTCCTAAATTGCACCACTGGGGATTCTATAACCTTCTGTAACTGAAAAATGCAAAGTAGCAAAGTGGGGCACCATCTCACAGCACTTTAGGTCCCCTGCACTCCAATCTTCACCACAGGAGCATGCTCAGTTAAAGTCAATCCACACCTGGATTCAAATGTACATTCTCTGTGTTGGGGATTGTAGGTAAAAGGATGAAGCAATGGAGATATTGTCTGCCAACCCTACTGCACTACTTTAATGTTTTTGCCAGGAAAAACAATAGATTGTGCCTGGCACAATTACAGCCTGTTTAATGGACATTTTACAATTTTAAGGGGTTACAATGAGGTCCTTGTGAACATGAAAATCACTTACCTTCACATGATCTTCCATTGGCTGAAGTAGTAAAGCCTTGTTCACAGATGCAGTGGTATGAGCCCTCAGTGTTGAGACATTCCCCATTAGGATTGCAAAGGTCAGGCTGTTCACACTCATTAATATCTAAAAAACAATAAGCATTTACATATGTAACAAAATGCCCTTCTTACACAACTTCATTTACATTTTGAGCTTAAACTCAATATTATAAGGTGGAATAATAAAGAAGCATGTCTGAAAGATAAGAATGGGCAGCTTGTCCAGGGGATTATACAAGGTTTGAGGTTCTCCCAGAATGAGTGCTGTGAAAGTATCAATGGTTACCGATCAGGTAATGTACACAGGTTTCCACTGATATTGGATATTACTTTTAATTTGGTGTAGTTTTTTTATGTACTAATAGAAATTTTAAGATTTAGTACATTTTATCAATAGTATTCCATTAATTTTGACAAAAATTCTCATTGGGGGGGTTAAATGTCAGACTCTTTGCACTCTATTAAAAATAAGTTATTCTTCTTTCCACTGAATATATTGGGGATGCTTTGAAACTTTAATATTTATACAGCTTTGTTATTTTGTTACTGATCATGAATTCTCACACGCAAAGATGCACACTTTTTAAACCTTCTCTCACAATGAGAAATAATGGAGACTGACCAACCACAGGAGATGCTGCCTCAAGCACATACATATTAACCATTTAATTTCCAAGAAACCTACATCTACTTTCACCCTCTCCATTTGCATGTAAGAGGTCAACAAATTGTGAAAAATCATCCATAAGAACTACAACAGAGCTTTATAAAGTTTTACACCATATTTCTTGAAGTATTTACATACCTTTATAAAATATGCCCATTAATTACTATAATCTTAGTTATACTGTGGCTGTACCTGAAAATGCCTGGAGTCAGACCTCAATAGCCCTACTAAGCTTAAAGCCATGCTAGTAGGGTGAAACACATGTTGGCGTCTAGTAGGGGATCTGCATTAAAAGACTCTGGAACTGCTGCATGGCACTTAGGAAATACGGATCCAGTTGAGTACAGCTTTGTGCGTGTGTTTATTTGCAGAATATCCAAACAAAAGGGCCGTAAGTAAGACAGATTTTGTGCTTTTGCTACAAGGATTGGGTGCTTATTTGTAAAACTTTTGCACATTATCAAGTGGATGGAGGCAGAGTGCAGACTGTGAATCAGCACAGACTTTAGTCTAAAGGTCCTAATTGGCCCGTGTATGGGCACTACCAACGGGCCTACCCGACCTGAAATCGGGCAGATATCGATCGGGCAGTTTAAAAAATCTAGTCGGATCGGGGACCGCATCGGCTCGTTGATGCGGTCCCCGGACCGACTTTGCCTATACCCGTCGTTATAATTTGATCATTTTAGCCTGGATTCTCCCGATATCACTCACCCGTCGGTGGTGTAATCTTATTTTTTAATTGTGGTATAGGCAAGAATGGAGATTTCCATGATTTGGCTATTGTTATGTTGTTATGTGTTAATAAAGTGATTTAAATGCACTCTATGAGTAAAATATTTTTTAGAAGAAATTGGAGAGTGCTGTGATTATGACTCTTGTTTGGTCTCTTTAAAGTGATACTGATACTGATGGTTACTTGAAGTCTGACTGTCCCTCCTCACCTTGCCAGTTATAGCTTCTAATGCTAATGGACTATTGCTGCACAAATATGGCAGCCCCCTCATAGAGGAACATGAGGACTGAATGTGTAATGTAAAAGCATTGTGCAAACACTTCTACAGTAAAGTTATAAATAGTATGCAAAGACAATGTAAAAAGGATTTAATTTCTGGTTCTGTATCTATTTAAGACCATTTATATTTTCTATTGGTCTGAGCACTGTCCAGATATTGGATTGTCCAAGCCTGGTCACATATTTCTTATAATTATAAGCTAAAATCAAACAGGGCTCAACAATTTTGTATTTATTTGGACAAAGCTTGAAATCTCTGTACAGCTAAATATTGTAGGAATATTTATAATTAGCAGTGTATAAATTGTTATATTAGGAGCATGACTTGGTGGGTGGAGCAAGTTAACCAATGTAATTGCTATTTGTGCAAGTCTGCAAGCACTTCACTAAGCACACAGTGTCATAATTCAGTGCACATCAGTTAATGGCCACATTCAGCAGTTCACTCAGAGCCCTTGCTACTCCCAACTGATAGACTGATAGATAGACAGACAGGATAGATAGGAACATACTACAGGAGTGTTCATAGTAGTGAATTACAAGCCTAGAAATGATGAGAATAAAAAATGGCTCACTCAGTGGGATGTGTATAAGTGTACCTTAGCTTAGGAGACACCATGATCCAGAAAATACAAGTAACTACAAAGATGTGTGGTATTTAGCATAACTCCACTGTGTCACAGTGCTACATATTTTTATGAGCTGCTTACGGAGAAAGACAGAAAATAACTCTTCCTTGTATTAATAAAGTGCCTCTTTTATGGACACGTCCTTGAAATTTACAGAGCATGGCAAATTTAAGTGCTTCAGCAAACTTCCATAATGAGTGAAAGCCCTGAGTTATGCTTCTGCATGCTAAATACACATTTTAGAAGTGCTGGATTGGATTTGAAAGCTTTATATAGACAGCCATATATTTGTAAAGTTTAAGAAAATTCTGAGGCTCACAATCAGCAAATACAGGAGATAGCAAAATGCTTTCAAACAAGACATCTCTTTCAATGTATTACCTGACTGTGCAGCCATTATTTGGTAAACAGTAATTAAATATCAAAGAAATTCACTGAAAAGCTGTTTATAGAATTCTTACTTTGTAAAGAACAAACAGCAACTTTAAATTAAAAAGAATGTAGGACTTATTGCAACAAAAACTGAAAATAAAATTTTCAATATTTTGTCCCTTTTCTAGGGCAACATTACCCAGGGAAATTAGATATGCATTTATATATATAGATATATTGTTATTGTTTTTTTTTTGGTTAAGTGTGCAGAACAAGCTTTCATAAAAATAGTTTGTAGATGCGTTGCTGTTAAAAAAAAAATTGGCTATAAAAGACCGCACCTACCAAAAAAAAAGGTTTTTGTATAGTAAACGAAAAAGAAAAGACAATTCTCCAGTAAACATTAATTAAAATATTATACATTTTGAAGTTATTTGGAAATGTTAATAGAAATAAAGGGCAGTATCTGACTTAACATTCTCTGCATTGCTGGCCCTGACTCTAAAACCAATGTTGCAAGACAGTTGATTAAAGCTCATTAAAAGACCTGGAGGAGACCTGGCTCTTGTTAAACTGTTTTTAAAGCCAGATCCAGAGATTAGCAATGAATAAACAAACTGAACTAATAAAACAAAAACTTATAAACTATAACTTTATATATCTTATAAACAATTAATATGCAGCAGATTTAGTTATATATATATATTTATTGGCCTACAGTAAATATTGTATTCCTGTACTGGGAACGTTATGACTTTACCTTGACACCGTATACCATCAACCAGTAGGAAGCCATCTGGACAAGTGCATTCATATGAGCCATCAGTGTTGTGGCAGCTGCCCCCTCCAAGGCAGACTTCAGCCTCTTCCTGGCATTCATCTATGTCTGCAATCACAATTACATTTTTGGAAAACAAGGCAATTATTTCATGATTGGATGAGCTATCATTTTTAATCACAATTTGTTTCACAATTTGAAGTTAATTGCTCCAGTGGATTTCTGTTAACGCAACAGAAGGAAATGTAATTTTAGAAAATTGTATGCAAATATAAATAGTTATCTTCTGAGTATTCCTGAAGCCCAATTTTACTTGGATGCAGTACTTCTGCGTTTAAACAAATCTCTGTACAAACTAAAATGCAAAGGCAATTATATTTGTGCAAGGAAAAGACATTCTGTGCTGGTTCAGGAAAGATACCTGGTGCATCATTTAAGCCTGCAAATAATACCAGCAGGAATAACAGAGGGCAAATTCTTGAGTCATGTAAGTAAACTCCTATGTACCATTCATATGTTGTATCTTAGAGAGGCACGTTGCTGACAAAAGTGCACAAGTTACTGGCTGGCACAAGTTTTTGTACCTTTTTAATTGCATTGCAGGCCATTACGAGACTGTTGCGTTGAGGGGAAAAAAAACATGCACTGATTTTTTGCACTTTGCCTTACAGCAGGGATCCACAACCTTTTATACGTGTGAGCCACATTCAAATGGAAAAAGTGTTGGGGAGCAATACAAGTATGAAAAATGTTCCTGGGGGCGCCAGTAAGAGCTATAATTGGCTATTTGGTAGCCCCTATGTGGACTGGCAGCCTATAGAAGGCTCTGTTTGGCTTTACATTTGGGTTTTTATGCAACTACAACTTCCTCCAAGCCAGAAATTCAAAAATGAGCACCTACTTTGAGGCCACTGGGAGCAACATCCAAGGGGTTGGAGAGCAACATGTTGCTCACAAACCACTGGTTGGGGATCACTGCCTTACAGTAATTAAACATTAGCTCTGAAATAGTTAAGCAGATGTAATGCTGTCACTTCCAAGCAAGCAACTCAATAACATCTAAGGTAAATAATATCTTAAAAGGGTCAATATACAGTACCACCTATTCTGTATGAGCTCGATGAATAGGGCTTGTGCTGAACATACTTTTTGCCTTTTGTTATAATTACAAAAAAGATATGGATTATATTATTTCTTGAGCTAAACATGGCAAACAGGGAAATTGAATGAATTCTTATGTTCTAATTTTCCATGTGAGTAGTTTGGAGTTTGCTTTATTTAGCTCCAAAAAAACAAAAGTTTTTTGTAATCAACACAATAGCTAAAACTTGACTCGACACAAGCCCTATTCATTTAATTCATGTTGAAAAAGGCGTATTCTTTCCCTTTTAGCCAAAAATATATTAAATCTATATTTTTTCAATGATTTTTAGCACTAAACAGAACCATAATTCATCTGGTAATTACCAGTTGTCTTGGCTGCCATGGATATTCTGTGTGTGCTGGCACCTCAATATGCATTGACTCAAGTAATTAAAATATCAATATGTTCTGTTTTCTTATTTTCCTTATGCCTTTTTACAGTAGTATGCAAATAACAGAATAGGCTTGAGATCTGTTGTCCAGAATGCTAAGAAACTGAGGCTTACTCGAATCAATTGTTTTTTAATTTAGGGCACCATGTCTAAATCTACTTAAACACATTTAGATGACAAGGAAACCTTAAATCCCCAGAGGGTGCTAATTTGTAGCATAAAATCCAGTGGCATGTAGTTCTTGATTGGTATCTTTCTTTGGATTCCAGGAATTCTTAGTCTGGAGGTGAAACCATGCACAGTCTAATAATATTTACCAGTATACTGCAGTGAAGAAAGATGGTGGTGCTGAGATTCTCAGCCAAGTACCCTGAGTTGGAGAGGTGCACTGGGCACAAGGTTTGTGTTTTAATTAACTGTGGCATGCCTTGCTAATTGGGAGCCCCAGAGATATAAGGTTTCATTATGAACCCCAAAATAAACTTGTTCTTTTTCTATACTGTTTATAAATGTCAATATTGCTGTCTCTTTAGGGTAGTGCTACAAGAGTGTTTATACATAGGCTGAGAATTAGCTAATCCACTTACAGGCACTGTACGGAACAGATTTTAGCTTGAAAATGCATACTTTTGCATTTTTGAACCAAAATCCACATGTCTTCTGCCAGTCTCATGCAGTGCATGTTGGTGCAGACACAGCAATAAGCAAAGGCCAGGGGATGGCAGATTTTTGTCTGAGATTAAGCCCTGTGTGGCACTGCTCTTGGGCCAGGAGCACACGGAGGATATTAACCACTTTTCCACTCCTGCGTTTTTTAAGCTGAGGATAGTGGATCCAGTTAGTTTTGGGCTGGGACCTCAGGGGCCCATGAGAAAAAACTTAGACCATAGGCCCACTCTCTTAACTATTTTTCCTCCTTTCCTCACCCAACCTCTTTATTCTTCTAGTCTCTTTTATTTACATGCTAGCAACTATTCTTCCATCTATTTCTCCTCTTTGTTCCCATTCAGAAATAGGGAATGACCATGAAACAGGCCAACTATCAGGGGGGCCCACTGACACCTGGGCCCACCGGGAGTTTTCCTGGTATCCTGGTGGGCCAGTCCAACACTGGATCCAGTCATGCACTACTTCCTGTAGCTCCACTGACTGGCATGGTCCCAGCCTTTGTGGAGCTTCACTGAACTGATAGCTGCACAGAAACAAAAGTATGCATTTCATACCGATATCCTCACAGACAGACGCCATGCCTGTCAACTGAGCTAGGGTAACAGTAAAACCACTTTTTATCAACTGCATACAAAACAGATGATGTGCTACATGTGCCACTGGCCTAAGAAACAAGAGCGTGTGATGTTTTAGCATAACCTTTTATTTAGTTTGCACCCAAATCTTTGTTGCTCATGACAATAAGAGCCAGTATATTGAAAAGGACCACACGCTGATATCAATAAATCTATCATACACCCAGTTATGTTCGTCTGAGGCATAACACTTCACTTAGTAAGTTTTCAAACAGAACAATGAGAAAGGATTTCTCTGAAATGTTTACTTTACATAATTTATCTTTTAGTTTCTATCAAGTGGAAAAAGCATGGGAAAATGAGAAACAGCTATCCATCCATTGCTGCGCCCCAAACAGATGTTTATCATATGTTTTCTTGCTGCTCTGAGTAAATGATAAACACAGAACTGTGTAACTCTCTATGTTGTACTCCTAATTATTTATTATTTATGACTTGGGCAATCACATATGTTATTCAGTGTCAGATGTGATCTGAATATACCATAATCTGCCTTTAATAAGGATTTGAAGACACGTGTTTCACGGGGATGCATTTTTCTGAGAAACAGGATTTTGGGATTATTTCCTCATCAGTGTTCACTCTTGGATTTGAGCACAAAAATATGTTTTGTGTGTGTCGTGCAATAAGCAGGGCTCAATAAGTACCAATTTAAACAGCTTGGAGTAGTGATTTTCTGACTTTTTTAGTTCTGTTCTCCGATGGAGGTCCAATATTTCCATATAATGTTTCCGCTGCTGTGCATCTTAAGGCTCATAGCACACTTTTAGAAAAGCAGTAAAAAACATAACACAGATTTAGAATATACTTTTACCTTCACATTGCTCTCCATCGGCAGATACTTTATAACCTTGATGACATATGCAAGAAAATGATCCCCTTGTATTCCTGCACTGTCCGTTACTGCACAAGTTTGTATTTTGGCATTCATCAATATCTGTTTATGGAAAAAGTAAACATAAGTAAATCCCAGGGGTGTTTCTGTCAAGCAAAGTGACCTGGCATCGGGTGGCACTCTGCTAGAGTGGACAGTGATCATCCAGAGAAGTTATATGTACTGCAATAGAAGTTCATCTCTTACTACAGGAGGACAGCACAATACATGTTTCCTGCAGCGTTAAAGGGTGCCCCTCCTCACCACCAAATCCATGGACCTCCCACAGAGTAAACAAGGGCGATCCAGACGGCTAGACACTGCATGTGGCAGCTGGGACTATTTCAGCCAAAAAAATATCTAGTTCCCCCCTATGATTCCTGCTATTATTTCTGAAACCAAAAATAACTAGTCAATGAAATAATTAAAACTGCCTCATACTGAAATGTTCCTTACCCCTGTAATGTCAGCCCCTCTAGTTACCTTTCAAATCCTCTGCCATCACTATGCTATTCATACTGCAGTCATTTAGCAGCATGCATTTTTGAAGATCTGGAACTACTAAGTATAAAAGAACACAATACTGAGATTCTAATCATAATCAAGGAACTTGTATAATGCCAACGTGTAAGCAGAGTTGGGGGACACTGTGTCCCTGAGCTTTTTCCAAGCATAACTCCTTTGTAATCAGGGGACCTACTTTGATGACTATAAACCCCATTAGAGCAATGGATACACTTTTAAATGTCAAAATACAACCAAAGACAGAACAACGTGATATAACTGAACAAATAAAGAAAATGAAAACACATACTGTATTATGCCTTCCATATGTCAAAAGCATGAAGTATTTAGTACAAATGCATCTTAGTAATACCTCTTGAATATAAGTCAGTATAGGGAAAGGGGGAAATTACGAGAATTGTCAAAAATGGGATTATCCCTTCCACTCATAAACAGTGCTATTTATATTGTCTAACTTTAAACAAGGAAGAAACACACTTCACATGAAATAAGCAGGGTTGTATGGTTTAAATGTGCACATTTTAATAAAAATAATAATAAAATAAATTAGGGGTCAAGTACAAATGCAGGTGCAATGTGCAATGTACAACTGTGAAAGTAAATCACCATGCTTTTTACCCATAATGCAGATAATTTTCCCAACTGCAGCTGTGTCCTTGATAAATGTGCCCAATGCATCAAAACAGGCACAACTGCGATTTCATGCAACTTCCTTTGTGGGAGTTTAAAATGGTGTTTGCATATGATTCACTGAATGCAAGTCTAGAGTGCCTTTAAACGCAATCTGTTATGGGAACCCTGGAGCTACTGCCAGGTTGAGGGTGGTGGTAACTCCCAGGTTCCCCGGCATCAATAGGCACAGTTGTGTGAAAGGATGGGCACATAGACAACCATGTGGAAGTACAGGAGTGTGTTTGGACACAAGTAACTTGATGAATTGCATCAATATGAACTTCCATCAATTTTAAAGAATTTGTGTAATGTTTGTCAGTAAGGGGTTATTTCCAACTAGGTCCTTGAAAGCAACAAGCATTTGATGTTGGCCAATGTAACTTACAGCAGATGTTGTAGATGTATCAATTAAGCCTTTACTGTTAACAACAGTATACAGTCAAATAACTTTGTCAACCCTTTGTCTATTGTCCATTGTAAAAGTGACATTGAATCAGTTGTTTCATTTTGTATCAGTTTCCATGTTCTTTCTCTTTTTTTCCCTCACAGTCCAGAAAAATACAAGCAAATTATTGTTTCTGAAGAAATTATCCCTCCTGTGTTAAACTGTAATTTGAAGTTAGACTGTAAGCTCAGCTTTGGCAGGAATGTATTAGTTATTAAAAAAGCAGAATTTGCGGCTACTACATAAATATATGGGTACTAACATTAAGTACTCTGAGCTTGGGGCAAATGACCCATTAGTGACAAATGTCTGCAGTGAAGTTCCCATTAAATATTTGTGGTGCAACAAACAGAATACAGTGACTAAAAGTTGGTAATATACATACCATGGCACTGGTCCCCAGATGGAGCTAGCTGATAGCCTTCATTGCAGGAGCACTCAAATGAACCTTCAGTATTTTGGCACAGTCCATTTAAGCATAAAGTACCACTCTGGCATTCATTTATATCTGTAAGCAGATATATAGTTCATTATCATACATGAATTATTTAATACCTGGATAGGACCATTTTCTTAAGTAGAGCAAACTGAAATTTGTGGAGAAACCTATTTATATTGTTTTATAATCTAACATGGACTGGGCTGCCAATCTACTAGATGATAGTTTGAAAAGCCCAGTTCTGAAGTTCCCAGTTACTCATCAGCCATTACTTATATGAAACCTAAAGCTATATAATGGCAGTTATTAGTTGCTATTTGGATATTAGTAACCAAAACTGTCTTGACAGAGCCACAACATCAAATATTCATGCTAATGTGGCTGTAGGTTACATTTGTCACAGTGAGTCACAATTGGCTGCAGTAGGAATGAAACCATAATTATTAATATAGAAAAATTTTACATTTGTGCTTTCTGGGAAGTCACATAAGAACCTGGCAAATGATAAAGAAAGCATAATTTATGCTTACTTAGAGGTAAAAAGGTAGAAAATATAAAATAACTGTGTTTTAAATGCCTACAGAAATCACAACTCAATAACACAAATTTGCAGCACTGATGAAGGAAGCTGTAACTGTTTCAGTCTCAGAATGGGGAAAAGGAAGGGGGGGGGGGCTTTTCTGGTAAAAAAAATTCAGCTCTGAAAGTTATCAAGAAGGGGTTCTGCCCCCCCCCCCCCCCCCTCAGTAGTGATGTCTGAGGCCTCCTCCTATACTATTGAGATGGAGTCACAGCAGTGCAGGTTCTCAGCACAGAAGACATTGTGGTAACATTATAGTAGGGTACGTGCATCATTGCATGCACAGAAGATATAAGCCTCCAACTGCTTCACCTAGCCAAATGCAATGTACAGTACAGTCATGACTGCTTTCTACATTTCCTCCAATGCGCAGTGAAATCTTTGTCACTTCAAAAGTGCCGTATAATTTCCCAACAGATCCAGAGCAGAGAGCTATGTGCTCTGCTATAAATCTGCCAGAAGCTGTCACTTTTGGCACATAGTCAACTCTATGTTTGCCAGCCATGCTGCTTGAGCGGGCGGAGGGAAGCTGGCACTCAGATTCTTGTAAATATGCTGGGAAGTGTTGCAAAGTTTGACCCTTTCTGCACCTGTAATTTAGTTGTATATCCCTCCATTCATCTGTCTATACACAGGCTGATATTTTCTGCTTACTTTGCCACTCAGTGGCTTAAAAATGTAGTTCATCTATAGATAAACTTAGTAATATGTAAAAAGTGGTATTCTAAAGAAATTTGTATCATGTTTTCTTTTTTGTGTTTTTTGAATTATTCAACTTTTTGTTCTACCACTTTCTAGTTTGGAATTACTATGGCTTTGTGGTTGCAGCCAGGCAGTCAGACATGAACATAAATAGAAGAATGCTTTTATAGAAAGATAAACAATAAAAATAAACAGTAACAATAGGAATGTTACCTTACCAAGAATTAGTTTTTGTGGCTGTCAGCCAAGGAGGCAGAATAAAAACCCAAATAATTCAAAAGGAAAAAAGTGCTCTGAACAGGCCACTCTATAACATGCTTATTGCTTATAGGGTTATGTAATAAAAGACACTAGGTTTGCCAAGGAGCAGTAACCCATAGCACCGATCAGCAGGCACTTGTATAAACATCTAATTGGTTGCTATGGGTTACTGCGCCGTATTACATATGGGGTTAAAAGTTAATTTTAAGGTTAACCTCCCCTTTCATAGGCCCAACCGATGTCAGGTTTGGGCTCTGGCAGATATCCATTGTGCTGGCGGGTATGCAGAGGCACCCATGTGACAATCCGATGGTTGAACCAACTTTAGTTTTTTGGACAAACTTAACTAAAAAAACTGCCAATGTAAATTAGGCTTAGGGGAGACTTGTGTCACATGATTGAAGTAACACGATATAAAAAGTATGCCTATAATTATCTGCAATATATGCCCTCAGAATAATGCCAAAAACCATTGCTAGAGCTAGAACTATTGCTTGCTAAATAGGCTAAAGTTTGTTTCCAGGTCTGTTCTTAAAGGAGAAATGAGAGCATTGAAACAATAAAACACTGTGCCCGTTATGGTTGTATTGGCAGCTGTCTCAGCATTCACATCCATTTTTAACTTTCCATTTCCAAACTTTATTTCCAGACTTAGTAAAAATAGGTTGCAGAGTGAAAGGTATGATGTGAGTGTAGCATAGGACAAAGCAGTGCACAAAGCTTGGCGCAAGTTTGCTTGCCACACACAAGCACGTATATTTCTAATGACATGCTTACAAACAGGCATTTAGAAAGATCACTATCAAAAGCAATATAAGGTGCAGCTGTGATTTTACTAGGTCCTATCACACTGCAGTTGTAGCCAACTGTGTGGTGTCTTCATACAGAGTTACGAGTGGCACCAGTAATATCATTTAATTCACTACAAAACCCACATTTCCTGTCTAAGAAGATGATAACAAGTTAAGCAAAGCTGAAATGGAAAACTAAATTACCTATACATTGTTTGCCATCGGAGGTTACATCATACCCCCTATGACATGTGCACCTGTAGGATCCTTCAAGATTGGAGCAGTCGCCATTGGCACACACTGAGGTATCTTCCTGGCATTCATTGATGTCTGGATAGGAAAAAAATGGCAAAAATAGTGTAACTCTCTGCATCTGTATAATTGATAATTGCTTTTTGTTATCCTATCACTGTTCAGGGGAGTAAAATACCACTTCCAAAAAATCATGGCTCCAAATGGGCAAATTACCATAAACAGATTAGGGTAATATCCCACAGGGAGATCAGCCGCCTGCGATAAATCTCTGCTACCACTGTCAATGTCTGTTACCAGTATGCATCATTCCAGTTTTGCACAGGAGGCAACTTTGAGCAACTTCGGAATACCGAAGTAATGCGTAAGCCTTTCCACCAACAATTCCCTTTATTGCAAGTGGAAAGGCTTTTTGGGGAGTCTGGTAGCCTGCGGTAGCAGAGATTTATTGCTAAAATTAAGGCTGAAGCCACAGAGGGCTGATTCTCAGCCCATGGAAAAATGCAGGCCAAGAATCAGTCTCTCCGCTGGCATCAGCCTCCTACCTTGTCTGTACCCAGAACCATTGTGCCAGCCCGGATGCAGGCACATGCATATCGGCAAAGAAACTTGAAAGTTTGCATTTTAGAGCCGGTATTCGGCAAGTGTGCCTACACCCAGGCTGACACAATGGTTCCAGGTACAGGCAAGGTTGGAGGCTGATGCCAATAGAGGGGCTGATTCTCAGCCTGCAATTTTCTGCAGGCTGAGAATCAGTCCTGTGAAGCCTTAAACTAAAACCAAGTGTAGGAAAAAACAAAAAGCCCATCTTACCAAAGCACTGTCCATTTAGTCCGTTGAATCCATCTGGACAAGGAACACAAGAGTAGGAACCCACACTGTTAACACATCTATCATGCGGGCAAGTTAACTGATTCAGACACTCATTAATATCTAGAGAGAGAAGTGACATTAAGCCAAATCAGTTAGTGTCCTCTATTATAGGTTACATTATATAGAAGTATTACATTAGATGCAAATATAAGTAGGTGCAACTGAAAATGTAGATAAACAGCAGCTAAAGTCAAACTGTACTGAAATGCAATAAGAAACTCCCTATAACTCAGTTAACTTCTCCATATGGCTAGTCCTCAAATCCCCTGCTAAACAGCACTATGAGTAGTTTGTTTTGTAGGAATAAGGTGCAGGCCATATGTACATGGTAAATCCTGCACCATACTCCTTGGCACTGCCTTTCAATTGCATGCACAGCACCAGCAGAGCAGTTTATTGCTCACCCACATTTTTACGTACATCTTATAAAGTCCAAGACATAGTCCTCAGAGTCCTACAAAAAGCTCAGCTTTGTTGGTTTCACTTGAAATTATAAATTATCTATGGAAATACTTGTTTCTGATATTATACACTTTGATTAATGTAATTTTAAATGTAAGTCATTTAATTTAAACCATAGAAAAATATTGTTTTTTTTGTGCAAAAGGCATTCAGTATTATGCTCTCCATCATTTTCCTGTGGCTTTGCTATTGTACAAACCTTCCTTTTTTTTCCAGCTGCCCTCATGTAGCATTGCAACTCATAGGGGCTGATTTACTAACCCACGAATCCGAATGGGAAAAATTTTGATTGAAAAGGAACATTTTGCGACTTTTTCATATTTTTTGCGATTTTTTCGTCACCGTTACGACTTTTCGTAAATTGATGCAACTTTTTCGTAACCATTACGACTTGCGCGAATTGTCGCGACATTTTCATAGCCATTACGATTTGCTTGTATCTTGTCGCGACTTTTTCGTATTGAGCGCTCGTAAACTGCGGGCAAAACTTTCAGACTTTGCATGATTTTGGAAGCCTCCCATAGGACTCAATGGCACTCTGCTGCTCCAACCTGGCCCAAGAAAAGTCACGATACTGAAGCTTGAATGAATCCGAAACTTTCATACTCGGCGCGAAGGCTACGAAAAAGTTGCGACATTTTGCGAAACAGTCGTAACGGCTACGAAAAAGTTGCAACAATTTACGAAAATATCACAAAATACCAATCATTATGAAAAAAACGCATTCGGAGGCCTTCGGACCATTTGTGGATTATTAAATCAACCCCATATTGATTGCCTATTGCCACTGGTACTGCAGCCAACCAAATGTGTACAGGAATTAAATAATTCAGGCATACCTGAATGGAACAACCTGCTGGTACTAAGAGTACAATAAAACTATGCCTGCACAATTATCTCCCTATGCGAATGAAACGTTGGGGTATAGTGGCTCATTAATATTAATTCAAATGAATACAGTTATTATTACTATGAGAAATATTTCTAGGTTGATCTTTCTGTTAAACCCCTGTGATATCTGATTTTAAGCCATAAGTGCTAGGTGTTTATTTAAGAGCTCAGCAAGTTGTCATTTGCATGGTACCCTTACATGGTACCCCTTGGGAGGCAATCATTGAAACCCAAAATGAGATGTTCAAACAGCAGCTAACCAGGATAAAACAAGAATGTAACCTAGGTTCGTCGTAGCCCCTGACAAGTCCTTTCTAGAATACAATCATCACATAACACAGACACCCTTCATTTCAAAGGAAGAATTTTAATTCATCTGCATATCCTGTCAGTGATTCATTTAATATGGATCAACGAGCAGCTAAATTACTTTTGCTCAATTTAGCAGATGTGTCAGTTTTGCTTTCAACTCTGAGAGTGTGAAGTTGTGGAAAGTTCTAGACAGTACACCTGATTTTTATTTTATTTGTTTTTGTCATATGAATGTTGTCAGTGAATGGTGTCAGTGAAACGTCAAACTGCGGACCTTGTTGGTGACCTACAACTCTCGGAACACCCTTAATTGTATGGAGGTACAGGGTGAAATGCATGAAGTCATTTTGCTTTGATTTTTTTTCTTAGCCTTAACCTTCTTTCTTACATGGGCTATATACAGTTATAAAATAAACTGGGCATGAATACTGTGTTGCCTACATTCAGCAGTGCTGTATTCATGAGGGCCTATATGCTCCAAGCAGTTCCATTACTGTTTTGTGCCCTGTTAAGTGAGATGGCACTACTGTATTCAGAGCTGTCTGAATAATAGGCTTCTGGATAATAGATACCATACCATAACTAATAATGCACAGATTTCTCACCTTCACATTCACCCCTTTGGTTGTGGCGGAATCCTTTTTCACAGTATTCACATCCGAAAGAACCAATCGTGTTAATGCAGAGCCCATCCTCCTCACAGGCGTGTGGTCTCAGACACTCATTCACATCTACAAAGCAAATGTACAAAGCAGATGGCTCAGAATCCAGGGCTCATGCTCTGATCAAAAATGATCCAGTTTTCTCAGCATTTAATTGTTTGCATGATAATGTCATTAAATCCCAAATAATAATTTCTGTCAAAAAGGACCTAGATTGGCTATACCTCTGACAGTATCTGTAAGGAGAATATGAAATTGACCAATATAATAATTTAATAAAAAGATTTAAAAGTAGCCACATCTAGTAACCAATAGCAAGAAATCAAACATCTGTTGCCAAACAGCTGACAGTAAATGCTACATTGTGATTAGTTGCTTTGGGTTAGATGAGCAGCAACCTTTGTTTAGATCATTATTACATTCACCCATGTCATTCAGTTGATCTGTAATAAAACTGAATTTACAGAAAATTATACCCTATTTTAAAGTACTACAGGTATAGATATGACCTGTTATCTGGAATGATTGGGACCTGGGGTTTCCTGAATAAGGGATTATTCTGTAATTTGGATTTCCATACCTTAAGTCTGCTAAACATTATGCAACAAATATGGATTTGTGCTGCTTAGTTTCCATTGAGTACAAGGTACTGTTTTATTAATACAGAGAAAAAGAAAATCATTATTAAAAATTTGAATGATTTGCTTAAAATGGACTCTATGGGACGTGGCCTTCCTGTAATTCAGAGCTTTCTGGATAATGGGTTTCCGGGGGAATCTCATCTTATCTTAGTTTAATATAGATAATTATCATTTCAAAGGTTACTGCCTGTTACATTTCACTTATACATATATGACTGCTGTCAGCCATGGGAGTATTTTCGGCAGACCGCAACAAAACAGTAGAGACGCTCACAATGTTGTGCACAAAATAACACAGTACCAGTATAACCTCTACTTAGTGCATAAACAGGCTATATAATTTTCTCTGGTTTCAACTGTAGTAATGAAACATCTTAGATCTTTTCATCACATTGGTAATGATGCAGCACCTTTCAACTATTCCTGTGTTATCATTTGGCATAATGTTTAAAATGACTCCCCCTCCTTTGCTGAGTGATATTCTGTGGTGCAATGCAACTAAAAAATAATCATCAATTTCATACACAGTGACGCAGTAGGGCTCAGTTACTTCCACAAGCGCAGTGGGCAACTTGTACTTTTCCCCACAGTGAGTTGTGCGTAACACCACTTTTATTAGGGTACTTGTGTCAAAATGTGCTCCTTGCACTTGTATAGTTGCGCTCAACATGACTTAGTCCCTCCTGCCTTCCACTGCTCTGAACCCCCTTACTAGATGGAATCTCCAGGCTCCAGACTTCCCTTCATTCTCTGCGTCAGTCACCTCAACGCAGGGTGCACACCTTACTTACACATGAACATTGGGAATAACACCAGGAAAAGAATCACTAATTTGCATCCTTAATGATGCCAGAATTCTGGTAAAAACCATCTGTGCTCCAAATTGCACTTTTCTCACTGCACTTGCGGATGCAAATGAGCCCTAGTAAGTCAGACTGAAAAGTTGAAGAAGTCAGGATGAAGTTTTACAGTGACATTGGATTCCAACATTTTTCCCTCTAGCAGTCTGAAAATATTATGGATATAAAAATGACAATGATATTTACCAACACAGTCAATTCCCTGTTCATTAGCCATATATCCAGCATGACAAATGCACAGGAATCTTCCCTTTGTATTTTCACATCGGCCATGGGAGCAGAGATGTGGATCCTCGGCACACTCATTGATGTCTGAAAAGTCACCAGAAATCATAAATTTAAACCTCATTACTGATATTCCTCCTTATTGTGCTTTCATTCACAAATATATTGCCATGAACATTACAATCAGTCTTATTCCCTTTCCTCTAGATGTTAAGCTGTACTGTATGTATGCAGATAGGGCCCAAAGACATATAAGGCAATGGATGCCAGGCTTTTTCATTTAAAGCCCCACTCGAAGGTCCATTCTATGGTCAGAGCCCCACTCGAAGGTCCATTCTATGGTCAGAGCCCCACTTGAAGGTCCATTCTAAGGTCAGGGCCCCACTTGGCCCAAAACAAGCTTATGAATATAGAACATATAAAACACTGTTATTTTTGCCATTCAGACACAGTTTTTAGAATATCTTGGCAATTAAATAAGTGGTCGCCTCAATGTTCACCCTAACTGGCCTTCATGCTGCACTTTCAAGTGAATCTAGAACAGCAAATTTCATCCAAAGTGGCATTCCGGCTGAGCCAACCCACCCTCTCCCCTGCTCCATGTCCAACAGAGGGGGCAACTGAACAATTTATGGAGCAGGTGGTATATTATATAATAATATATTTTAATTATATAATGCCAATACATTTCTTCAGCAAGATTATACATCAGTGCCTGCCCCAATGGTGATTTTATTCTAAGGTCCCTATCACATTTAAACACTATGGTCACTTTGATTGGAAAACAATTAAACTGCCCTTATGTTACTGGAGTTTTGAGGAAACCAGAGTACCCAGAGGAAACCCACACAGTGGCAGATAGTGCCAAGCCAGGATTAAACTCGAGTCCTGCAAAGCAAAACTGCTACCTGTAATAGTCTTGACCCACACACACATAGAAGGCTTTGGCTGTAGCCTTTACTTAACAAGCTGTAAGGCTGCCAGCTCTGCTCACGTGGCTGTATCAAACCATAGTGAATGTGATACTATCTGATTGGCTGGAGAGGGTGCCCTCTAATATCAGCAGTGTTGCATAGCATTGAACATTAAAGGACAAGGAAAGGCAAAGTGACTTGGGGGTGCCAAAATATTAGGCACCCCCAAGTGACTTTAATCCCTAACCTTGTACCCCGGGCTGGTGCCCCTGTTAGGGGCATCATAAAAATTATTATTATTAGCATCATAAAAATGCCCAGATCTCAGGATAATTCTAGTGGGGAATTGGAAAAAAAAAATTCCCTTCTACCTGCTATGGTGAGTACACAACCTTAAAGACTACTAACTTCATTTATGTTCTCAAGCGGAATATAACAAAACTCCTGGCTGGATGATCGTTAAAAATACAATAATGCGTTGCCACATCTTCAGTGCTAAAATTGTCATTATTATAGGCTTATGTAATAATGGGTACATGGCACGAAGGATTGCTTACCAACACATTTGGTCTTCTGCTCATTCAGCTTATATCCCGTAAAGCATAAACATGTGTACCCCACAGGTAGGTTGATGCAGTTACCCTCTCCACATATATTAACATCAACAGCACATTCATTGATCTCTATAGAAAGAGGAAACATAAAGAGCAATAGCAGAATTATAAAAAAGTAAAACTGATACTAAGCTAATGTAACCTATCATTTTCATATTGTTGCACATAGTGTGTACTAATTGGGCACACAGGGCTATACAGACACTAGGGTCACACTCTGAGACAAAGGAAAATACAGCATATATAGTTTTCTTGCACATTAATGTATGGCTTGCAGGTTTCTAAAGCTCTGGTCCATTCATAATAAATTGCCCCAAGGACTGGATCAAAATATCAGAAACAAATTACCCTTGTTTTGTCACTATATTATTATGATCCAGATTGGACACACAGGGCTATAAAGACACTAGGGCCATACTTTGAGACAGAGGAAAATACAGTGCGTAAGGTTTTCATTAATGTTTGGTTTATAGGTTTTTAAAGCTCTGGTCCATTGATAATAAATGGCCAAAAGGATTGGATCAAAATATCAGAAACAAAGTACTTGTTTTGTCACAATATTATGATGACCCAGTGAGCTGTATTTGCGCCGTGTGAATAAGTACCTGTTACTTGAGTAGGGGCAATAACTTGACTAGCGCTTGCTGTAGACACATCGGGGGCCAAGGCGACAGGAACAGGCGGTGATGATTTTTCCACGACAACTGTAATAAACACAACAAATAAATTAGCCAGTTAGACAGTTAGAGGCAGATTTATTCTAGTTCAAGGGAAAAAATTTAATTGCCTAAACATATGTGACAACTTACAATGTTTTTTTTCTGTGGACACTTTTTTTTATTCTCAAGCAATAGCTTATAGCGACAGAAGTCACATTCGCTTTTTGTTGCAGGAAAAAAATCGCACACAAACAAAAATCACATTATGCCATTTATTTTTAATAATGCTGAAAATTTTGAATATTGAACTTGCTTGAGACAATTTCAATTGACTTCTATTGAAATTCAGCAGCTTTTATTTGCCAAGAGGGGCCTGGATGAGTTCTTGAACAAGCAGAATATCCAAGGCTATTGTGATACTAAAATCTACAGTTAGTATTAGTGGTTGTATATATAGTTTATGTATGTAAGTGTATAGATTGGTAGGTGTGGGTTGTGTGTGCTGGGGTTACTTGGATGGGTTGAACTTGATGGACTCTGGTCTTTTTTCAACCCTATGTAACTATGTAAGTATTTTTCTACAAAATTTCACGTTTTACCCTTTAGCAAATCAGGACTATTCGAGTTTAAAAAAATATTCTCGCCTATATTCTCTAATTTTGATAAATCTGCCCCTTAGCATGGCAGTGTGACCTCATGCAGGGCCAGGGATCATTCAGTGCTGGGTGGGAGAAGTAGAAATATTTCTAAAGTTTTACCTGGGAATTGTCCATCGAGGTTAACAGTCGAAATTCCTGGGGAAACCTGAGGCTGCCCACCTTCCACTACACGTCTCTCTTCAAATGGGACATGGGCCTGTACAGACATAAACTGGTTATATTCACAGTCAAAGAAATGTTTTACCTCTCTGATTTCTGCCTCCACTGCCCAGATGCCGTTAGTTACATCAATGACTGGGAATTACTTCCAAATACAAATGAATACATTTACCCCTAGGCAAACTCACCATATAGTCTATATAGTCTATATTCTAAGGTAAAGCAATGGGACCTTTTAATTGACACATCTATTGTAGTTTGAATTGTACCTGGTCTAAGAACTGTATTTCGGTATAGATAAGAATTTAAAGGGGAACATAAGGTTTCCCTTGAGCACTTTTGCAACTTATAGTAATTTATATATATTTTTTTTTACTAAAAGTGAGCCTTTAAAGCAATCTCTTCCTCTGCCAGGATTGCTACAAGCCTGGCCTGCAGAAGTTCAGCACAGGCTGCATTTTCTCTGCCCATATGGCCTGCTATCAACCCCTGTGTACAGTGACAGGCATTTATAGGACATGCTTCTCACAGCTGATTTCAACCATAAAATACACACAGTAGCCTTAATAATCAAGTTATTATATTTAAAACGAATCTACCAACACGATAGAAGCAATATAATTATAGAATGGAGAGCATTATTAACAACAGAAAAATAAAATTCAGAGATAATCCAACCCTTGGAAAGGCTAAGTGTTTGAGCTGCATACATTCTGCTGAATCCATCCCCATCCACTAGTCTGCACTGTATATTAATATATGATTACATTGCAAACATTATATCCTCTGCTTGTTGGCTGATGAGGGTTATTTTGTTGTGGTGCAAAGTTTGCTACAGATTTAATTGCTAGTAGCAACCAATCAGTGGGTAACATTTACTGGTCACCTGTTGTAAAAGCAAACATAAGGGGTCTTTCTGTAACCAAATTGAAAAATCAAAGGCTGCTCAGCATGACTGGATATAACATTGAGTCCATTTGGAAGAGTACACACATGAACACTAATAGAAAGAAATTTCCTAAAAAGGATATAATATACTTGCAGGATTGACTACCCAACAGCACTAAGAAATGACACAGTAGGGACCATTAAAACGTACATACCTTGCTGTGGTTTCAAACTCTTGAAAACTGATCCAATAGTTCTCCTACACTACTATATCTTGGGTACCCCCCAGAACCTGACTTCTTCTCTGTCCTGATGTTTGATTACAGTGTTAAACTGCTAAGCCAAAATAACATAATAATGACTGTATGTAAGATAACAAAGTGAATGACAAAATGCCTGTAAGCAACATTCCCACTGGTAAATTCTATTCTTTCTGTAGTATTTTAGTTATCTAACTTTAGGAAGAGCGGTGACTAGCTCCCTTGCAAATAAAGGTAGGCTTGGAGTTTTTGGCTACCATACCTGGTCATCATCTGTAGCTTCACCTAAAAGAAACAATAAAAAAAGGGTTAAAATGGAATAATTTCTTATAAAAGCACTGTAACAAAACTATGTATATGATGTATATGGTGCTAGTCTTTTTACTGTTTAACATGGAAAATTAGTAAGTAGAATTAAATATTGTAAAATGTAGGAGATATAAACATGGGATCCGTTATAGAAAGCTCCAAATTACGGGAAGGCCATCTCCATAGACTCCATTTTAATCAATTAATTCTAACTTTTAAAAATCATTTCATTTTAATCTGTAACAATAAAACAGTACTTTCTACGTGGTCCTAACTAAAATATAATTAATTAATATAAGAGGAAGAACTAGCCCACTGGGTTAATTTAATGTTTAAATGGTGCTTCAGTAGAATCACATATATCCAGCCCTCTAGCTGCTGTTACTATTACTCCTACATTTCTTTGAATCTATTGGTTGTCAGCTCACAAGGGGTGCAGCGCAAACTTCCTGTAGTACTGTTACGTCCATAGCTTTCTGCACTGTGGCAAACTTGGCCTATTCCTTTTTTATCTCCCAGTTTGTACAGATAATGTAAGAGGTTTTGGTGGGATGTAGCCAGATAATATAACTCCAGTCTATTCTGTACCTTTCCTTTCAGGCACATGTGGGTAGTTTCTCTCAGAGACAGACAGTGCTTCAATGGGTTCTTCCTTTGTAACGATTGGTGCATGTGTTGTTCGAACTGGAGGCTGCACTGTGATGGGTCTGTTAGGTGGTGGCACACGTATTGGATTCCTGGGTACGTTAGGGACTGTGTAACCCATACCACCTGGGCAGATTTCTTTAAAAGCAGCTTTAAGAAAAGAATGGGGATAAAATAGTTATTTTTCTGCTAACATAGTTTTAACAGCTAAAAGTGCTTGTTTTATCACTGTGACAATGCATATATTGTTATTATTGAGTTTTATTGGACCAAGTTGTAATGTCTTACAGGAGGATTGGGCACTTGATAATGCATAAAGGCTGGATAATACATAAATCAGGAACATACAGCTTACAGGTCTCCAGATACTGCTGAGCTACATCTAAATGTGGAGAGGTATATACAGTAATAAACATATCTAACTATTTTTACACAATATATTATGTCTTTCGCACTTTTATGTTCAGCCCCAAATGACTCTTGAGATGTTGGGTGCCTACAGAAAAAGTCATCTCTACCCTTGTTTAATTAAGAGGAAACAAATACTTTTTTGCAAGTAAGTTGGCTAATTGCCCCTTAACCAAAACCAGTCTATATGGGTGCATGTACAGGTCCTTAGGACGCAACCCTGCCTCTAGTATGCAAGTTAGTGGTGCTAATCCTAAGGGGCATATGTATCAAATTTCAAATTATTAAATTTTTTTCAAAAATAAATGTATTCGAAAAAACTTGAAAATCTCAAGTAAACTCGAATGTTCAAGATTTATTAAGAGCAAAAAACTTGAAGTAAAAATGTTGCATCTAAAAGCAGGCAAGTTAATGCAGAAATCAATGGGAGTTGTCCTAGCAAAATACAAGCTTTTTGTTAATTAAATTTTTTAAAGTTGTTTTGAAAGTTGGTAGATTCATTGAAAATTATGATGATGTGATCGAGTTGTTTTCTAATAAATTAGAGTATTCAGAGTCTTTAAAAAATAAAAACTCGAAATTCGATTTTTAATAAATATGCCTCACCCATGTCCACCCCTTAATATTTACAGGATACAGGTGGTGGCACCAGGGAGGCACAATGACTCTTGCAAATATGGGGATACTTGAGTTTTTTCTTAGCAAGAAGAAAAGGTTTTCAGGTTTTTTCAGGTTTGATATCTATGTGGCTTAATATCCCTGAATATTTATAGGACACCAGAGGTGGCACCAAATAGGGACTACTCTGCACTACACTTTGTACCCACTAAAGTCTAATGAATGCAAAGAAAAGTATTTTGCTTAAAAACATGCCAAAAAAAACTAACGTCAGAGTCACTGTGACAACAAAGTGCTATTTAAACTTTCATGTTTCCGCAATTAAGAACAATTCATGGTGCTACGCCCTCTTTAACTAAATGATTTTGTATCTAGAGCCATTATATTTCCAGTTCTAAGCCTTATACAAATATTTACCCCACTGTTACTTGAATGTACGTTTCATTAAATACTGTAATGACAAATTTAGATGAAATGTTTTCCAAACCTCTACACAAGGGAATAGGATTTTAAATAAATGAGAAATGCATTTTTATTTTGTTTGGATTTCTAATTGGGGGATGAAAGGACAATGTTATGCAAAGCAATTAACCAAATAGGCTCAATCAGGTTACTATATAAATAGTTTCAGCAAGGGGAAATGTAAAAGACTCATTACAGCAATTATGCATTTTTATTTGACTTTCGTTGACATCTGTTCCTATAAACTTAATCCAGAGGACCTATTCCATTAGGGAAAATCCTGAAGTACAAACAAGGCTCTGGCAGGGTTTCCATGACTATTCACACTGGGATGGAATGAAGGAAAAGTCTATTGACTTGTGACTGCTTAGTGAGTTAGAAATGGTTCATACCATTTATGTCGGCTTCATCACAGGTGAAAATGTTTTACATTGAATATCATTTCAACATGAGACTACGGGGTTAATGTAGTAACAGTCAAAAAGCTTGCTACAATTCTGGTAACCAATGGCAATCTATCAGATATATATATGCTATTTGCTAACTGGTTGCTATGGGTTACTAGACCCTTTAAGGAACGTTATTATTTTAGCACATCTCATATAGCTGTGTTAATGTGTTAATCCTGTCTGGTTTCCCCAAAAATGTGTTCTGTTCAAATAATGGATTTATTTTAGCTGTATCCTATTTAAGGTTTTAAGTGGCTCAATGGGTGGTTGTGCGTGCACACATAGGAAGAGAACTGTGCCACAGGTGAGAAATATTTGGGCCATAACTAACACAAAGAGTTCACTTTGCACTTGCGTTCATGAATGAGCCCTATATGATTTGCAATTTTTCCACGGTTTATATTAATGGTTACGAATGTTTGGATTCCCAGATGAAACAGAAGTGTTTATAATTGTGAGTTTAAGTTGGCCTTTGTATTTTTGATCATATTGCTGCCTAATAGGGACAAAGTACTTGAATACTAAAGTCATAGGTAACAAAAAGTATACTGAATGTTGTACTGCAGCACCAACTTCCTGGCATGGCACTTTAACGGCAGGCTGCCTGAGATGAGACAGATATTTCTCTGCCAGGGGGTCAAATGCTTAACACTTGATCTTGAAAATACCCTTAATATATTAAGCAATTTGACTTATAGTTTTCAGGTTTATGTTCATTGTGTACGCTCTCCTCATGATTACTCCTTGTACTGTATCTGTGATACATATTGGGGCACATTCATTAAAGTACGACAGGTCCGATTACAAAAAATGCATATTTTTTCTAAAGTTTACAACTTTTGCGTATTTTCTCAATATTTGCGACAATTTGCGCAACTTTTTCATACTTTGCAACAATTTGCGCAACAATTTGTGCGTCAAAATTGTATTTGTTGCAACAAGTACAAAAGTTTTGGATTCATTCAAGCTTCGGTATCGTGACTTTCCTTGGGCTAGGTTGGAGCTGCAGAGTGCCATTGATTCCTATGGGAGGCTTTCCTTGGGCCAGGTTGGAGCTGCAGAGTGCCATTGAGCCCTATGGGAGACTTTCCTTGGGCCGGGTTGGAGCTGCAGAGTGCCATTGATTCCTATGGGAGGCTTTCCTTGGGCCAGGTTGGAGCTGCAGAGTGCCATTGAGCCCTATGGGAGACTTTCCTTGGGCCAGGTTGGAGCTGCAGAGTGCCATTGAGCCCTATGGGAGACTTTCCTTGGGCCGGGTTGGAGCTGCAGAGTGCCATTGAGCCCTATGGGAGACTTTCCTTGGGCCAGGTTGGAGCTGCAGAGTGCCATTGAGCCCTATGGGAGACTTTCCTTGGGCCAGGTTGGAGCTGCAGAGTGCCATTGAGTCCTATGGGAGACTTTCCTTGGGCCAGGTTGGAGCTGCAGAGTGCCATTGAGCCCTATGGGAGACTTTCCTTGGGCCAGGTTGGAGCTGCAGAGTGCCATTGATTCCTATGGGAGGCTTCCAAAATCATGCACTGAAGTGTCAAAGTCAGAAAGGTTTTCCCGCCTTTTGCGATCGTTTTGATATGAAAATTTCGTAATTTTCGGATTGTAAGTAAGAAATCTTCGTATTCAAACAAACAGAATTTTCATGGCTTTTGCAATCATCAAAAATTATCGGCTTTTGTGATTCGGATTCGTACTATAATGAATGCGCCCCACGATGTCACATTTGGATGTAAAATAAATTAAATTTAGACACTAAATCAAATGTGGGCAATTTGTTGTTTCTGATATACTGCTGTACACTGTAAGTAGCCTGCATTGTGCAGGGGCTTTATTTTATCCATTAAACTATTTTACACTATTTTCGTTTCCTCTCCATTCCATATACTCTGAGGATTAAGGATTCACTACAATCAATATGAATTGATTATTCTACATATTTTTATTCCAATCATATCTGGTGAGCATTTATGTTGGACACATTGAGTGGGTGTGATACACTGCATTGGGCTGATGCATAAGCACTTTTGATGTTCGATTCACTAAGCAAACCTGTATGTTTTGCACTAGATTTGGATGCTAAAGCACCTTTAACGTTTGATTCACAAGGCAAATTTTGTAGGTGTTGCACTAGTTTTGTTTTTTCTTTTAATTCCATGCGCTTCCATCAACACGATTGTGCAGAACACATAACCCAGCAAAAAAATGTCAGGTAAGGAAATTACGTGCTGCTCAAGGTTTTCAGCAACAATTGCTCTCAAAATGTTTTCTAAATTTTGCGCATTTCCATAGAAGGTAACACATAATTTGCTTTCTAGCATGTCTCCAGACAAGATATTCTCTACACTACTACCTCTACAAAATAGTATGAATGGATAATGCCGTCTATTCGTACAAGAATGAAACTTGTGTAAACTAACATCATCATTTTACAGAATATGAATGTTGTCTAATTGTGGCAATGGAGATTAATGTCTACAATGCTGAATAAAACAACAGGCAGAAGAAGAATATATAATTATAGCAATGTCACAAGCAATGCAAAGATCAGAGGTGCAGCTATGAAGGCAGATTAGCCCCCAGTATTCTTTACAGCAACACTGGCAGTACTGAATTACAGGTGATTGATTTTAAGTAAAAGGCAAGATAAGTACCAGTTTCAAGGATAAGGGAACCAATCAGCATGCATACAGTGATCACATGATTGAAAACAAATATCAGATTGTTTGTTATGAGTTATTAAACGGTGCTGTGACTTTTATTAAATAATTCCCTTAATGTCCAATGCTTTAAAAACTTCTTACCTGTCCCAGGAACAGGGCATCTGTCACAATAAGGGCCCCAGGCTTTTCCCACGGTACAACAGCAAATTTGCTGACTAAGCTGTACTGCAATGGGGTGCATGCATTGCTTTCCTGGACTGAAAAACCTGTAACAGGGACCTTTCTCTTCAGACACAATAGGGTTATTATCAACTGTGACAAAAAAAAAACAAAGATATGATCAAAATTTCATGAAATGAAAGTACTTGAACTGTTAAAGAATAGTTAAGGGACGTTATATGGCCTAAAGTATGTGATAACCTGCTTGTCCAATATTTCACTCCAAAACCAAGGGTGTTGATATGATATTGGTCCTCTCTTTGGCACACAGCCTTTACCCTTGACTTTGCTGGAAGGCTTTATATTAGAGGTTGGAATATTGTTAGATGGGTTTTGCTTCCAGTGTAAGAGATTATTGATCATGTTTGGTTTGCATCTGCATTCCAATTCTTCCCACAAATGTTTAGTTGGGTTGACCAGAAGTTCTTCTACTTCCATCCCTGCAAACCAATTTTGTATAGATTTTCCTTTGTACAAAGGAGCATTACTGTGCTGAAACAGCCTTCACCAAGCTGTTGCAACAAAGTAAGAAGCATGGAATGGTCAAGAATGCCATTGAATATTGTAGTGGCACCTGTGTCAGCAATGATGGTTGTGACTTAAGGGTTAAGGCTTAAGACGTAGTTAATGGGCTGATTTAACAGTTCTAATTCTTGCCACAGTTCATTTTGTTTACTAAAGCTCGTGAATTTGAATGAATTAAGGCTTCCAAAACTGAATGTCAAATATTTATTACACACAAAAAAATGAAAAAAATTTGAATGCAAAAAAACGTATGAGTTCACATAGAAACCAATGGGAGTCGTCCTAGGCAAAATGTAAGTGACTTTTTTGAGTTTTTAGAATTTCCACATTTTTGGGGGAGTTTGTTTGGGGACATTAAAAATGAGGAGTTCAATACAAATTTGATACATTCCACAATTCACAAATTTGGATTTCGATAAATAAGCCTCCCCATCTTTTAATTAAGTATTAGTAGACCACATACTTTTGGCCATAAAGTACACATCTGAAAAGTCTCTCCAAGATTTTCCAGGATTACTGCATATTCTCATACATGTTCACAACACACCAGAGGAGCATTTTACAAAGTTGTGGCAGGATGCAAAGTGAAAATAAACAGTGCAACCCGCCATGTTTTTTTTGCATGTTTGCTCCATCCCCAGCCTTTGCAGCTTTGCTTTCCATATAAATACAGTGATGTCAGCATGTGTAAGAGAGTTTGATATTTTGTGCAAATTGTTCATACTTTCCTTACAGTCAGGAAACTTTTTAACAAAATGGCCCATTTATCAAAGCAGATCATTGTGTCAGTTTGTCTGAATGTGTTTGACTGCTTTGGGCAAACTCCATTTTGTGCTGTAGGGTCTCTGGCTCTTTGACTACCCATTTGTAGTAACATGGAAGTGTTACTCTGGCATCAAACTGCAATGTGTTGTATTTCAGGAAAGAAAATGTTGCTTTAGTACTTGTTAGTAATGTGGAAAATGATTAGGAAAAAATTGATGCTTGTAATTTAGTTTTTGTACGCACAGTAACTATCCTTACCACTAGTAATAAGATAATGAGGATCAGTAAATCTGCCCTAAGTCTGCTGCTGGAATCGAGCTGCTAAATAGGTGCTGTCATCCCACACATGTACCAATGGAAAGATATCGCTGTCAGCACAGTGAGCTTAAATTGGCTCATCTTTACTCCTGGGACACTGAATCTGAAACATTATTCTCAGACTAATTCAAATTTGATATTTAAGAATTGTTTTATTTTAGCTATGAAAAATAGTAGAGATTGCCTTTTGCAAGAAAAACAATTGTTTGGTTCATACTTGGAAGATATTCCTAAATACTGGTAAGATATTGGCTAAAGACTGATACAACAATTGGACTATTTAGCTGCTCCAGGATACTGTTTATTACTTTATTTTAATTTATATAATACCCATTAAAGTTATTTTACCCACATAGGAAGCTGAAATAATATCAGCGTTGCAGGTAACTGCTTTGGAGTAACGATGGCTGCACATTATTTGAGATAATGGAATGTGTACGTGGGCAGAGGTGGCAATTAATGTTGAATGTATAGTGAATCAATATGTTTTAGCATACTGACAGCCAGGCAATATGTTTTGGCATATGAATAATGACAAAACGCAAAACAGAATGAGGTAATAGTTTTTTTTAACATTGTATGTTTATTGATTGATCTAAGAATACTACAAGGAAAATACATTCTGTTTGAAAATGTGATTTATGTTCCTTTTACTGCTTCTACATACTGTAAAATGTTCACAGTACATCACTGTGCGCAGTTAAGCACTAAGGTGATACCCATGTAGAAGATGTAAAATGAAACCTATTTATACAGTAGATATATTTTCCTATCACTGGGGTAGCAAAGGGATATTTAACCTATTGTATAGTACCAAAACCCCTTTTTCTCCACTAGAATGGAGCACAAAGAGCTGCCCATTCCCCTGTATTCATACTTCATAGGCCCCACCCCTGTGGCATGGCATACAGATGGACAGACTACATCAACAATGTACACCCCTCCCTAGTGCAAGTTGCACAATGCAGCAGTTGTCCCAGACACAAGTAATGTGTGCATGGCCACTAAGTGGCATAACTTTGTTGCACTTTGTGATCTTGCACTTAAAACCGAGGCAACAATGTATGATCCTTATAGTAGTTACATTAGATACATGATTCTAAACCTATTTGTTGGTTGCCACGTTGAGTGTCAAGTCCAAAGGAAAAAAAGGTTAAGAACCATGAGAATGAAATAGACCATAATTGATGGTGTGCATGGTAGGGCCATTACACTTTTTCCATCTACCAGTGGCAATTTGTATAAACTGGTAATCTTATGCCATGTTTAAAAAGGTGTTATCCAGTTTTACTATAGTCTACATATAACTACTTGCACTATTTGTACACAAACCCGGGTGTCATAAATTTATGGATGCACCAAACCCAGTTTTTTGGGTTCGGCCGAGCCCCCAAAGCCATCGTAAAGGATTCGGTAGAATACCGAACCGAATCCTAATTAGGATATGGAAGGGTTAAAGGGGACCTGTCACCCTAAGAAATAACTCCAATTTATTTTCTATATTCTTAGTTCAGCAAAATAAACTTTACTTACTCTATATAAATAAAATAAATCTTGTTTCCTTCCATCTTTGAATTACACAATCACAGCAAGCAGGCAGCAGCCATTTTGTGGACACTGTTATGAAGGGAAGCCTTGTATCATGCCAAAATCTTTTTTCTGTGCCAGAATGGGGGACCAGGTGCCCATGCCCATGCACTCGTTACACAATTAGATGATGAGGAGGGAGGGGGAAACTGAGATGTGCAGTGACATCTAGGAAGTGCTGAATGGAAAGCTAAAGTTATTGTCTGCCCCACCTCTATGCCTAAGGCATAGAGGCGGGGCAAGCAATATATGATTGACAGCTGGGATTTTTAAATTCCTTTATAATGGGTTTGGATGTGTTAATATAAAAAATAATTTGGGTTTCATGTTTAATTTGAAAAGGACTTTTATTATACAACATTTTATGTCTGGGTGACAGGTCCTCTTTAAATGTAGCGCACGGTGAAACATTTTCCAAGCGGTGACATTTAACCCTTCCAAATCCTAATTAGCATATGCTAAATAGGTTTCAGATTCCGTTTGGCCAGGACTGTGAAATCAGCCGAATCCAAACCCTCCTGAAAAATGCTGAATCCTGGCCGAATACTGAACCAAATCCTGGATTTGGTGCATCCCTACATAAAATGTCATGCACTTACTGATCCTTTATTTGACATTAGGATTTTATTTTTTTTATAGATTATAAATGCAGCAATTGACCTAACTTGGCACTAATTGAGCTAACTTGGCACTAGTTTTAGTCTAATGTTTATTTAAGGATAAACAGCTGTCTCTCATAAATACACATGCTTCTTATGACATGTCACCTACATCTCTTCTCTTAAAAGATGTTGGTCACGCTTTAAACGATCAACAACATACATCTGATTTCAGTGCTTTGAACTTGCTACTCTATCAAGAGACATGTTTAGCATAGTATTTGTTTCCTGAAAATTGGCATTCACGCTGCCAAACCTCAGATGATGGGACCAGTGTGATGTTTCAATGCAATTAGATGACATGAAACTGTATCTAAACCAGCAATGCAGAAACTATTCATGAGCCAAAATAAATAGCAACAATGGCTAAAAATTGCATACTCTGGAGTCCATCAAATATAGTAGCATGTTGCAAGAACACAGCTCCCAGTGAGGCGCAGAATAATGCCTAACTTGGGCACTGTGTGCTGTCTCTGCATAGTGTCTGAATTTAGCCTGCAACTCAGTATTCATTTGAAAGTTAGATATGTGCATTTTTAGCTCAAAATCTGAATCTGGTATTGTTTCAATCTCAAAGGAGTCACAGGCTGTTAGGGTATTCAATTCATTTGCATTTCTGGTATTAACTCTGTTTGGTGAATGTTTTATTATACCGAAGGAAATATCTGAGCATTGAGTGAAAATTCAACAATCTTTGAATTTTCACTCAATGCTTGGACATTTCCCTCATATTTCCCTAGCAAAACTCAAATCTATATATGGTATCATAGCTGTAATGTATTCATTCTATTGCCAGACATTTCCAAAACTGACTTAAATGATATTATCATAGCAGACCATGATAAGATGGGACTATTTTGGCTGATTTGCTGCAGACTCCTGAGCTGTCAGTTGAGCAAAATTGCCCCATCTGCCATTGCTCTTAAACATGGATAAAACTAAATTGGACATAATTCTGCCTTACACACTTCTGTCCAACACAGCTATCATTGAAGGAAACATTCCTATCACCATTAAAGCTAATTTTCCTTTGATTAAGTGTATATTTACACGAAACGCGTCAGGCGTATTGTTTTTAAATGGAGTAATAAAAATCGAGTTTTAAGCAAGCCGCTGTGTCCGGTGCATTTGGAGCCCTTTTGCATATGCGTGATTTCGCCTTCCCCAGCTACAGGTTCGGGGCTCTGAGCACCTGAACCACTTCTGAACAACGGTGAGTTCTTTGCATTTAGGATTTCACATTGTGAGAGCTGATATGATGGTGTTGGGAATTTGACCTAGATCAACTGTGAGACAGATCCGGGGTTTATATACCCGGATCTCTCTTTTGTATTTGGTACGTTTTATTTACTTGATTTCCTGACATTTGAGACATTTAGGTTAAATTAATTGAGCCATTTCTAAGTTTAGGTTACTACCATTTCTTAGTTTGTAGTTCACAAAATATCTCACACAATATCTTGTTCATATACTTATTTCCCGCTGGGATATTAGGATTTTTCCTGGTAAGCCTTGGCCTTAGTGTGCCACTTGCCATTTCTGGTGGGCCCTGGGTGGTCCAGCACTGTATTTGCTTTTGCTTGCTTTACACCTTTGGTATTGTTTATAAGGTTATTGGGTGCATTTAGAAAAAAATATATTTCTATATTCATTCTTGGTGCAAAATATTAATAACATTTACAGGCCCAGTGGATGTATATGATTTATAACGCAATGTATAGCAGAGGAATTCAGGGAACATCTCCAAATCTGATACATATGTCAACAGATGAGTAGGGGCTAGCAGCACAGAACACTGTAAAATTTAAGAAACATCTGGAAAAGGCATTTAAAGATACAACAGTTCATAGTCAGGTACACTGCCCTAGTCCAATGGAAAGAAAATAAAAGAATGCCACTTACCAACACAAGAAGACAGTGACAGATCTGGCACATATCCAACTTTGCACTTACATCTATAACTACCCATGGTATTCAGACAGTCGCCATTAGGGCAGACACCTTGCATGTGACATTCGTTAATATCTACAAAAAAAACAAAGCTTACCAGTCATAATTTGGATATTGTTATTGTTTTGAGATTACTGTTTACAAAACATACCAATATATTTTTTGCTGACAAAGTAAAATATAAAAATATTCAGGTCACAAATAGACCACAGACATTATTGTGCCCCTGTATACTTGTAGTATGCTGATTTCCTCTGTCAGGCTTCTTTGCATTACCCTAACTGTTTCAGAGACTGGCTCAATATGACCCTGTACTTACCATGTGCCCTGTGACAGATGTTGCACCTAACACACTAGGTTATTTTCTATCAGTTCAAAAGGTACATCAGTATGGGGTCTGCACAGGTTGTTCATTGCTGGCGACAATGGTAAAAGCATGCAGTGGCATTCAAAAAGTCACCTTTGAATTACAATACTAACAACTACTCCGCTAGACAGGTATTTGGCCTTATGATGAGTCAAATATATTACTTTTGAAATCATGATAAAATGGAGAACTACTGCACGGATAAAAAAAAATAATTCAATTCAGCGTATACAGGTATAGGACCTGTTATCCAGAATGCCCAGGACCTGGGGCTTTCCAGATAAGGGATCTTTCCGTAATTTGGATCTCTATACCTTAAGTCTACTAAAAAATAATTTAAACATCATTTAAACCCAGTAGGATTTTTTTGCCTCCAATAAGGATTAATTATATCTTAGTTGGGATCAAGTACAAGGTTCTGTTTTATTACAGAGAAAAAGGAAATCATTTTAAAAAATTAGAATTATTTGCTTATAATGGAGTCTATGGGAGATGGCCTTTCCGTAATACGGAACTTTCTGGATAATGGGTTTCCGGATAAGGGATCCTATACCTCTAACAAGTTTAACATAAGGACAGTGATCCCAAAAAGCAGAAATGGCTAAAATTGTATCAGCCCAAATTGCCCCACAGCATGGGTGGCCAATTTGGGCAAACATCCAGTCCTTTGGCAACCTAGCTCACCACTTTATGAATATTTTAAATTATAGCAGAGTATAAGGACTAAGAAAGAGTAACCTTCTCGCAGACATATTGGTTATGTTCTATGCAAGTAAAGGATTAGTGTATTTACACATATAGGTGGTCACCCATCTGCACAAGAAGATTCTCTCTGTGCCTGTTTTACTGAGTAGGATGTAAGCAGCCCCACATTAGTGAAATGTTGGGTCTTGTCAGCTGACCTGGACCCCATTTGCCAACTTTATTCAGATCATTTGAATTCAAGAGAAAACCCAAACTGTAAAGTTTGAGTTTCTTGCATTGAATCTTGCTTGTTACCTCCAGTTATTATTTATAGAGCTCCATCTTTCTCAGTCTGTAAAATATTTATTCAAGTGCTTATCTGTTGTGCCCTGTACACACTTATTACTCACTGGATATTCTCTATATGTGATACATTGATGTTAGGATACCATTGCTTGCTCAGAAACACTTATATTTTGCTGGCTGGTGCTGCTTTTTTATTGCGTCCTCTACAATCCCTTCTGCAAAAACTATTTGGAATCTGATTAGTTTATCATGCCCAAGAGATTTGTATCATCTGTTCTAAATGTCATTTGGTACTACTATATTTCTATTTCTTTATGTACAAATACATTAGACAGCAGAATTTGTGCCATTTTAGCACCACCCTCCTCTACATATTCTGCATTGCCTTCAAACAATAAATCAGATTACTGACACTGCCAGCATTCTGCCTATCTGTATAGCTCCCCTGTGGATGGAAATACTTCATTAAATTCCGTATTGCAACTTTTTTATGAATTATATTTCACAAACAAGAACTAATGTTAAGGTATCAAAGATTTAACATTTTCTTCAAACTTTAAAATAAAAATCTGTTTCTGAAATTTATATATTTGGTCAAGAGGAAAGGGATTTTCATGTACATATTTATAAAATGAAATGATAACCTTGTAAAGGGAAGTCATCTTGAAGATTGATTGCCATATCTCAATGCCAAAAAATGTTGAAGGTGAATATTCATTAAAATGGCATCCCAGCAAAACACTGACCAGAGTAATCACCCAATGCACTTTCAAACACTGTGGCTTGGCACAGCTTGAATAAAAAGGGCAGTCTGCATGCAGACAAAGTGAGCCAGAGCTGGAGGGTAGCTGCCAACTATATTTTCAAGGATATATCTGTGGGACTCAGAAGTACAGGTCAATTTGAAAAAGTGAAAAAGGGGAGTTTTAGAATTAGCTCACAATCTGAGGCTGAAGTCCAATGCTGGCCTAACTTCTGTTAGGGATGTCTTATACTTATACTAGTAAATTATTTTCATTAATCAGGCTACAGAACAGTCTATCACATCACTACAAAAAAGTCTTATCCAATTAAGGTCCATATTCATGTGAATACCAAGGGCAGTCAATGGATTAACTTGGGTGGTAATCTCCAAGAAAACACAATAGAGTTTGATTCTTGACAGCAACCACAACCAGAGCCCACAAAGACTGGTTGTTTGCATGGTCCTCAGAAGCCAGGCTGATCCATTTACCCGGCCTTTAGGCAAAATTTCAGCCTTATTCTGGAACACTCATAGCAGCCTGCACTATAATGCTACTTTAAAACTCAACATAACATAAGCTCAGACAACTTCAGTGAAGTTGAACTTAGACATTCACCAGTAGTGTAATGGCACACACACAAAACCATCTCTTTCGTAGTGCTGATCTCGTTGATCCCTGTTTGTTATCAGGCCTGGACTGGCAATCTGTGGATTCTTGCAAATGCTAGAGGGGCTGCTGTAAGATGCCATAGACAGTCACTACTTATTGGGCTGGTGGAGGCCTCTGTGTACTTGAAATGCCAGGGCCTATTTTGACTCCCAGTCCTGTTTTAAACTAAAGTAAAGTGTTGCATAACTTGCTGGCGCTATATAAATAAAATATGGCGATGATAACTTAGGACAACCAAATGCAACAAAGAAAGCAGAATGTCGCCTGTTTCTCCCCCATTAGGACAAGGATATATTCCTTTCATTGCAAACGTGTTATAAATGCACACCCATGCAATTCACTTTTATAGTGTAAGGGTCAGATTCCATATACTAAACTTTTAAGGACCAGATTACCTTAAAACAATTATTGCATATATTTGACATAGCAGGCTGGAACCCAAAAAATGAATTGATGGAAGACACCACAGGGTTGATTCACTAAAGGTCGATAAGTTTTATTGCACGCCTTTTTGCGTTAAAATTGACGCGAAGAAAAACGTGCGATACGCTTAAGTATTGCGCGTTAAGTCGTGATATGCCTTAAGTCGCATATCACGTGCGTTAAATTTCGCGCTAACACATGCGTTAATTTGCGTGCCAAAATAATACTAACGCATGATTCACAAACACTTGGACGCGCTAAATATCGCATTTGTCTGTGCGAAAATTAACACCTACTTGGGGCAGGCGGTAATTAAAGAAAAGTACAGTTCACAGAAGTCTGTGTTGGCCCTAGAGTGATGCAGCCTCCAGTTTGCAGGGAAATGGTCATTTTCATAAAAGTAGTTTTACGAAAGTAATGACGTGTATTATTATTATTAACATTTATTTATAAAGTGTATGGCTAATATGGTATGTGTTTTTTCGCATGCGGCGACTATTTGTGCGCGATGCGTTGATTAGTGCGCGTTCCGTCAAATACCGCACGAAAATAGTGCGGTATTTGCGACATAAATAACGCAAACAGCATTGCGTCTAAATTAACGCAAATATACTTTTAGTAAATCGTGAAAATTAGACGAGATAAAATTTTTAACGCATGCTATAAATAGCGCACGTTTTAACGCACTTTAGTGAATCAACCCTCACACCTCCAAGCTGTTCTGTAAAAGTTACCATAAAAAATAGCTTGCTCCAGCTTGCTCCCACAATCCAAAAAAATACATGCAGGTTAGCACCTGAAAAAACTGACCCTACTGTGTTTGAATGTGATAGGGACCTTATATTGTAAGCTCCATAGGGGCAGGGACAATGTGAATGATGTATAAGCACTGTAAAGAAATTGAGAATATGTTGGTGCAATATAAATAAAGGATAAGAACAATTATAATGGAGAGTAGCGCTAGACAAAAAAGGTTTGTTCCTTCTCTGTCCTGCATTATGTTAAATGGAACTACTCCGTGCCTTGTACCCTACATATGAAGGGACTCCAGCTTTATGCACTGCAAGGAAAAATACACAATACATAAGAATATTTTAATTTAGGGATTAGTTGCTTTTTAATATTTCACAGCACAAAAGTGTTATTATCTACCAGCTATGCACAAGAACTGTTTCTCAAGACTTTAGCTAATTCTGATACAATGATGTTTTGTACGGGTGATAACTCTGAAGGCTTTAGTTCGTTAAATCCCTCAAGAATACCAATATCCCCATTAATCCTATGTTTAATTAACTGGACTTTCCAATGAGTATGAAACAATTTCTTTAAGTATCAAGAAACAGATCTTGTGACATTCTGCATTAGGCAGCTTTAATACTGTTATAGCTGAGAAGCCAGTTAATTTGTTTTCATTTTGTTTTAATATGATTTTATACAGTTCTGTATTAATAGAGAATAAAGCATCTACTCAATAAATTCTTGCTGTTTTTATTCCATCTGGTATGCCGCTTTGGGGGCAAGAAAAAAAAAGTAATTGATGGAAATGCTACAAAACAACATAGCTGATTGAATAAAATAGAAAATGAAGTTCAGAAAGAGTCTATAGAGTCTATAGCCTCATTCATTTATTACATTACCCCTCATGTCTTCCATGGTCCGGTAAGAATAAAAAGACTAATTACTGAAGGCAATTACTAAAGTCATATATTGTGAACATACCCAATGGTTTTTAAAAATACTGGGCAGGGTGCAAAGTGCAGAAACAGTTTGTGGACCCAAGTAAAGCCCCCTGTGCCCAATATATACAGCTATGTCTGCAGATGTATTTACAATTGAGATTATTTTAAAGCTTTGTGTGGGAGTGGTGAATACTAGTAGAATCAAAGGAGTCTGGCCTCTGCCACATTCATATTGTTATCTGTGTGTCTGGGCAGTTAGACATTTAAATAGGTACAGTTATAGGACCTGTTATTCAGAATACTTGAGACCTGGGGTTTTTCGGATAAGGGATCTTTCCGTAATTTGGATCTCTATACCTTACGTTTGATAAAATTTAAAAACAATAGAATTTCTTGCCACCAATATGGATTTGTGCAACTTTGTTGGGATCAATAACATAATAATCATTTTTAAAAATTGGAATTATTTGATAAAAATGGACTCAATGGGAGATGGCCTTTCTGTAATTCTGAGCTTTCTGAAAAACAGCATTCCAGATAAACAATTACATACCTATACTGTGCTGTTTGTCTGGGTTGTTTTGTTGCTATCACCTTGTCTCAAAGAGTGTTCTACACAATGCAGAATTGCATATGCTACTGAAACCTTATTTATCTCCTTGGTTACATTTAATGGGATGGCCCACTTTTTTGCATTGCACAGCATGCTCAAGATAACCACCATGTTTTTTGTACTCCAAGTTCGGCATTTTATCTCTCAGCATGCTATTTGAGCATCTGTGCAAAAATTGACAATTAGTTGATGTATGTATTGAAAATGAGTGGTCTTACCTTGACAAAATGTGGCATTAATTCGTCTGTACCCTTGAGGGCATTCCATTATTTGTGAAGATACATGCTGGCCTGTAATACAAGCAAAAATAGCAATGATATAAGACATATATATAGTCCAAAACGTAATCAAGTAACTCTCAAAAAATGTTTTGGTTCCACCTAGAGAACTTTCCCCAAGACTCTCTCGGTTCCACCCATAAAAGCTTCCCCAAGACCTTGACTAAAAAAATTATATTTCCCTTGAGAGCTATAAGCCACCCAAATCTAATAGACCAATTCTTCCTTGTTTTATTATCCCACCCTCAATCAAACTTTGCTCCCAAATGATACATAGTATCTCAACCAGCAGCACTCCCAGCATGTTTCCCATTCCATGTTTATAAAACCCTACAGGCCCCCAATCCTGCACTATTATAGCATTGTATTGTATGCACTTTGAAAACATGGCTGAAATAACAAAAACAAAAAGTTTTTACAATTTATCTTTTGTCTTTTTTTCTCCCTCAGCACATTCCTCTGCCTCTCCCTCCGTTCATCTGCTTGACTTGACTTTCCACCTCAATTCATCTTATCATCTTGGTTTCATTAGCTGGTCACTCCCCCCCCCCCCCCCCCCCCCCACTAATACAGCAACGTCTATCCCAGTCAGCCCTATATTCAAGAGTTAAGTACCTGCAGCAATACTAGAAATCAAGAACACAATGTGCAAATTGCAAAAGAATGGCCCATTGTACACCTTTGCACACTGTGTTCTGCTACGTAAATGACCCCTACAGTCTCCTAGTTCATCAAATCAATATTTGCTATTTGACCTATCGAGTTGTTAGCTGTTGCTATATCTCACTCACACACATTTTTATTTTTAAACATGAATTCTGTCCTTAGTTGCACGCCTTTGCATTTTACCCTACATTTAATAAAAGGCTCAACATCTGCCCAAGGTAACACATAGGAACTAATCAGATAAATTAATAAAACGTTTAAACAGGTGACTAGAAAATGCAAACTGCTGCTTGGCTAATAGGTCACTAGACATGTAGAAAGTATTGCACCTTTGATTACATAACCCTGCAACAAGCAAAACATAATATGACCACCTAATTGCAGCATGGGATCATGGGACATGGGACAGAGGCATGCTAGTACACACATGAAGCATCTGACCCCTTTTGTGCATGTAGCCAATAAAAGTTTACCCAGTCCTTGGCAGTAGTTGTGACTCCTGCACCCAAAGCAGTAACCTAAATTGTTTATATGTGTTGTGTTAATTGCTTTAATCCCTTTATTATATAAACAGAATGCAAGGACTGGACTTCAGTGAGTCTGTTAGCCTGAGACATAAAGGGGATGATCCTGAATCTTCATCCTAATAATGTTGATCATCTAAGGATATCATAAACGCTTGCACTATAGAACTTTCTTATGCCTAGAACAGCAGAATTCAACTCAGTTGAAGGAAGATGCTGCATGCTGTATTTATGAAGCAAAGTCCCATGGCTAGGTTCAACCAATACTGCAGATTCCAGGATATCATATTTGTCTGAGAATTCTTATGAAATACTTTGATTCTTGCTACATGATTATGTTTGCAAAAACATTCCTTTTCCAAAATACTACATGATTCAAGGCATTACATTTCCCATAAATTATTGCACTGCCCTGGAGCCAGATGTCCAAAAAAACATGTAGCTGAGTAGTTTCACAATCCACATTATCCATCATTCTGCATTAAAAATGTCTCCTTATTGCTTCAGAAAAAATAGAAAGTAAAATAGAAAAAATAGGAATTAAAAGGGTAATTTGAGAATGACATCATTGCTGCTAAAATGTGGACAAGGAAATCATTAATGAGTCAGTCGAACAAACAGGAAAAGGTTATTGGGTAAGAAAGAACGATCTAAATTCCTGTTTAACTTTTATTCCATTTAGAGTAATTCAGTTAATGTTGTAGTTCCTTACTTACCATACATAAATGGTATTTATTTCTGGGAGTTTATCTATTACAAACTCTGATTTTAAATACAGCATTATACTTTTAGCCATGTAAGTTGCATTTATGACATGCTAAAAAGAATGTGGGGAACTGAAAGGTAATTTTGATGTCCCAGAAGACCGCGTTTATCTGGCTGATTTTTGTAACAGGTCACCTAGCCATGCCAATCACCTTCTTCAGCCTAAATGTTGCTCCAAGTGCGACCAAAAAATTTCCTCCAAAGAAGCTTGTGCTTGAGTAACCTATTAACAAGAATTACATCTTGTATTTTATTTTCGTTTGAGCCATACCAAATGGGGCAACAGGTCACATACACTGTTTAAAAAAATGACATTAGCCTTAAACTGAAGGAATGCAGACAGATTTGGTTTTTTAGTCTTATCAATGAAGGACCAGTCTATAGTCAATTTGCCCATAAATGTATGGACCACCATTTAGCCCTCTGGTCAAAGCAATAAAATAATATCTGACAATCTGGCTTGGCAAAGACAACACAGTGCAAACCATAGCAACAACACTTAATCTGATTTTTGGTCTGATTAACACAATAAGCAATGTAATAGATATGGGCATGCATCCTGGTCAATGTTGTTTAAATTAAAAGACTAATAACACCACAAAATGGAAGGGTTTTGTATGCATTAAGATGAAATGTGCTGGTAAAAACTGTTCTGCTTCAGAAGTACTACTTCTAATAAATAATGTTAATAAGAAATAAAATTCATCATTTATTATGTTTCTGCTTATTTAATGTATAAGAGGAACCAAAATAATTTCTTGATTGAAGACATGACATGACCAGATATCAGTTAAAGGGGTTGTTTACCTTCAACTTTACTTTTAGTATGATGTAGAATGTGCTCTAAGACAATTTGCAATTGGTCTTCATTTTATATTATATGTGGTTGACAAAGGCAAATTTGCTGAACAACTATACAAAGAAACAATAAAGGCTGCTTAAAAGCTGCTTAAAATTAGGCATTCTATAACATACTAAGGGGCAGATTTATCAAAATGTGAGTTTAGAGCATTATCCATAAAAACTCACCCATGTTCTATTTCTTCCTATGGGATTTTTAGAAGCGGATTTATCAGTGGGTATGGGGATGTATTGAGCTCTAAACTCACAAATTGATAAATCTGCCCCTAAAAGTTAGCTTAAATGTAAACCATCCCTTTAAGGGACTATCCCATTTTGCATTTTGGTTCACTCACTAACATTTCTATTAGTAGTAGATGCATCGACAGTAGCTGCATCACAGACCACTGTTTGGTAAGACGGCACCATGAAGGGAATTCACTGGGAGCAGGTCAGCGAGTAAAGGAACAATGGCATAGATTGCAGAAAAAATGTTGGAGAAAAATGCCACACTGCCAACTATAAGCTTTAAATGCAGAGAGAGGGTGCTTCTCTGTGCTTTAATCACACATGTTTTATATCATATGTTTGGCTACAGCTTCAAAACTAGATGCTAAATATCTCTAATAGACAGCTTTCAGACAAAAGAGTACTAAAAAAACTGAAAAACAAATCTGCAGATTCTGCCACTCCATTGGTATAATGCTGCTACATGATACACCCCAGTGCTGGGGATCACTCCAAGACCAGGTCCAGTATCTGAAGGGGAAATGCAACACATTTGTCAGATACAACTGGAGTTAAAATTTTTCTTAGCATATAGTTATACCAGATCTCTGGTTTCATTGCTATGCTTTACCATTTTGCTCCTGTCTCCTTGTCCTAATAAATTGTAGTCTCTTTGGGGCATGGATCTTATTCAATCTGTGTATTGATACTCCTAGCCAGAGGTGGGCCAAGCAAGCCGGGAACCCTAGGCCACCCAACCAGCCAACTCTCCCCCGCTAGTGAGTGCACTCATGTATGTTGATAAGCCCCAGTTGGGGGACAAGAGACCAGACTAGGGGTAGGTAGAAGAGGTACGTGCCTAACACCCACCCCCACATTGCACCCCAGGCAGATGCCTCTTCTGCCTACCCTTAGTTTCAGCCCTGCTCCAAGCACCAAGTAAAGTCTGGTCACATGTTTTCAGATAAAGAACCAAAAGGGGGCTAAGGGAGGCAATGAGCTTAAGTATGACAAAAGCCCTTTCTAAGACCTCTACCAGTTATTTACCAGACAATAAAGCCCTATGAAGCACATTTAAGAGCTATCCACACTAATACTAAAGCACAATGTAGTACCTGTACTGAGAGCAGCAAGCTGAAGTTCCATTGCATTAACACAAAGTTTGGCTAACATGTAAGTCTCACTGCTTACTTTTTACAGCACAGAATAGGTTTTTCCAGTTAATGACAAGTTCTTCCAAAAATGCAAAGTCTTTGGCAAAATGCTTGACTTCAAAATATATGTAACCTGCAGAGAATTGCAGGGTGGTGTTGGCAGACGGCTGTAAAGTGCTTGTTTCGCTACCTCTGAAAACACTGAGAATGTACTATGGAGTTAGTGCAGAGGAGAGAACAAAGCTATTGTTTTTGTGCTATGGTTAAACAAATTCTGCTACATTTTAAGAATTATTATTAGAGAACCTGACGGTAACATTTAAATCACATTTGTGCCCCTAGGCAACGCAGGCAAATGATTCTGCATCATATTGGCTTAGAATTATTTTGTTAACCTTTTGCATGATTCATTTCTTCTTGCAGTGCCAGGACTCAGGGTGACTCAGGTCCTGCTTGGTGATCCAGCTCCCTCCTCCGCATTTTTCAGATTGAACCATTGCTTTTCATATCATCACAACTGCATAATAGTTTCAAATGGCCTAGAACAGGCAACTTTACAGTGCTGCTTTTAGTCGACTGTAACTGCCAGCATCCCCAACACCCAAATGCTTTGAATTACATCACAACAGCTTCTTAAGACAAGGATCCGGAAAACCCTTGTGTTAGAATATTCCACATTAGGAATGCCTTAACTTTTAGGGGAACAAAACAGACTAAAATTAAGTGGTAAGTATCACAACACATTGATTGTGTCTTCTTCAGTGTTATTATCAGTCTGGCACTTGTGACTTCATGACCAGAACAATCTCACCAGTTCCATGCCATTCTCTTATTGGCCTGTGGGGAAACTACATTTTGCTGTCTTTTCATAAAGCATTGGAAAGAAGGACAAAAATCATTGGCGTAAGTGATCACCGCCCTTCACCAATCAATACCAATGCCATACCAATTATTTCCGCAAAGGTGGACAAAAATTTTGTAAATGTTTTGTATCATGGTTAAAATAAGCTTACTATTCGTCCCCGTTTCAAGACCCCTTGCCCCGTAGAGTGTCCCCGCTATTTGGAATAAACTTTAAAAAATCCCTGTGTAACGCTAGCAACATCCCTGTGTAAAAATAAACTTCCCATTGGCTAAATTTTGTCGCCAAGGAGAATGGGGCTGGGTAGAGATTATTTATATATAGTTGTCCTGTCCTCTGCAAGTGTGCAGTTGATGAAGAGGAGGCCGTTGTTATTCAGCTAGGTGAGCGTGAGTGGCAGGGCAGGGCAAGAATTAAAATGGAATGTTGTATTCAAAACAATCGCAGGACAGACTTTTTCCTGTGACTGTTTCAAATCCAACTTTCCAAAAGAGCAGCAGCGCAACTTAATTCACACAGGGCAGACTCAGAATGATAGTTAAGAACAGCACCACAACTTCATTGAGCTCCGTCGTCAGTATGGAGCTCAGTGAAGTTGCTCTGCTGCTACCGCTTCTCCGCCGTTAAGTAAGTTGTGCTGCTGCTCTTACCGCTCCTTTCTGCCCTGGGCCTGTGAAGTAAGCAGTAGTAATTTGTAGCTCCGTACTTTGTAGTTTCAGCACAGTACGGAGCTCAGTGATGTTGCGCTGCTGCTACCACTTCTCTGCCATAAAGTCAGTTGTGCTGTGCTGCTTAACTACTGCTTACTTCACAGGGCAGAGGAGCCGTAAGAGCAGCAGCACAACTTACTTTATGGCAGAGAAGTGGTAGCAGCAGCGCAACTTCACTGAGCTCCGTACTGTGCTAAAACTACAAAGTATGGAGCTACAAAGTACAACTACTTACTTCACGGAAGAGAAGCGCTAGCAGCAGTGCAACTTTACCGGGGTTCGTACTCACTGTGCTGAGGGAGGAAAGTAATGATGATTTGGGACTCCACCTAAAAAAATCTGCCTGTCTTACAATGTATGAATGTAGAGATGCCAGTACATATCTTAATATAGCCAGTGAGCTACCTGTGTGTACATATAGCTTCTGCACTGGAGTTGTAGGTACTGGAAAACTGGAAAAAAATATATTTATTAACCAGGGGGTGTCCTGGCTTAGTAACCTGTCTGTGTACATACTTATACTGTTTGTCACACTGATCAAGGCTGAACAAATGCAGGGAAACAAACAGGGAAATGGGGAGTGGCTTGTCGGGGTGTGGTCAAAAATGGGCATGGCCTAAATTTTCAGCGCTGTCCCCTGATTTCAGTTTCAAAATCTGGTCACCTTAGGTTAAAAAATGTAAAGAATCGCTGTAAGTGTATTTTGTATTTTTCTTTTGTATTTATCTACAATGGGGAAATTGAATATATCAGTTTTTTATGTAACTTTCCTCCTAACTTTTATAAACATGTTACTGGCTTAGCTCAATGTTTTGAACTTAACTACATTTTCCCCCACAAGAGGATATTCAACTATCACACCGATAGGTATGATGCCCAGCTAATACTGAGATATAAATGTTATTATGTAGAAAAACAGTTACTCATAAGCCTCCTGATAGGATGTGGGTTTTCTGTCCTCTCCTCTAGCCCATGCTACACACACACCGCAAGAATCCCAGATCCAATTTCTATGCCGAAAGTGGGAAATCCACCCAGAACAATGCCTAAAATGTGGCCAATGCCGTCTATATGCAGTCAGATAAGAAAAGACTATGAAGTCAGGGCAAGCAGTTAGCATAGTGCACCTGGTGATCCAAGAACAAAGCCAAGGCCATAATACACTCCCTACTGCTTTACTGCCACCGGACATAACTTATTAAAACTAAAAACTCTTCCTTGATCATAACCGAGAGTGAGTCAGTGCCCTCGGAATTTCTAGAATAACTATTGGTCTTATTTAGCTCATCTGTTTCTTGGAATGCAGTTGATGCTGAAAGCCAACATCGTATTTAATGCTGTCAGGAGACTGCAAGAGACATGCAAAAAAGCTGGCAGGTTTCAGTTTTTGACCCTCAGTGAAGAGATTTGGGTGTAACATGGCACTGCTCAAGCTATTCAAAGTAAGCCAGCTATATTTTAGAAAGAACTGTAAATATCCCCTATGAATGATTACAATAATGCTATCTAAATATGTGAGCAACTCTTCAGAAAGTGTAAAAAGTAAGGATGATTGTGTTACCCACATAGAGTTATGTACAAGGCTCCCTTTGCACACTCCCCTTGTTATAGGTTAGTACATGCAAAACTATGTGCAAATGAGGGGTTTGAACGTCCAGGTATGGGACCTGTTATCCAGAAAGCTCGGGACCGGGGTTTTCCATAAAAGGAATCTTGCCATTATTTAGATCTCCATCTCTACTAGTTAAAGGAAAACTATATCTCCAAACAATGTAGGGCTGTATAAAAATATATTGCATAAACAAACTCACCCTGCTTCATCTAAATAAACCATGTTCATAAATAGAAGTAGTATGTGCTATTGGGTAATCCTAAATAGAAACTTGCCATTTTAAGAATTAAGGGCAACCTCCTGGGATAATAGGATTCACAGTGCACAGTTTCTGTCTTTTGCTTCCACACTACTTCCAGTTAGAGTTAGAGCTGCATTATTTCTGGTCATGGGATCTCTGAGGGAGCACCCAGCCCATCACTACATGGTGGATCAAGGGAAAGGATGTAAAAGGGCGATATTTACTGATATATATATATATATATATATATATATTCCAGTTTTGTGAGATTCTTTTATTGGTCACTTAACATAATATAACTATCTGTTGGTTAGGTATTAATTCTGGTTGTATAGTTTTCCTCTAACTAAACCCAATAGGATTGTTTTGCCACCAATATGGATTTATGCAGCTTAGTTACCAAATACGAGGTACTGTTTTACTATTACAGAGAAAAAATCAGTTTTAATAATTTAAATTATTTTATTTAAATAGGAGATGGCCCTCCCATAATTTCAAGTGGGTTTTAAGATAACAGATCCCATACCTGTATTTGTCTATACGCAACTACCAATATTGTTGTTGGTGCATCTTGTAAACAACTGTGTGCCATTTACTAACAGTATATAATTCTGCTCATCAAATTGTCAGGCACAAACTCTATTACGCCACATAACTGGTAAACCATGCTGTGGGAAACGTGGCAAACTGCGCTGATTTTCACCATGTCACACATTCATAAATAAAGCTGTAAAGTTTCAAGTTATAGCAATTTGGAGCAAACTCACTAGTTTTTTTCGGGCATTTCATGCATTTGTTAAAGCCCCAGGATGTGCCGACTGTTCCACAGCAGTCTTCTTGCTTTGAAAGCCCTGGAAGTGGTTTACCGCACTGTAAAATAAAGATTAAAAGCACTTGTTAATATTTTGATTGCTCGTATATAAATATACTAACTATATCTGCATTAGAGACCTAGTCCTCTACTAAAGACTGTAAACATTTTTTGCATTGGCCTAATAAATTGCCACGGGTTTATTTAATTTGAAATTTGGGACTGCAACTGTTTGCCAAAAACATTTTTCTAAGGTCATTTTTTTGGATCCACATGGGAAAAAAATGTTAAAAAGTAGGTAAAAAAAAAATTGTATCCCACATTTTTTCACATTTAGTAACTAGTTATGTTTAATAAATCACACAAATAATTTAAAAAAATGCAAAAACCTGGTGGTCTCTTCAGATATTCCCACTGGAAGTATATACAACAATACCAGCCCTGCCGCTTGCATTGAATCTCCAGGTGTGAATAACCATAAAGAAGAATTAAAGTTATGCTCACTGGTTAGGTGCCAAAATGTTAGAACCCCTTAGTGATTGTAATCATTTACCTGGTACCCCAGACCAGTGCTGCTGTTCACACTGCACTGGGAGGGCTATTGCTGTACAAGCTTATTCGTCCCTATCTTCCCTATCTTCTTCCTTCTCTCCTTTTTTTTCTGGGCCTGGGCAGGCACATCTAGAGTGAAAAAGCCAGCTTTTTGTATCTAAGTTGAGCTGTCACTTCACTGCCTGCCTGGGCCGGAAAAAAGAATAAATGGAAGACACTAAAGAACATGGTGACAATAAGCTTCTACAGGAATGCCCTGGGCCAGCGCAGTATTTAACAAACAGAAGCACTGGTCTGGGGTACCAAGTAAATAATTATACATTCAGTTCTTCTTTAAAGGCAGGGAAGTTCAGCTTCTTCATGGTTTACACGAAAGATGCCAAAACTGACATTATTCATATTCCAGCATTTCCCAACAGGCTATATCTTAGTGCTGAAAGATGGTACAACAGTAGCTGCAGCAGCAATTGTTGGGCATCTCTAGTTTAAACCCACTCCGTCCGTACTTGAAGCATGTTTTGGAAAACTTAAGATTCAAGAAAAATTGACACTTGTGTATAAAATTCCACTGAGACCAATTCAAGTGTAATATGACATTTTGCTTGGGAGTTTTATTTAAACAGAACATCAAAACTCATGGAGATATATCTACAATCCCTCTGTGTGCTTGCAGGTAATATAACAGCTGCCGCTACATTAATGTGTGTTGATTAAATTGGAGACATTACAAAGAAACGCATGACAAAACAGCAAAAACTAATCAGCTTCAGTACAAAACCCAGAAGGATTTTGATCAACAGAAGTGCTTTTAATTACTTTTCTCATTACAACTTCAGAAAACACTCCAAGGGATTTATTTTGTGTTGTAAGGAATTCTGGGGTAAGCAAACAATGCCTTTGTCCAGCTGGGCAACATTTTGCCAAACAGACAATAAACAGGAAATAAATCACATGCTGTAATGCCTGAATTCCTACACTGTGCTTTTATTGCACAAAAAATTCAGCTGCGGAACAAAAAATAATCAGCGGACATTACGTGAATTATATTTGCTATGTGTGAATTTTTTTTATATTGTTATATTCATGTTATGTAAATGAAATCATTTTAATGCCGAAAATCACCATTGTTTCAGCACACAGGGTACTTTCTGGTGCTTTGAATAAACCATTTTAAAGGGGAGCTCTAGCTTCTAAACCAAAATTTGTTAAATTTTCCACACAACATGGAAACCCCTAATATACCTATCACTGTAATCCTTGAAAAAGTATGAATAATAACATTTTTATGTGCTGAAATCCAGCTGCAAATCAGTTCTTCTTTTTGCCTCCCTTGGTTACTTTCGGGGCGCTGCCGCCTGAGGCGGGTTTCTCAACTCGCCTCATGGCAGCAGCACCCCTGCTTAAGATTTTCTACTACATTACATAATCCAGAATTGTTGGATATGTTTCTTTTCATACCAAATAACACACTGGGGTAACAGGATAAAACATGCTAGCGTGCTCCTTACCATTCTTACAAAAAAAAGGGGGACAAAAGCTTCTAGGGGACAGATTCTGCAATAAAATATAGTATGAATTATACTCCTCTATCTGTAAATAGGGTATATGGTGATGTTTTCTCTTATTTCTTCTTTCTCTTTTGTGCACAAAATTCTGATCAGTATAAATACAAAATTATGTGTTTTCACACAAAATTCTTGGCATGCACCACAGTTTGTTGCATGCGCTGGCTGAAAAATGTTTGTGCATCTGAATGAGAGCACATCTCAGAGGGAAGGCTGGTATAGTGTACTGAGCTTCCTTATTGTACAATTGTTTCTAATAATGTCAGATATTAAGTTCAAAAGATACACTGAAAAGTACTCTATAACTTCTAAGATGTGAGATCATGAGAACAGGATTTCCAACTAAAGCCTATATATGTCCTGGAAATAAGCATCCAGATGTTTTACAGCAAAGTTTATAGCTACGTCCTGCAACTTACGATAAAGCAAATGTCTGTGTTTAAACATTAAGACTTGGATTTTATACATTCAGCTACTAAATACATATGTAGAATGTACTTAAATCATCCATTACAATCTCTCTATTCAAAGAATTGCGAAACCTGAATCTGAATGTCTCTTTTTCAAAACCCATGACAGTTAACTTTAATTTTCTCTTTTTAGCAACATTCAGCCATGTTGGCTTTTGCCAAGTTACAAAATACATTTTCCTACACAGCTAGTCATACCAGGCCATACTATTAAACAAGACTTCCATACATCACAGAATGAGAAGAGCTTTTTATTGACAATAACATGCACTCCATCTGTATATCTAAGGATTAGTGCTTTACACTTTATTGTGCATTAAACAAAAGTAAAAAAAAAATATATACTTAAAAAATTATGAAGGCTGTCTAGCAGCATTTAACTTTTTTTATTATATATATCATAACATAGCAAGTTAGGTTGAAAAAAAAGGACACACGTCCATCACGTTCAAACCTTTTATAACTATACAAAACCTGCCTAACAGCTAGTTGATCCAGAGGAAGGCAAAAAAAACCCATCTGAAGCCTCTCTAAAAAATTCCTTCCTAACTCCAAGATGGCAATCGTACCAGTCCCGGGATCAACTAAGCCCATAAACCTGTATTCCCTCGCTTGCTAAAAAGCCATCTAACCCCTTCTTTAAGCTATCTAATGCATCTGCCAGTACATCTTTCTGTTATCGATTCCTTTAGGTCTGATTTAAACCTTAGGCTATTGCCATACATGGCGTGTTCTCACCAAGCCATGTATGTATTTCCACAGATAGAAAAACACTGTAAAATGAAATGCCTGTCACTGCTATTCTGCTTCCAGTACTTCACAATACAGATATATAAATACAATTACGTAAAGCCTTTCAGCAGATAGTGGACTCATAAAGAAAAAAAACTTTTAGATTTAGCTTTGAATTCCTCTGTCTATTTTGTTAAACCACTTCAAGACACTGCAATCTAAAGGAATTTGTTTGAGGTAAAAACAGAATTTCTTTTCACCCTTGGCTTAAACAAAATACAAATATAGTCTACCCTAAAATGCAGTGCAAAGGCCTATTCTATACTTGGATTACAGTTTTAAATAGATATATCTGACATCAGTTAATGGCAGCTTTGCAAACAAACAACTTGTATCATAGGAATGTGTCACCAGATGGCACTTGATCAATAACTCAAATACAATTTGAGAATATAAGATTGAATGCAGTCATAAATTGATACCAGGAACAATGTCCCAATCATACTCAAGTGAGCCTTTACTTTGGGCCAATATCATTCTGCAATGCCTTTCACAGGACTTTCTCTGCTATTATTATCGGGGCAGCATCATCTACTGACAGAATGCAGACGCCATTGAAAATTTTGATAAATTATGGGTTCAATTTCAAAAATCAAAATAAATACAAGTAATTCTAAATAGCATAAAGAAAAAAAATACTCTGGAACATTTAATTGAAAGTTATTATGATACTTTCCAGCCCATCTATGGACCGTATTCATTTTGAGGCCAAGCTTGTTCCATATTAATCAAAGGACCATACTCCACTCATTTGTAAGGAATGTTTTCCAGTGGTTAATATAGAGCAACCATTTTGCTGCAAAATTATTTCAGATTTCTCTTGACAACTATGACCTAGACGTTCCCTACCTCATTTATATGGGCAGTGCTATTAAAGCCAAAAAAAACCTTAATCCTAAATTGTACGAAATCACTTACTTATAAAAGATTCTTTTACATAAATTAATGCAAGTCATAGGAATAAAAAGGGGAAATAGAAGATCATTCTTAGCAAGTGAGACAATGAATCAGTGGAAGCTGTTATCGAATAACTACATAGTCACAAATCCAGATTTCTGCTAAAAACACAGTTCAGTTAGGTCCTGGCACAGAGCCAATAATTGTCTCATAAAACAGGGAGCGATGTTTAAATACTTCCAGACTTTCTAATGGGAGCTGTCAGGATTCGGAATTTTTATTGGCTCATTCAGGGCATTCTTTGTTCACGAAACGCAGATTTCTTGCATTACAGCAATTATAATGGAATTGAGCTTGCATTGGTATTTGATACAGCCTCTGATATTTCTGTATTGATTTTATCCAGGGTCCTTTGGAGATTGCAGCAATACAAAAGAAAATGGAAATGGATCCATGCTGACTCTTGACATCTGTTTTTTTTTTCCTTTTTTTTAAATATGTCAAGCCAAAACATGAATACATAAGACATTTTTAGGATTGTTCCTAATTTGTGTGAACATTCATTTTAAAAATATATACATATTCATGTTTAGAATGGTGCTTTGGGGGAAAATGTATGTGTTTAAAATGTCAAACATTATTTTACAAGTTTCTTGCATATAGAATTTGACAGTTTGATCGTTAGAACAGTATGCTGCAGATGGCAACCATTCAAAATGAATTAAAAATAAAAAGTCATTACAGCACAATACAGGTATGGGATCCCTTATCCGGAAACCCGATATCCAGAAAGCTCCGAATTACGGAAAGCCTGTCTCCCATAGACTCCATTATAAGCAAATAATTCAGATTTTAAAAACTGATTTCCTTTTTCTCTGTAAAAATAAAACAGTGCTTTGTATTTGATCCAAACTAAGATATAATTAATCCTTACTGGATGCAAAATAATCTTATTGAGTTTAATTAATGTTTTATTGATTTTTTAATAGACTTAAGGTATGAAGATCCAAATTACGGAAAGACCCCTTATCCGGAATACCCTTGGTCCCGGGCATTCTGGATAATGGGTCCTATACCTGTACCAGCTTTCAAAAGTATATGAGTAACTGCTAAATTAATTTCCAATCAAAATACAAAGAATATAGGGGTAATTTAGTTTGTCCAGGGGGGCAAAATGATGTCCCTTAGTGATCACAGAGCATTTGTGTCCCCGGGATGACTGGTCTCTGCACAAAGCTCCATATTAAATATCCAGCTCTTGGTGCAGACAGCAGCATCAGGACCAGCACCCCTGTCCCAACTGTAAGGACAGGACCATGATGCAGCCTGTGCCTTCCTGCACTCCCTAGCTTGTGTCTCTAAATGAGGTGCTAGGTTCCTGGAGGTACAGGGGGCCCTCTGTGTCAAATCAAAAGGCATGTTGTAGGTCTAATCAAATGCCCCATAGAGTGTGTAAAGTACCCCTTATGTCAGTGATCCCCAACCAGTGGTTCATGAGCAACATGTGGCCTCAAAGTAGGTGCTCATTTTTAAACTTCTGGCATGGAGGCAAGTGTTGATTGCATAAAACCCAGTGTAAAGCCAAACAGAGCCTTCTATAGACTGCCAGTCTACATAGGGACTACCAAATGGCAAATTATAGCTTATTTGCACTCCCAGGACCTTTTTCCATGCTTGTGTTGCTCCCCAACACTTTTTCCATTTGACTGTGGCTCACAGGTATAAAAGTGTGGGGATCCCTGCCTTATGTGTACCACAGCAATCTATGCCTCTAATAACTAGTTTCACTAATTATTTATTTATTTTTGGATATAGATTTGTTAATGAAAACTAGGTTTTCACTATTTTATGAAAGCTCCTTAAATACAATGGAGGCATGTAGAACCCACAAAAATATAAGAGGTTGGTCATTCATAATGAAAACCACAATGTTCACCTTAAGAAGCACTGTCTAAATTTAATCTGAGTTTTTACTCCAGTGATGCCTTCTCAATCCTCATACATGGCAGGGGTCAGTGCTCCAAAGTGGCAAAAGTGCACTTGTGCAACAGTGATAAAATAATGGTAACACACATAAAATCATGTGAATTTCATGCATGTGAAATCCCAGTCCAACATTCAGATGAGGCAAACCCCTAGAACACATAATTTTTGTGAGCACTACTCATAAAATAAACTTAAGACTTATTGCAAGTAGATAGAAATATATCTTAAAGGAAAACGAAAGGCAAAATCACTTGGGGGTGCCAAAATGTTAGGCACCCCCAAGTGACTTTAACCGCTTACCTCGTACCCCGAGGTAAGCGACGGAAGCCGGAAGAAGGAAGCGATCCGCTCCAGGTACCCTGGGCTGGTGCTGTTTTCTCCTAACAGGGGCACCAGCCCAGGGTACCTGGAGCGGATCGCTTCCTTCTTCCGGCTTCCGTTGCTGAAATGCCAGCGGTGGGCGCATGCGCAGTAGAGTGAAAAGCCGACTTTAATGTTTAATGTTTTCGGCATGCGCGCGCAGCGAGTCAGGAAGAAGGAAGCGCCGGCAGCTACCCCGGGCTGGTGCTGTTCTCTCCTCACAGGGGCACCAGCCTGGGGTAAAAGGTAGGTGGTCAAAGTCACTTGGGGGTGACTTTGACTTTCTTTTTACTTTAAAAGAGTGAACATAAGTTGTAACCACACTGCACAGCTGTAGTTCTACTCAGGTGCAAAATCAGTAGAACACAGGGTGGTGGTGCAAGATCTACAAACCACCCATCCTAAGGTCCTCCTGTTAGAACTGGTGGAAAACACTGATTTCTCGTAGGGCCACTACGTCTAGAGCTGTGGTTTAAAAGGCTTGTTTACCATTAAGTAAACTTTTTGTATGTTACAGAATGACCAATTCTTACAACTTTTTATTATTTATCTTTTCAGACCCTCTCCTATTCATATTACAGTCCCTCATTTAAATCAGTAAACTATGGTAATTTGGAGCCTAGCAACCAGATAGCTGGAGAGTTGTTGAACAAAAAGTGAAATAATTGAAAAAAACACATATATTAAAAAATGAAAACTGTAAATGAAAATGTAAAATCCAATAGCCGCTTTCCTCTATAAATAAAAGTTTAGAACAATTCTGTTGTATTTAAAGATAGAAAATCACATTCCAGTTGTTTTTGGGTAAAACATTTTGGTACATAGTAATGCTCCTGTAACCTAAAGTGGAAGGCATGCACTGTATAAAAAAAAAGGAAATACTTGACTTTAAAGGGGTGGTTTACCTTTAAGTTAACGTTTAGTATACTATAGAACATCCTATTCCTCGCAACTTTGCAATTGGTCTTCATTATTTATTTTCTGTAGTTTTTAAATTATTTGCCTTCCTCTGCTACATCTTTCCAGCTTCCAATAGGGGTCACTGGACCTGGCATCCAAAAAACTATTCCTCTGTGAGCTTGCATTTTTATTATTGTTGTTACTTTTTGTTACCCTCCTTCAAACCACCGCCTGGTTGCTAAGGTAAACAAGATCCTACCAACCAGATAGCTGCTGAAATTCCATGCTAAAGAGCTGCTAAACAAAAAGCTAGATAAATAAAAAAAAACATAAAATAAAAAATGAAAATCGCAAATTGTCTGAATACAAACAACCCCTTTGTAGCAAAATAACATTTACTATTTCTGGGCAATGTTCTAAACAAAGATGGCTGATGGAAAATTACATCACGCCCATTAGTATATCTGAAATTTTCTATGTGTAATTAGTATAACTGCCTATGCTAACATGGCCAGCCTTTCAGATATGCAACTAACACAGACTGATATTTAAAAGAAGACCCTTTATTTGATTCTTTTTTCTAAACATCCAACATTTATTCAATGGTGACTCCTAATAACTACTGTTTCAGTGTCATCATTTATGTATGTATTTTTTATAAATATGACCTTAATAGAGAAAGAACTGTCCTCTATCCCTAAGGCAGACTTGCAGCAATTTAAATGCCTAGAACAGGTGGCCGCCACTTCAGATTCTGCTAATGGGAATGATGGTGCCTGGGGCATGCAATGGGGCCTTCTGTGTGTGTAGGAAATCTTTTCTATACGTATGACCTTTCTCTTCCCAGTGAGGTGCGGCACTATAACAGTACATTTTGCATAATATATAAATGTTTTATATATATATATATATAGGAAGGAAGGCTGTTCATGCATTTTTAATACACAATTGATTTTTTTTTAAAATAATACTCGGCGTTGCTGGTCTTTTTTTGGATATTTAAATCTTTTACCTTGCACCCGAAATAAGATCTAAAGCAGAGTGCCACCCTGGGTTTATATATATATATATATATAACCATAATTGTTTTAATTATTATTTGGATTCTTTTGCTACTTTGGTAATGTGTTAATTTATGGTCATTTATGGCCCTAACTATAACTGTATCTAAAAGATATTACTCCTTTTTACGATAATATGATTTGTGAATGAAGAGTATTATTTTAAAGCACAGATTCTATTGTGCCAACAATTCACTTCTACTCCCACAGAATGCTGTATACTTCTACATACTAGGGGTCATTTACTTAAGTGCAAGAGCACTAAGGGGCACAATAGCATACCCCTTAGTGCTCATAAAAGGAGCACTTGCAGCCAGGGTTCTACTGCTCTCTCCAATGTGCACCAGACCAAAAATCCAGAGCTCAGTGCAGTAAGCAGCACCAGCAGGCAATCTACAGGATTTTCACGAAGGCTCGTGAACCTGGGGCCAATGGAAAAGTCATAGTGGCTTAATGACTTACAGGTTTTTATCTACCCATGTTTGGCAAGCTTTACATCTGACTTAAGAAAAGACTAAAGCTAATCCTGAATCCACAACTGATTTATTTTCTTTCAGAATAATGCTTGTCAGTAGGTGCTGTGGAGAAATATAAGCATATTCCAACATATGACAGCATAATGCCAGAAATTCAGTGAGCACTACCCTTGTGAATAGAATCCATTTGTCTATATTAAGAAAATATTTTTGGTCATATTATGTTTTAAATTGTAAAATGAATTTGACTACACATGATTATACAGTTTAGCTGGTTAACTTATCTGTAAATCAAGTTTCTTCAAAACTAAATCAAGATCCTTCCTCTTGGAGCTCTAGAATGACATCTGGTCATGTCTTGGAAAACAATATACGTAGTATTAACACTGCGCTAAAAGTAGATAATAAATAGATAAAATCAGCTGCACCACAAATAGTGGATCCAATAGTCCACTGATAAATAATAAGAGTTCACCACAGGTGCGCTTGTTCCAGACCTCCACGCCACAGCAACACTCTATAAATGAAATGGTCATGTCTTAGCACTTATGGGTCAGTACCCTATTAGTAAATAGCAACACTTTTTTACTAGTTGCATAACCATACAGTAGACCTTGTGACTTTGGGGGAATTTGGACAAGTGCAGGGTCTGCTGTATGGTTTCATGAGTGATCGCACACCCTAATGTGTTAAGGAGAAGCAGTACTGTAAACCGGGCCGTCCAGATCAAAACCAGACAGTTGGCAACCATAAGCAGTGATTATCTATCTACCATCAATCCAAGTCACTGTTAATAAAAATGTGTTTAACTTCAGCCTTATATTTGGAACACTGAACTGTTTAATAATATAAATAAACCAAACTAAGACAATTTTGGAACTGGAAAAAATCACCTTGACACCTAAAACATTGCAGTTTCAACCTAAAATGTTATTCCTTACCTGTGAGCCCACGGTCTCTTGGAAACAGCGCCCAAGTTGATTTTTGGTAGAGATTGGATACACATTTGGAATGAATTGCTGGTGGGGATATGTGTTGTGGGGTAACTGATGTTTTTGGGTACTGTGGTAAGAGAACTGTGTCTGGCCTATCTGGCTGTCCTTCTTCTGTGTAGATGAGGAACTTTCAATTCTGGACACTTGATGGAACTGTACAGAGGCTTCTGGAGGGTGTTTCACATGGATATTCACCATATTTGGAGGAAAATTAACTATTAAAACATAATGGACAAAAACATTATTTTACATGGTGCTAAACAGTCCCTAGAGGAGTTATATAGAATAAAGACTGCCCTGGTCTAGCAACACATTAGACTCCCTCCAGTGTGCAGTAATAATCATCATTAGATCATTTTTGCCAGATGAAATTTTAGAGCAGTGACTTTGCTATAGAGGTGTTGCACAACCATTAGCTAGGTCATAATACACAATTTATGTGTACATATATTCTGTGATTATTATTTTTACCTTATTGCCAGACAGGGATTTTGGCCGCTAAGACAGAGAATTAAATGATTTTATGGTTCATGAGAACTTTATGAAAAATATATAGTACATGATTTAGGGGTGCTCTCTCTTGTATGTTTCACTTTAACCCATATCTACCAATCAGATGTTTGAGTTCAGCATTCTGACAAAACGTACCTTTAATTCCTTGTTGACCAGTCACAGTGAGGGGCAATGTGTGAGTGGAATGAATAACTTGAGATCCTGTAGCTTTCTGGGCTGGCTGTTGGTGTGGATATTGCTTTTGCAAGCCGTTTTGCAGTGGGATCTGACACAATTTGCCGGTAAAGTTCGGTGGGCACTGACATTTGTCTCGGGCAGTACATTGGCCTCCATTCATACAAGGTAGATGACAAATCACTGGAACGATAAATTAAGATGTTACTTTAGAATCTGTTCTGTACTACTCTATACATATTGATTAATTCTGTACTACACTGGATTTTGGCGAGTGTGTCCATGACTGATGAGGTTAGCCCAAAACACTTTATGATGTAACTAATTCCTTCATGCAAACCTTGCGGTAACAAGATTGGTATACATGCAGAAGCAAGCATTATTCATTACAGATCTATTGTACAGACTACAACCACCAGCACCATCACTAAGAACTTTTGTTTAGAAGTTGAAGTTCAGCTGTTAGAAGCCAGGCTGAGCATCCTACATTTAAAGTTACTATATTACATGGTTTACTGAAACACATATTAGTGCTGTCTGTTATATTGTGCCAGCACATTTTCCTATATTACTAAAAGACAATAATAATAATTTATTCACATAAATTGCAGCCACAATGGACCACACAATCTAATTTCCCTACCACAGGAACACAAACACACTAGAGCCAATTTCATCAGACCCAAACCCTCAACACATGAGGTTACATTCAACACACATCTTGCAGTAGTGAGAATTAAATTCAAAATCAGCACTAGAAGGCAGTAAAGCTATCCACTGTGCCACCCACACAAAACAGGCTTTACAGCACCCTCTTGCAGTTATATTATTTTCCTCAAATCATACCATTATGGTTGATATTCCTGTATTATAAATTTATTTTGGCAAAATATCAAGACAATAAAATTCACTGCTAAAGAAAAACATCTTGGGTTTTTAGCAAACTACTTTAAAGCTGCCTCAACACCTTTAGGCTAGATGGACAAAAATACCAAGAAATCAATACAAAGCATATTCCATTTACACTGTAGGTTTAATGCCATTACAAACCAAACATAAATCATGTGTCAGACTTTGGATATCATTATTTTAACACAAAGGATTATTGGTATCGTAAGAATTTGCAGAAGATATTTACATTTTCCATTGATCATTAAATGTTAAACACAAACAAAAAAGCAAACCAGTCCTTTTTTATTCTTAATTTTCATTCCCATGAATAATAGTATCAAGCAGCATTTGTACAGGCCAGGTAGCAATCCTACTGTCCCTATATTCATTCAACTGCAGTTGTGCGCATGAGTACATTATTGGCATATATTATATGGACATGGCTATGGAGTATGTGGACCACCATATGTAACTGACTGAATATGCATATATTTGCCTAAAGGAATAGTATATTAGTTCAATGAAAAGTCTGCTTATTCTGTTATTGGGTTTCAATAGACCTCTGCCATTTTAAATAATTATATGATATGGGTTCAGAAACAGGAGATCAAGGGCATGACAGGTCTTGGTTAAAAGTGCATCTGAGGATCTCTATGTCTATTTTTTAATGTCTCTGGCACAGACTGCAGAAACACTGGGTCAAGGACATGAAACCCAACCTCAAGTGGCAAATGAACTGTTTTAAACTGTTTTAAACGTTAAACTTCACTGAGAAGTAAAAAGGAAAAGTCATAATAGAGGCAAGAATTCACATTCAACAAAAACTTTTTATTTAGGCCAGACAAGGGGACACTTTATAAATGAAATCAGATGCAGACACTTTATCAAAGCAAAGTATGAAAATAACAAGCAAGATGAGATAAACAGAAGTAGCATACTGCTACAAAAATGAGGCAAACAATCATACTTTCTTTTCTTTGCTATTTTTTTCCCTTTTCAGTTGTTGCTCATCACAACTGTGCTAGGTAGTAGACATGTTCAGTAGCTAAGTGTAAGCATATGGGGAATTAAAAAACACTTTGATAGTTGTAACTTTCCATACAAACATATGAAGTACTTTTATATCCTAAAATCAGTCCAGTTATTATTGCAGTATGCACTCATAAAGAAGCTGTGCATTCTACTGTAATATACAGTACTACGGAAGAAAGCCAGTACATTTAGGGACATGGGTACCTATAAAAGCAAATTAGATATTGCATTTCTCAGTCAGCTAAAATAAGTTATAAATATGAAGCTGGGAATCTTGCTGTTCTCAGCATCTCTTTCTAAGTACTTTGGATAGAATACCAACATTCCACATAGACTTCCTCAGCAACAGAAAAAGAACAGTCATTTTTAGCACCACTGTGAAATAAGGAATGCAGCATATTTATTCCAGTTGGCAGAAACAGTCTTTTTTTAACTAGTGATGTGTATACCCTGATACTGTTCTTGAATACGTAAGATAACACAGGATGACACTAATAGAATTGGTGAGTATCGTTTCCAACTCCCCAACCAAATCAATTGGCCCTGAACTCACTATTGTACAACCAGTGGAACCTGTTTTAGATATGGGTCTAATTTCTATCACTAGAGGCAAGCAGTGTTTTGCAATGATAAATCCTGTATACAAATAAAAGTATGTTTAGTATCTTTCAAGACAAATTTAATGATTGTACGGCAAACTTTATTTATCAAAGGTGCCAAACAATCTAAAACTATTACTATGCACGACAGAACGTAGTCCTCTTCAGACCACTCCACTGAGCTCCATAAAATGAGACACACTTTCCAGAGCTACCTCCTCTAATTTAAAGACTGTAACTATCATGCTAAAGCATCCTAGTGTTCAAGCCTATGCAAGGTGATGGACCTGTGTTGGAAGCCAGTGCCTCAACACGAACCTCAACCATAAGAGTCCAAAATATGTTAAATGCAGCCAAGGCAGGCTTGGTAGGGTAAAAAGGAAGCACTAGATCTACCTTCCTATAGATTTTCCTATTGTCTAAAGATCCTGGCTGTAATTTGCTTTAGCTTGCATGGAAAATAAAGACCCAGCCTCAGGTATGCGTGTTTCAAGAGCCCAAGATAAAATGCACCCTCTGTACAGAAAAGCATAGAGTTTTTTTGATATCACACAATTAAAAGAATGTATATAACATACATTTTTACCCTCTATTCAACATCTTTCACTACACTGGCAGAAAGGAGCCATAAACAAAGTACAGAAAGAAGGTTCTGCAAAGTGTCAGTATGGCAAGGACACACACAAATATTTTACCTCCCAGAGTCATTCTGGCCTTATGGAAAGACCTTTTATCAATCAGTCCTTATAAACTAACTAAAGTATAGAAATTTGATAAACTCACTCTAAATAAAGAAGGTTTCACAAGAGACCAGCAACAAAATGTCCTTGTCTACTTTTATTTTAGTAACATAGAAGTGCAATGAGTATTAGCAGATTATAATGACAGGTGCAAGGGTTATTTAGGAAATTATTTTCAATAACGGGTGCTCTAAAATAGCACTGCACTTGTTAACTATTAAGATGCAGGTGGAATAGGAGTGAAATTCAAAGAATAGAACACAGTTTTGTGACACAGACAGAAAAGAGAGAAAGAAAAATAGTACCTGAAGAGCAGCGGACAGGTCTGAGGTAGGAAAGAGAGAAATGTGCACCTGCAAAGAGTTGAGCCTTAGGCACTAAGAAGAAATTAAAAATGCAAATTAAAAAAGACAAAATCATTGACTGAAACAAATTGTTCAGTGTAATCAAAACCTTTTATTGTTCTAATGCTTAGAGCTTTAGATATAGCTCTAGTGTTAAACACTAATTAATCCCTATATTCCTCACAAGTTATTCTCCAGACAGAAAACATGACTCATTTCCTTGGTATATTACACAGCTAGTTTTCAGTAGGCTTGTAGGCTTTACAGCTTGTTGCAGTTATTATAGAACCGGCAGATTAAATTCTTTTTGCCAGGAAGTCATTTAACTTTAGTGCATCGTGCATTTACAGTTAGTTCTAATTTGTAAATTAATATCTGTAGAAAGAATATTGTGGCATAGTAATAAGTACTATAGTAATAAGTGGCAAATTGTATGCCATACACTGCACATTTGTATACAGGGTAAATATATGTGTGTTAGTGGGAAAAGTAATGGCCATCTTTTTGTTTCATTGGAACTGCAATGTCCTAACCTTCCATCTCTTTATTTCCTTGGAACTGCAATTCTCTAGCCTTCCATAATGTGAAACACCCTGTTACTAACTGATGTTGATCATTTGCTCAGAAAGAAGCAAAAAATCAGTTTGCCAACATTTATAGAATGTGAGGGAAGCAGAATGAAGCGACAGAATGAGATATAGTATCACTAAGCATTGAATTTTGCTAAACCCCATTACATTTCTTATGGGTTAAGAAAATTAGTTTTAGATTAAAACAATGGGGGTAAGATCACCTGCCTATTTATCTGTTTTGTTTTCATTCTTCTCCTGACTTGTCCCCTTCCTCTGCTCTCAGATGATCTCTCTCTCTCTTAGCTTTATGATAATGCTACATCCAATATACAAGCCATCTAATACATGCTTCACATAAAGCAGATGCAAGTCATACTGGGTACAAGCATATAAAAATGCAGGTCGTGGGTCCAGGTAAGGTGTAGGCCTACCCTGAGTGTTCCCTTCTGACAGGTGTGGTGTCTGATGGCAAATTTTCCATTTAGTTTATACATCAGATTTTTCTATCAGTCCCAACTCCTAGAATCTATCTATCTATCAATCAATCTAAAACCACCCTACAAAATCTCATTTAGGGCTCAATTACCACTACTAGGTGTAACACTTGCCTTTGTCTCATGTGCTGCACCCTCAAAGGCACAAATTGCACCCATCTATGTACAGTTATTAGCATTTGATTATAGTGGGTGCAATTACACTGGAAATGTCCGAAAGAATGCAGCATTGCGGTTAAAAACATGGCAAGTTAAGCATACATTTTTAATTGTTTATATGTATTGAAAAAGTCTCCACTAGTAGCAAGAATGTAGGCATAATTAATAGTCTTACAATTTTATGCCACTGGGACAGGTAGAGCTCATTCACTAGGTCATGACATGACCCTATCGCATCAGTCTTGATGTGAGGGAAGTCATTTTCCATTTTATAATTATTACCATACATTTATTTAAGTTTCTTCATGTAATGTCTCTCGTTCTACTTCTTTTGATGTATTTTTATTTCTTTGCTTAACTTAACTATTATCTCAACCTACAGCACTAAGGAAAATGCAAAAATGCTTGCAAAAATGTCAAATGATTACCAAGAAATGGGAACTTTTTAAGCAACTAAAAACTAATCTTCACAAGATAGGATCAAAGTTGCACTGCTACCATAATTCACTTGTTAATAGTTATGTTTCTCACACACAACTGTTTTTTACAGTATTATATCTTGGAAACTACTTGTAAACTACAAACCTGTGTAAGTCAGAAGTGCAAACTCCAGTGCAGACCTAACTACTTACACAAAAGCTTAAAGCTGGAGTTGATAATTTTTAGGCAAGTGACTTTGAACAATAAAGAGCCCACATTAAGTAGGAAGCCCAAAGGAACACTGTAACAAATGAGAAGCAGCAAGCAGAGAAATCACCAACAGTCCTGAAGAAGTAAAGAGTCATAAAGACCCTTTAAAAAAGCCTTTGAAGCATAGCAGACCAAAGGTGACCAGCTTAGTGACACCTAGAACATCAGTGACTTTGATATTGTGCTCAAATGGAGGAATATATGCAGGGGCCCCTTTAAATTGAACCCCTGTAAAAATAATTTCATACAAGGGGGAAATATTGGCCTGAAACATAATGTTTGTACTTGGATAGAGAACTGGCTGTGGAAAGAATACAAAGAGTGGAGGGAAATGGAACATTTTCTAATAGGGCCAGTGTTGTTGAGGAGCATAATATTCAAGGCTATAGTGATACTAAAATATATATTTAGTATTGATGTTGGTATATGGTTTATGTATGTGAGTGTATAGATAGGTCAGTATGGGTTTATGCATGTGAGTGTATAGATAGGTCAGTATGGGTCTGTATGTGAGTGTATAGCTAGGTCAGTATAGGTCTGTATGTGAGTGTATAGATAGGTCAATATGGGTCTGTATGTGAGTGTATAGATAGGTCAGTATAGGTCTGTATGTGAGTGTATAGATAGGTCAGTATGGGTCTGTATGTGAGTGTATAGATAGGTCAGTATGGATCTGTATGTGAGTGGATAGATAGGTCAGTATGGGTCTGTATGTGAGTGTATAGATAGGTCAGTGTGGGTTTATGTATGTGAGTGTATAGATAGGTCAGTATGGGTCTGTATGTGAGTGGATAGATAGGTCAGTATGGGTCTGTATGTGAGTGTATAGATAGGTCAGTGAGTGTATAGATAGGTCAGTATGGGTCTGTATGTGAGTGTATAGATAGGTCAGTATGGGTTTATGTATGTGAGTGTATAGATAGGTCAGTATGGGTTTATGTATGTGAGTGTATAGATAGGTCAGTATGGGTCTGTATGTGAGTGGATAGATAGGTCAGTATGGGTCTGTATGTGAGTGTATAGATAGGTCAGTATGGGTCTGTATGTGAGTGTATAGATAGGTCAGTATGGGTCTGTATGTGAGTGTATAGATAGGTCAGTATGGGTCTGTATGTGAGTGGATAGATAGGTCAGTATGGGTCTGTATGTGAGTGTATTGATAGGTCAGTATGGGTTTATGCATGTGAGTGTATAGATAGGTCAGTATGGGTCTGTATGTGAGTGTATAGATAGGTCAGTATAGGTCTGTATGTGAGTGTATAGATAGGTCAATATGGGTCTGTATGTGAGTGTATAGATAGGTCAGTATAGGTCTGTATGTGAGTGTATAGATAGGTCAGTATAGGTTTATGTATGTGAGTGTATAGATAGGTCAGTATGGGTCTGTATGTGAGTGTATAGATAGGTCAGTATGGGTCAGTATGTGAGTGTATAGATAGGTCAGTATGGGTTTATGTATGTGAGTGTATAGATAGGTCAGTATGGGTCTGTATGTGAGTGTATAGATAGGTCAGTATGGGTCTGTATGTGAGTGTATAGATAGGTCAGTATGGGTCTGTATGTGAGTGGATAGATAGGTCAGTATGGGTCTGTATGTGAGTGTATAGATAGGTCAGTATAGGTTTGTGTGCTGGGTTCAAGTTGGAAGGGTTGAACTTGATGGTCTTTTTTTAACTACAGGTAATACTCTCTAACCCAGTAACATAGATGCTAACAGCACCAGTAAAATTGCCAGAAGTAAAGAGACAGTAGATATTTGTGATCAGTCTTCTTCAAGTTACAAAATAAAAGCAAAGATCTGGCTGACTGCTATGAGTAACTGCATCAGTGCAATTTAGAAGCTTTGTTAATAAATCAGTCCCATAGCAAATTGCTTGCTTAGATTTATTACACAATAAAGAATGAACACCCTCTATTAGACATGGGACCTTAATTTGACATAGAAAGAAATACAGAATACTTATTGCTTTCGAAGTTGCTATGCTGATCCTTTAAAGGTGCTTCCCCCTCTTGAGTGTGTGATTACACACCCCACCAGAACAAAGTCTCTTGACCTTCAACATGACAGAATCCAAATACAGGAAAACTGTCCAGAGCAACCCTGAACTTTTCTATGCCCTCTCTGTGCCGTCTGAGTTTTACCCTGGCATAAGTACAGCTGCCTGTTTCTACATATCCCAAAAAGAGAAATCCCCAATGTGTCAGCATGCCCATGATTAGTATGTTTATTCACACATATGAGACGTTGTTGGTCCCAGAGAGACTCTCCTTCTTTGATCTGCCTCTACTGATTACTTCACTTTTAACTTTCTTAGCTCTAATGCAAACATCTGACTCACTTTATTCCATGACTAAGTAAGATTTCCATGTACATGAGTCAGACTGGGCAAGAATAAGACGCACATTCTTTCTACGCTTTGGGGTTTCTTTTGTCAAACTATCTTACTTCAATCAAATGAACATTAAAAATGCTACATCATTTCCACAAGAGATCATGGATACTCTATTTGGAAGACATTGGCACTCTTTTAAATATGCTAGCAAATGCACAAAAAAGTAATCTTTGGATGTCAGTTTTTATCATTTACCTTTTACAAACAATGCTGAATCTCAATTGCTAGAAAGAAAATTACAAGGGGGTCATCTATTCCTGCAGCAAAGGGTGCAACGGCAAAATGCCTTGTGCCCTCTATTAGGGACTGTCTTGTGTCTGCTGGAAACACACTCCAAAATTCCCACCAGATTTCTTTGATGGTCAGAGCACAGTCAGACGCCAGATGCAAGTGCTTTTTAAATGATCACTAAGGGGCCTGCTTATATTCCCCTTGGTGCTCTTGCACTTGTGTCCGGGGTCTCGGTAAATGACCTCCCCAACATCATGTCAGATTTTATTCTTTTTTTTTTTACAAAAAAATGTTACTAGGCATGTCAGAAGCATCTGTTTCTGCTAGCACTGGAAAGGATTATACAAACATGTTTCAGAGCTATTTTAGCTGTTTAAAATCAGGGGTCTGTCATTGCTGGGAGATCCTTCCCTCAATAGTTATTGCAGTTCTAACATGGGGGCAGATTTATGAGTCTCAGGTTTGTGCTAAAGAATTGCAGAAAATGTAAGTTCCTGAACTCACTTGCGCTTTCTGCAATTGATTGCTTTGGTTGGCTTACTAAAAGCATTTTGAAAAAAGCTGTCGATTGCAGAAAATGCAAGCGGGAGCAAGAACTCACTGACATTTTCTGCAATCATTTGGAACCTGAGACTCAATGGTGCATAAATCTGCCCTATTTTTGCAAACTCATAGTATGATCATTTTCCCAACAGGTTGCAACAGATAAGCATTTAGTTTTAACAGTTGAAATCAGCCCAAAGAGAGATACAGCATATTCAAATATGGTACACTATCACTTTAAATTATGGAGAGAAAATTTCTTTTTTAATCCTCTGCCTCTGACACATTCATCTTTGATGGGAATCTGGTTAGTATCACTAGCAAAAGTGAATTCCACATAATAGGGTTGATTCACTAAAGTGCGATATACGGGCACTATTTATAGCATGCGTTAAAAATTTTATCGCGTCTTATTTTTCGCATCTTTCGCATGATTCACTAAAAGTATATTTGCGTTAATTTAGACACGATGCTGTTTGAGTTATTTAAGTGCGGTATTCGGCGCAACACGCGCTAATTATCGCAGTTCGCTACTTGACACACTCGCTAATTAGCGCTTCTTTTCACGCGCACGCCATATTAGCCATACACCCCATTACGTTCCTAAAAATACTTTTTTTGAAAATGACCATTTCCCTGCAAACTGGAGGCTACATCACTCTAGGGCCAACACAGACTTGAATAAATCCCACTGCAAAGTCCTTATTGTGTTGCCAAAAGCTCATGAACAGTATTTTTATATAATTACCGCCTGCCCCAAGTAGGTGTTAATTTTCGCACAGTTTATTAGATATTTAGCGCATCTAAGTGTTTGTGAATCATGCGTTATCATTATTTCTGCGTGAGAATTAACGCAATGCGGTAAAATGAACGCAATGCAGTAAAATTAACACATGCAGTTGCCCGCTATTTAATGCAGGCGATATGCCACTTAGCATATGCTGTGGGCTGTTACAGTGAGTATATCAGAGCCCTATGCAAAGGTTTGTTTGGGGGATTTTGAAACAGATAAGGGTTGATTCATTAAGGTGCGATAACGCTTATCGCATGCTTTTTTGCGTTAAAATTGACATGAAAAAACCACGCAATTCACTAAAGTTAATAAAGTTAAATCCCAAACTTTTGCATAGGGCTCTGATATACTCACTGTAACAGCCCACAGCACCATGCTGAACCCACAGTAATGCTGGATTGGGCCGGGGAAATATTCCAGGAGGCATGAGGAAAATCTAAACATACTCCAGCCACTAGGAGTATAAACATTGTCCCAAGCCCAGCATGTTAATTATGGAAATAAATTATTGTACAGGACTACTGTTTTCTTTAAACTGATATTTATCATGCAAGGCTTTGACCAAATAACTTCTCAGAAAATATCTTTGTGTAAATATGACATGAATAAACTCCCAAGACATTTCAATTATGTAGAAATTTAGGGAGTCCAAAAATCCCACTACACTACAAATATTTAATGTCCTCAATCTCAGTGTTGGCAGCTACTAAACCATGCAACATTTCACCAGGAACCACTCTTTGGTTCAACAGCCAACTTAACCATTTTTAAAACTTACCTAACAGCAAAGTTTGGGTAGAGGCCAGAGTAACAAGGTTGAAACACATACTCCATGAAGGCACCTTTGGTAAAAACAAATAGTATATCCCTCTTTGCCTATTTCCAAATTCGACATGCCTTCAATTGGCAATTCCAGAACAAGCCCCATGTTATACAAAACTCTTCATTAGAGAACAAACTCCTGCATCACTCTAAAAAGAAACTGATAACATGTAGCCACTTTGTCCTCATGTGTAACTTATTTGAAACACTGCCAAAGGTGAAGCTCAAATGGGGACAACGGCAGATTTCTAATTACGGCACCCAGAGGCTGTCCCCATTCCTCATCCCCTTCCCCTGCTCAGGATCGCTTGCATGCACATCCATTTAGTTCACATATGAGCACTGGAGACAGGACTCGCTAAAGTTTTCTACGCGTCCTGTCCCCAGTGCTCCATATGTGAGCAAAGTTTAGGTGTGGCTGGGAGGCATGCCACCCCTAAATTTGTACCGCCCTAGGCCTTACCACAAATTCAGGCCTGAATGGGGACGAATCATCCCAATATTAGATGATGATGACCGGAAGGAAGTGATAGATACTTTGCAGAGACCACTTGTCAGTGCCAGGGACAGACATACACTATAAGATAATACATCAAACCTACCTTACCCCACTGAAACTACATCACATGGGTAAGATTGCCTCCCCAACTGCTTATGATGTACTACTCTTGTAGGTACTGGATCCTAAAATCTGCTTGTTAAGCCTGGTAGACTCCTACATCAGAACTATACTAGAGAACACTATATTCTATGGGAAAAAGACAGTGACAAGGCACTGGATGAAGTCACTACCACCTACACTTGTTCAATAGAAAAAGTTGGTTAAATAACAATTGGAACTCTACAAACTGACATACTGTACCTAACAAGGGGGGTACCAGTTTGAAAAAAATCTGGGAGCCCTGGCTCTCATCTTCTGTGACGACGGCCACCTGCTAATTAATACTGCACTCTCTTTTTTTAGCACTGTGTGTAATTCTTGCTTTAATTCAGTCTGCCTTTGTTGTCTGACTGTTTGTTTAAAATGATAAAATATAATAAAAAGCATTCTTTACAAAAAATATATAGGGAGCCAAGGAATTAGATTCTGTGTGGGCACATAATAAAATTTGTCCACCCACATTGCATTCCGTCACGCCAGTCCTGAACATTGCGCCTACACCTGTAACACCACTGTTTTTAAGCCCAGAGAAAACCATAATTAACATTAAAGGACAGTACACAGCACTTGCCCCAAATTCTCCAAATGCTGGAATCAATGTTTCAGTACTAAAGGGATCTGTAATCATTCCTTGCTCACAAGGAGGGGTGACAGGTATAGGAAATCATAAAACTACATTGGTACTGACAAGATGGCCATGCAAGGTTATAGCAACAGAAGTCTTCTGGGCTTTCCCATCACTTGTTAAGCACCAGGCATCTCTGATCTTGCTGCATCAATTGTAGCCACACAACTCACAGCGCAGTACAGATGGAAAAGGTATTCAGAATATACGCTACTGGTGGTCAGGAAGTTAACAGTTTGGGTCATGGATCTCGCAATCTGTCAATTACTTATGATATCACCATAACTCAAAGAATCAAAGAAAGAAGTATATATAGGATATATGAAAGATATATTGTTCCATCCCACAACCAGCACCACAACCACACTAAACTCAGAATAAACAGGAGGTAAACGATGGATGAAGGGTTTCCCATCATCCAGAATTATTTTGATGACAAACATATATATCAAGCATCTCTAAATCAACATTGTTATTTGACAGAGCCTCAACTGACAGTTTATGAAATAAATTTGCTACTAGTTTAAAGGGGCACTAAGTACTATACATTTTGTTTGTCAATCTGTGTGGAATTAAGGTGATCTCTTTGTAAAGATAGTGAGCAAATCCTAGATTTCAGTGGGGGTTGTACATGTGCATGTTTTACCACTCACCCTTAAACGGTCAGCAAAAGTTTTCAGACACTATGTCCCCACTTTAAATTGAATTAGTCCATTTTTCTGTGTATTGGGAAGGAATAGCCTTGTACCTACCATCCATCCCCTAAAATGATCAGTCCAGGCTCTGTCACTTCATGTGCCCAAGCCAGTTAAAAGGGAACTGGATAAATGGGGTTATTGAATCCAGAAACAGAAGTATGGTGTAGGTAAGGAAAGCTCTAACCCCCATATGTAAAGATGTATGGCTTATTTACAATAATGAGTTTGTGGGTCAGATTTTGCAGGGTGGATAATTGTATTCTTGCACAAGGTAATGAATGAAACCCAGTGCATCCAATTATACAGGAAGGGTTGTGAATCATTTATTACTATTTTCAGCTTTACTCATAAAATTTCATTTGCAACAACATTTGACCTCAAAAACAGTGATGTAAACTACCCTTGAGTGTCTCTTTAAATTGTAGAGCAATATAGGAGGTACATCTATTCTTGAACATTAACTTGGACAAACCATCTGCTTATTATCACCCTTAAACAAACCTACTGTAAAAGTAAACAGTGCCTTTGCCAAAGGTGGAAACAACTGGTTTTCTTCTAGGAACAAGGTGTGTTACAAGCTGTGACAGGTAAATTCCTCTACTCTTAGTCAAATCCTCAGCATATTTTAAAGAGCAATTTGTCTGGACAACAGTTAGTTCAAACCAAAGATAAAGCTGTGTAAATACTTTTTCTGTAATAATGCCAAATACATACATAACACTTAGAACCCAGATAAAGGCCATATAAGCGCTTTTAAGAAACAAGTATGCTAACATTAACCAGTGGCATGTAAAAAGATATAAAATTATCTGTTATTTAATGCCGCATTGTCTACTGTAAGATCTGTTCTCTTTTATGTTCCAGCACAAAGCAGTATGTGGGTTTGATAAAAAGCAGAGTATATATAAGAAAGTAAAGGGAAGACACAGTAAGGCAGTGTAGCATGAACTACAGTTCCAGACAAAGACAACAAATTCACAGCATGTCCTTTTAAGAAATTCATGACAGCTAAAGCATTAAATGACATAAAATCTCCTGCCCCTAGTGTTCTGTGGGCAAATATATTACAGTGAGAAACAAAAATGCAGCTTGAAAACAAAATGTAATTTCCAATTACCATTCCTGATTAGGCCGATAACCAACCACCTACTTGCACTGCTTTAAAGGACACGTAAACCTTCCACAAAAAAATTTAACAGCCTCTTGGAAATCTTTACTACTGTTGTTTAAAGGTTAATAGTAAGGCTCCAGCATTCCCTTAATCACTTAGGATTCTTTCTCCTCCTCTAACCCTCTCGGCCCCCTCCTTTAGGAACTGACTTTGGCTCTTGGCTTACTGAGCATGCTCAATTCTTATCAACTCAGGTCTCACATCCTCCAGTCTAGTAGCCAATGAAGGGATGGCACAGCTGGTTTCCATAGAAATAACAATAGCTTTACACTCTGCTGGAGAAAGATGTTTTTTCTCCTTACCTCCTTTCCTGAGCTCAGCTTAACTGTTACAGGGCACAATCCAAGCAGGACTTTTTTTTCATCAAACTAAGTTCTGCCTGTGTAAGCCTGATTTCTTCAGTGCACATGTGCAGTTTGTCACGGAAGATGTGTGACATGGAAAATGGCTGCCGGGTGAAAGCTGCTATTTGTTTTAAGAAAATGCGATGGTTCTGGTGGAGTGGATGTATGCAGTACAAATGTTTTGGTTTGGGTGGGGGAGATGTGCCCAACTTCTATACATATTAGAGCAATGTCACAAGAAGAAAGTTTCCAGAAGTGCCCTATAGGATTCCTCTCTGGCTGCCAAATGGTGCTTTTCTCTTTTCTGTTGCTGTGGAACACTATCTACACTATGGACACTAAAGGACCATCAACATTCTGATGTACATTTCCAGCCTATGATCATGGCAGAACATCAAACACATGAGTGTCGACTGCTTGGCATCTTCCTCCCATAGACTGTTTCTGTCATGAATACCCAGCATGCCACAGAAGTATCCACATCAGATCAGGAAACACTGAGCAGCCTAGGCCTGTCTTCATGCAGCTTACAACACAATTAAGAACAGTAGATTTAAGGTGAAGGAGAGCCTATAACAGGAGAAATGAACACATTCACTGACTATTAAGCAATACTTCTAGAAGTCTAGAGCAGTATGTAAGATTGTAAGAATCTTTACCATTAAATGGTAAACCTTGCATTGGTGACTGCATAATACAGTATTTAATTAAAAATATATAAACAGTACTTAATGACGTCATCATTTATAATCGTGCTAAGTGATGTCATTTGTGTCACATGACTCACTGAAACGTGTGTATTATAAATTATTATTATTATTATTATTAATAAAAAAATCTATATGTATGTATATATGTATAGCTCTAGATATATAGCGCTACTAAGAATCACAGCACTGTATAACATTAGGAAGAAGCAGAGGTCCCTGCTCTGTACAGCTTACAATCTGTAAGTTTAAAAGTGTGTAGATAGATAAGATTTTTAGAGATTTGCTTTTTATCTGTAATAAGACAATACCTTGTACAGGTATGGGATTGCTTACCTGGAAACAAAATATCTAGAAAGCTCCAAATTATAGTATAGCCATCTCCCAACAGTCCATTTTATGCAAATGATGATAGCTAAATTAACATTAGTCCCAAGTCCAGTGCATTTTGGATAATAGATTACATACCAGTATCTAGTACTTATATATGGCGGAACATGGGAAAATTATAATAATAATTGTTCCATGATGTCAATATACAGGGCACCCAGAATAAAAACTGCCTAAATAAAGGCTGCAAATATAAAAAATATCTACATGGCTGAGCATTTCATTCATTGTGAACAGCAAGTGCTTACCTACAGTACCATTAAACATATACAGCTAACAGTCACAGTGACAAATGCTATTTTTGGCTTCAACAAGTACCCAGTAAACTAAAAGTAATTTTAAAGCTAAATACTTGCTAGAGAAGTGAGTGTAGTAGGACTGACTAGTACTCACCTACTCGGAAGTTACTTGATGTGAGTGTGTCAGCAGAATGACCATTCTCACTTATAAGCGTGGTGGTATTTCCCTTCTCACAGCTGTTCTGACAGTGGTGCTTGGTGCAGGTCACTTTGCAGATGCTGGGGGTGAAGACCACCTTGATGCGCCCTGTCTGGTTTCCCAGTGCTAGGGGAGGCACAGAGAAAAGGAAAAACAGACATATGAGCTTGGTATCCATTGGCTTGCTCCCCAGACAAGGTGAAAAAGCAAGAGAAGTATGAGAAAAGTGCGGCAGCAGCTCGTCAGTGCTCTCTGCTCTGCATCCAGCAGTGTCTGACACAGGAGTAGGGAGATTAACAAACAGAACTCCGGGATGGACTCCAAAACCACAGTTAAAAGTCAAGTCACCAGAGTGGGATTACTAATCACAATGTTGTATTTCATTCACAGGGGAAGAGAAAGGTAAAATCATAGTAAAAAAAAACCCCCAGAGGCACGGTGCATGACAGCTTAAATAGCCAGCTATGACAGGCAGATGTAATGCAAAGAAGCTGGCTATACACCTAGGGGAGCAGAAACTTCTGTTTCCTCCTGTATACTCCAGCTGTTCCTGAACTTATTAGGTCTCCCTCTCTCTCTTTGCCTTTCTCTACAGCCCGTCCCCTGGAAATGTTTTAGGCATGCGGCACGTCTGAGAACATCTGTCTCAAATCTCCTGGCACCACGCACTACAGTGATCAAATCTTGTGTGACGCAGCTGCCCAGACCCAAATCTTTTTTTTTCCCCTTCACTACTTTTTGGCAAAGCCACTCCCAAGAGGATTTGTTTCTTATGCAGCCTTAATTCATTATACCTACATAGAAGGCAAATGGGGAGCAAGTGTTAACAACTGTTGGTTAGGTTTCCATTTATTCAGTTCATATCCTTTTCTCTTCATATTAACAAGAACCACCATCAGGTCTGTCACAGTTGAAGGAAGGCAACTGGGCAGAAATTTGCTAATGTGTAAAAACCTCAAGTTGTTTGGCTTCCAATAGCTGCCTGACAGAGAGTGCCAGAAGGGTTGCTTTTAGAACAAGTTCTTTTTCTCTTATAGACATAACATCCTCACCAAAGAAAGGTAGGTGGGTGGCTTAATGAGCTAAAGGGAGGCCCCTGTGTCTAAGAAATGAGACCCAGGGGTAAATGTATGTACTTTACCTCCTGCTTTGTGCTATTTGGCCGAACTAAACTTTGCTTGTGTGATTACATAACATTTAAACATAACATTAAAGATGTGAGAGCTTTCTGGATAATGGATTTCCGGATATTGGATGCCAAACCTGTACTTCTTTTCTACAACTTTTAGTCATTTGTGTAAAAGAACAGTAACACCCAGGGTGGGACTGGGGGCCACCCCAGCCCCCCCCCCACACACCCCCAGTGCCCCCTCCACTCACACACATGCTCCCCTGTAGGGTGCCCGTCCCACCCCCCTGAGCGTGCAAAAGTAGACTCAATGAGGGGAAGGAGGCCAGCAGGGATTGTGTCTGGGCCATCAGGTCCAAGGTGTCCGGTGTCCCGCAGGCCCAGTCTGACCCTGGTAACACCAAAAAAAACAAAGTAATTCAAATATAATGTACTGTTGGCCAACATTGATAAAAGTTGTGTGTTTGCTTTAGAAACTCTACTATAGTTTATAAAATACCCTGCTGTGTAGCCATGGGGGCAGCCATTCCAGCAGGAAAAAGGATAAAAAGCACAGGTTATGTTGCAGATAACAGATAAAATTACATTGTACCCTACAGAGCTTATCTGCTATGTAACCTGTGCCTTTTTTTCTTTTTTTTCCAGCTTGAATTGCTGCCCCCGTGGCTACACAGCAGGATATTTATATAAATTATAGTAGTGTTTGTGAGGCAAACACCCGAGTGTTACCAGTTTTTTTTACAAATGCCAAGTGCAGTTTTCTGAACTAATTGCCCACATTGCCACAAGGCAGAACTTTTCCCAGAATCTCACCATAACTGTCACAACTGTTGTCACACTTTGTGGACAATACACCAATACTGATGCACAGTAGCATCCCCTGTATTTAGAAAGGCACCTCTTCCAGTGCACTGTGTTTATTAGAGCAAAACTCCATAGGAGATTTTTTTAGGATAGTGTCATATCGACAGAACATGTTCAACAAGTCAGATGTAGTCATGGGTCAAAATATAATAGAACTGCTACAAAAATCTGATGTGTAAAATACATAAAAGATTTGCCGTCCGACACAATGTGCCTTTAAGAAGGGAACGCTGCATGCTGTGTCTTTAACTGACAAGATAAAATCTGATGAAGTCTGATCGACTGATGTAGATGTAGGAACAAAACACTTCATCCGACTGATTCGACTTTACATCTGATGGAGATCAGATTTTGTAGTATCCTACAAAATCTTGTGCTGTTGCGTGGTGTTGCATGGTAAGATCAGATAAAATCTCACCCACAAAATCTGATCAAAATCTTCCATGGAGTTAAGCCCTAACAGCATTCTTGTCCATCTGGGGCAAGTCAATAGCGACTAACGATGAAGCCTGTTCTTTAGAATCTATACACTTGCATACTATGCAGCAGAGAAGAACAGTGGGTGTATTACTACTCCCAGCAAGTGGCTGCAAGTTGGTAGTAGCATGTATGCATGCCTTAGTGAATAGCATCAATGAGTGTTCACTTTGTAAATGAAGCTTCATATCGCCAGATGCTGCGGAATTACCGTACAACATCAATCATTATGCAAACTAACAGCAGGTTGCCTCCCGATGATACAAAGCATTTACATATATTATTCATTTGGTTCACACTTTATATCTCAAGATCTGTGCTGCGGTCATAGTTATAGCAATAAATCTGTGCTGCAGTCATATCCATATTCATATGTAAAGCTGCAAGAAATCAAATAACCCATATAATGCATGACCTGTTTGTCTGTAACATAACAGCTGTTCTATGCACTGCTATATTTCTGACTCATACATAACCCACATGATTTAAGCATCTGACCTTGGTCAGCAAAGTATGGGAGTTCCATATGGCAGAGTGCCGTAAACTGCTCATCAGCCTCTGCACTTAGGAAGCTGTAATGACTTGAAAGTATTCACATACAGAAACTGAGCTGTGCAGAGTTAACTGGGATAGCTTTCATCATACTGAAGGAAATGAGCCATTTGCAATGAGAGAGGGTGGCTTCTCTTTTTATCTCTGTACTCATTTCCTCCTAGAAATATTTTGGAGGTGACCACCAAAGTGGAAATCCTGTTGCACTGAGTCACAGCAAAACACGGGATGAACTATCACACTGATCCTTTAGACATCAGCCTACTGTACAAAAGCAAAATTACAGAAAACATTATAAACATTGTTTATTAGGAACAAAGATAGTTGCAGATATTTACTAGAGAACCAAGGACCACAGCTTATATTGTTGGTGCCACTAAATGAAATGAAATGAGTGGTGTATTAATAAATGTGCCTTTCTGGGTAGTGCTGAACAATTTCTTGTTCTATTAGATGACTGTTGTGAGACTTTCAGCTGGATCATCAAATGCAGCTATTTCCTGTATTAAGAAATTCACAGCATATGCCCTTGGAATACTTAGATCAGTATCTTTATTCTACTCCTCAGTATGGGCCCCCTGAATGATAGCAATATGGGTAAAGTGTGAACTCTCTAAAGTGGAAAAAAGTTTGGAAAGTGCACCCCTTTGCACTCATTCTAAAAGCACTTGTGTCCAGGGTCCAGCTGCGCTCTGCATCTAATCTTGGTGCAAGGCAGCATTGTCCATGCCATTGGGCAGTCTGTACGTACAGGGTTCTAAATGTCGTGCAGTGGAGTGCACTTCCTTGCTGGCCCCGCATAAATACAATGCTGCCAAATGTGTAAAGGAGGATGCAGGTCTTTTACTACAATGGTATCTCTACATCCAACTGCTCTATAAAAATTACTGTTTAGGAATCATTGTAAACTAGAAAGTGTTTAGGTTAAAGTAGGAGCACATATCTTTCAAAGTATTAAATACTGTAATGGCCCAACATTAGGGTAAGTCTAAATGCAACGAGTGGTCTAAAAGCAGCTAAAGGCACACTGGGGCTCATTTGAAAATGCGAATATACACAAAGGCAGTAAGTCACAGCAACCAGTTGTGATTTGATTTGTGATTTGATTTATTCAGGCAGCTGCAGGTTGACCAATGAAAACAAACAAAATAAATATGGCATGTGTTATACATTTTTTTCAGATGCATCTATTTGTACATGAGTAAAACACTGCACAACATATTTTTTTGTGTGGATTGTTTGGTAATGCTTACAAACTGGGCTATATACCTTCACTTAAGTATATCATTCTAAAAATGCGATGCTTCGAGGAGGTATTTAGACATCATAACCCTTACATATATGCATCTTTGGTTAGTTCTGTGTGTTGCGCCTTTGCAACACAGTAAAGTCTAGATTTGGTCAGGGAGTTTGGTCAGTTTCAGACATACTCCCTGACTATCTGGGTATGCATGTCACCTTCAGGGTCAGTGTTTAAAGGACCATCCTGTGATTGTATCAGATTTCAATTTATTTGGGCAGATCAGAAATTTCATCTACTGTACCAAGGCATGGTGTCGGCATGTGAATGGTGCTGTATAATAATTAAGCCATCACTGAGTATGGACAACTAAACAGAATCTGTTCATTGTATATCTTGAAGGCCAAACAGTGTATGGCCATTTCAAACAGTAATCATTCATTCTTGTGGGGCCTGGGGTGAGACCCCTAGCGGTCATTAATGCAGAACAGCAGTGCATGAACCAAAGTCATAAACCTTAGCCACAGCCTTAACAAAACCATTAAGATGGTTTTGTTACATTTTGAAAATAGCAAAAGTACAAAGATAATTAATTATGGAAACGTCATAATTTGTATATACAAAATATGAGAGGTGCATACAGTGTCTCAAACAAATGATAAGTAACTGATTTGTGTTTGGGATAGTTAAAAGACATGCAGTATATCATTCTATTCTTGCTAACAGTACAGTTGAATGCTGAGCAGACCTATGACTTTTTTTTGCCTTCAACCTTACCTTTCCTATCACGGTAATTAAGTTAGGTCAAGAGTGGGTCTCTTATGTACAGTATAAATACAGAGAGTATTAAGTGTATTCTATGAGGTGCTCTCAAAGATAACAGATGGCAATATTTATATGGGTCAAATGCCTGGCCATTATCAATACTCCAGTCCCTGTGACAGGAGAATATACTGTATAGGAACTACAATAATTAAAGAATTTGTTCTATTTATAAATATTGTTATCTGCCCATAATTAGGTAACTTTTTTGGCACTTTAGATGCAGGTGTATTGGCAACACCTTAATATGCTTTTCTATTGTTGCCTATTGTGCACTCTAAACATTTCTCTGTAAACATTGTTTGAAAATACAGAAGGGCTTATTTACAATACAGTGTCATGTCTTTAACTCACAATGCAGAGTTTTCCCCCAAAATTCCTGCCTTAAGGTGTCCACACATGGGTGGAATAAAGCTAATGATTCAGCCTCTTCAGACTGAGTTGGCAGCTTATTTGCCTGTGCATGGAGCCCTCCAGCAGGTCTGCTTGATGAATATCTGGCTTCAAATCAGGCAGATATTGATTGGAAAGGTTTTAAAAATCCCACTGGGGAAAGGACTGCATCACAACTTTTAGGTTGGAGTTTGGACCAAGGAGGAAGCTAGGGAACAGGTTTAGTAGAAAATAATATGATTCAGGGTATCTTGAGGTTTAGAAGGTTTGTGGTCGTATCCAGGTAACAGATCAGGTCAGGCAGCTATCAGATGTAATCAGGAGACAAAGCAGACAGGTCAAGAGCCATAAAATAGTCAAATAGGAATTATAAGGCATCCAGGAACACTTGAGTAGAACCTATTTTCTGGCACTGAACCCTGGTCCCGAGCATCCTTTTATTTTGAGTTTTCACACCAAAACACAGCATGATGATGGCACTACACAGCCATGGGTGCCATCATCTTTGTTATGAAGCAGAGTGCTCCGCAACTGAGCGCTCCGGACAATCAGCTCATGGATGTGGTTTTTGGATCGAGGGCCTGCATTCTCTTGCTGTGGGCATATTGGGGAGAGATCTGCTTATTTGGCAACCTCACCAACATAGCTGATCTTTCAGTGTATTGCCAGCTGTAGAGTGGTTGAAGGGGGGTGGCATGTATGTGTTGCTGCATGCATGTGTGATGATGTGTGAAATTTGCACTTTGAAACAAACTGAACATAAGTGAATTGAAAAGTCTGCTTTTTAACCATTTGCAAATTCATCTTGTGGTTTAATCATATGCAAATTATGATAGTGGTCCTTCTTTCATTGTTCAGTACTACATTATTGGCCTATGGCATATATATGCCTATGAATACTCCAGGCATAATGATGCCATCCTAAAGGTATCTTCTAATATTAGTTCCCACTTATTGCCAACATTAACTCCGTCTCTGATTTTATTCGCAAAAAATGCAGGTAATGTCAGTAGGTAACATGCAAGAATGACTTTCAGTCAAGCAGCAAAGAAGCATTTTTACCAAATGTATTCTAGCAAACAGTAGCCCTTTGCATTAATAGAGAAGAACTTGAGTCTGGCTTTCCTAAAGAAAAAAAGAAGTATGTGGTGACAGAAATGTGAAAACAAATAATATCAAAACAATCATATATTGTTTAATAGTTTGCTGATTTGAATTTGCCCTCTCTAAGCTACCGGGGCAGAGGAAATATGCTATAAATTGGACTCCCCTTCCCTTGCAGGGATATAAAGATATCCAGGGACCCCTTTCCCACATCTAGTGGAGTGGAAAACTTCTGGTTTTAAACTTCTGTACTGCCAAAAAGAGTTTAGGAGATTAATATTTCTACCTTGGGTATTGATTGGCTGGTACATCCCTGAGCAGACACCTGCAATTATTATTCCTAATTTTGGATCCCCAGTTGGTCTACAGTAGGTACAATTTTGCAGTGTTTATGTACAGTAGATACAAATAGCCCATGTCTATCTTGGCTTCTGTGTAATAACGCTATACCTAAGCGTTAAATCTAAGTCCCCTCTTGAAGGTTGAATATTTGGTTAGGGTCCCTCTTAGCTCATAACAGGTTACAAGTATAGGCATGGGATCACTTATCTGAGGCTTCATATTATGTTATATATAATTATTTTTTAGCAGACTTACCCAAACCTTTAGGATAACAGATTCTATACCTGTACATAAAAATATATCAGCCATTTGGCCACAGTTCCAACAATATATAGAACAAAAATTAAGTGATCACTCGCTACCCCCTATTTCACTGGAGGATAAAATATGCACTCTCCCCAAGTCTCACCTTTACTGACCTTTACGCAGAGCCACCCTTCCCACTGTTACCCCACTAATCTATACAAACAGGTTAATCAGTCTAAAGTGAAACAAAGTCCAGCCAACTGGTCATGCCTTTCTAAGGACAAAATGAGTGTCCATATATGTATAAATCTGTGGTCTCAGACCTTTCAACAATATCAAATTAACTTACTTGCTCAATTAGGACTTTTCCTTAGAAAGGCTTGCTTTGGCTTATTTAAGCAGACATACAAAAAAGAGGCCAAAAATGACTTAAAACAATGGTATGCCAGCAATTAAAACAAAATACAGAACTGCTATATATGGTGCAGACGCAGATGACAGACAAATAAACATATGGGAAATTAACAAACTGCATATAATTTTGTTTTAAGTTATGTAAAAATGTATATTTGAATTCCAAGACATTTGAACTTTGATGGAACTTATCCAACTGGCAGATCTATTCAATAAAGATCAAGCAATAGCTATTGAATTAACGGTTTCCATAAAGATTGATCACTATCAATTAACATTTCCAAATCAGTCTCATATTATTGGATTTAGTCTTTGGAATAGTACATTCCCAAATCATTTTGAACTGAACAGAATTATTACAATATTTAGTAAATCAGCCCCTCATTATTTTCTGATGTTAATATCGATGTGGCTTGTCTCCCCTGTGTACACCAAGAATTGGAATTAATGTATAATGTGGCTAGTTACAGTTCTTCCCTGATTTAGTTGTATCATGTGGCAAATGCAAACAGCAGATGGAGTCAGGTTTGAGTCAAGTTTGTGACTTTCAGATCACCAATACGATATTATCTTGACTAATACAATTTTTCCGTAAGCATTTTCGTGATATTTGCGATCTTCAAAAAAATTTCGTTTCCAATCCGAATTTTTCCCATTCGGGATTCGAACTTGTGTTTTGATAAATCTGCCCCTAAGGGTTCATTGTACTACAAATTAGAAAATAAAAGCAAAGATCTTATTGGTTGCTATTGGCAAGTATACTAGCTCTAGCTGGTAATGTTCTGCTTACTATCATTTAACTATAATTTAAATTATATTTTATTTCTATAGAATGCTTACTACTGAAGAGTTTCCTGAAATACATAATATATAACATGCAAGCTACTTTTACAGGGTGTATTAAAACCCTGTTTAGATTATCTGTAACCTCTGAAATAAAACATGCTGCTTTGGTGACGTAAAAAGAGGCCCAATGGATAATTAATTTCTTGTGAAAGCCATGCATTAAACACAACTTTACTATATACCGTATATTCAAGCACCATTTTCTAAAACTTACCTTTTATTCAGTTTCTCAAGACATGTCACCTTTGTCATTTCTCACTTGTATTTATATCGAGTGCATCCAAGACTAAAACAATTGTTCCAGGTACGTATGGCAATTTTGATTTAGACAATTAAGTAAAAAAACAGGAAAATTCACAAATAAATGTTATATTAATCATAAGGAAATGGGTGTCAAGGCAAAATGAACTAATGTCAACTGAGAAACCTGCTGGTTAAACAATTAAGGTAGCTGAATAATAATAATAAGTACCCTGAATCATGATGGCTCAGTCCAACAAAGTCAAACTTAACAATCTTGAAATTCAATGTTAAATTGAAACATTATTTCTAAAGATGGTTTACTTTATTCCTTCAAGTGAACATTATTGTCTATTTGCTTTCTATACCAGCTTCATTTCTACATATAACTGCTGCAACATATTGTTGCAAGATACTGCTCCAATAAAGCAATTTAAAAGAATGTGCCTAAATTGTTATTTTGTTATTCTTAAAAGCAGGACCAGTTTCCAGATCTCATGCAGTATTACAGCTCTTCGGTGTTTTCCATTAACTCATAAACATTCCATAAACAGTTGGAATGTTTATCCGCACTTTCTTTACCATTACTTTTGAGAAATCCAAAGCTGGCAAAATGAAAGAGGTCTATTCCAGAAATTATAACAAATTGGCTTCATATTTTGATTTACAAATTATATTTTTAAAAGTCAAAATTATGTTTTAGTAGACAAAGTATGGTGATCTAAATTACGAAGAGATCTCTTATCTGGAAAACCCCAAGTCCAGTCCATTCTGGATAAAAGGTCCCATACCTGTATTAGCTTTTTTTAAGAATATTAAAACAGAATTAACTAGGGATGCACCGAATCCAGGATTCGGTTTGGTAGTCGGCCTTTTTCGTCAGGATTCGGATTTGACCAAATCCACGGTCCTGGCCAAACCAAATCCGAATCCAAAAAATCACCTGACTTTTTGTCAAATAAACACAGAAGTTGTCAGGCGATCCACACTGCTCGCGCCAAGCTGCCCGTTCTGCGCATGCACGGTTATTTATTATCTGCACGTGCTTTGAAGCGATCAGCTTGTGCACACTTTGGTGCACTTTTGTACGAAAGCAGACACATGCACATTGTGTTTAAATAGACGCCGTGGCCTACAGTCCAGTGTGAGGTTATCGTTCTTCTTGATTGACACTAAGCGGTTCCTGTTGTGATTCTGGTTTTGATCTGTACTTCTGTTCCTGACTTCGGCTCCCTCCTGACTTTTGATTGAATTACCGGTTCCTGACTTCGGCTTGTTCTCGACTACTTCTGATTGCTGCCTGTCCTGGCCTTGGCCTGTCTTGTGACTTTGCTTTTGCCTGCTCCCTGTTACCTGTCTGCCATCTTAGCAGAGACCCATGCACCAGCTATTAGCACCTCTGCTACTCCTCATCTGAGCTCACCCTGTCTGCATACCCAGGATCTGAGTACTCAGTGGAAGGCATAGGGGAGTGCTTCTGTCGTCCAGCCCCTGTGTGACAAGCATCTGGCAGAGGTAAGTCTGACAGAAGTTGAAATTTTTTCAGCTCACAGTGACATTTAACCTTTCCAAAACCTAGTTAGCATGTGCTAATTAGGTTTCGAATCGGTATTTGGCCAAATCCTTTACAAAGTATTCGAAGGTTCAGTAGAATCCAAAAAAGTGGATTCGGTTAACACATTTTCAACAGAAGCCCTATTTATTTTATAGACAATAAACATACACTATATTAATAAAAGTGACAAAAAATCTGCCTGACTTCTTATTCCAAAACCATGGGTATTTATATGAAACTGATTCTCCCTTTGCTGCTATAACAACCTCTAGTTTTCTGGAAAGGATTTCCACTCAAAGTTGAAACATTATTGGTGGAATTTGGTTCTATTCACCCATAAGAACATTTGGCGCTGATGTTGGGAAGTTAAACCTGGCTCTCAAACAGTGTTCCACAGGTGTTCAGTTCAATTCAGGTCAGGGCTGTTTTGTCAGCCAGTTAATTTCCTCCATTTTCATTTCTGCAACTACATTTCTTGGTTTATGCATAAAGTGCTGCCACAAAGTAGTAAGAACGGAAGTGCCAAAACTGGGCATTCAGGCAGGTAGAATTCTTCTGGCAACCACCAAGCCCAGAGTTGCCTACAAGGTGCAATTCATCTTTCAGGAGAATTTATTTCCATTTCTCTTTTGGTTGTGGCCTTTACAACACATTCGATGAAGCTTGGCATTGTGCAAGACAGTGTTGGGCTTGTGTGTTACTACCTGCACATAATTATCCATAATGTGAAAAATAGTATTTGTGCTTACATTGCTTTCAAGAACTGTTTGGAACTGGCAATGAATGTTAAAAGAAGGACATGTGCTTCAAAAGGAGGCATATTGATACTTTTGGCCATATACGTCTGAATAATTTTGTCCACATGTGTATATTGCCTGTGTGAATAAACTATTGTTTTTTGTAATTGTGGCATTCGGCTTAGTTTAAACTTTGTATTTATTGTGGTTTAACTTCAATTTATCTCCTTTAGAAAATAATAAATAATGAAGACCTATACAAATTCAGATCCTTATTCCATAGGTAATGTTTTGGTGAGCCTAATTACACCTGGGAATGCAAAGCTATTACTATGCAATACAATTTATAAATTTAATTTGGTTACGGTTAAGACTGAAGGTTCCCCAGCTTTGAACAGCAACTGTACATAAAGCCTGGCCCATTTACATCGTGCATTATCATACCCCTTAATAATGTGGCTGATTTATCCAGAAATCAGTCGCTCTGTTTTTGGTTAAGATTTGTATGATATCAGCAGTTGGCTGTACCCTTCTGGCGCTAACTGGGAATCTTCCACATTATTATATTTCTGGGAAGATATTCACTCTGCCTCTTGTTCTGAATGTTACCTCATTACTTTATTTTGTTTGCATTTCAAAACTATGTACACTTTTTCCTAGAAAACTTATTACAGTGTGATTATAAGAAAGATAACTTGTTCTTGTTTTGAGAACTTGAGTAGAGCTGCATTGGTCATTTACACAAAAGTACATTTCTTTTGTATGACACAAGAGTCATTCCTGTATCAGTGAAATTTGTACATTTCATCTGCCAATCATTTTATTACCCCATTAATATACTTTAAAGCCAGGGCCACAAGATATTCGAACAGAAATTCTCTAGGAATTTTCCCCTGCTGTGCTACAGTTATGCTCCAGTCATATGGGCAGAAGTTAGAATATATACACTTCAGGCAGACTTTCTGATTGATAGTCTCTAGTGAATGCTGAGCCTTATGACCAGATGGTCAAATGGATCAATGATAACTGCAGGTAATATCTGGTGGTACAGCCAATCACTGTGAGTGTTTCTGCAATATCAGGTATTATATCATGGGGACTTAACCCCTTAATTGTTTTCAGCTGTAAAACCAAGTGCCAGTGTAAGCAATCTTCTACCTACAATAAGGCCATAAAAGGAAACCAAGTCACACGTGTGGTCTTACACTTAAGATGGTCATACACTCGGATGAAACAGTAGTAAATTAAATTTAGTACAATTATCTCTATGTGTATGTGTCACGAATGGTATCCTAAAACTCAGAACAGGCTCTAAGGGTCCGGTCTCGGCTCACTCTTCCGCCTATAACCGCCGCCTTTCACGTCGGGAGGAGCCCTTCGCTACTCGGATGCCGCCAGGTCTTATTGTGAGAAACCCAAGGAGAGAGTTCTGAGAAAGTACAGGAACCAATCGTGTGACAGGCAGATGGGAAACACTAGAGTAGTCAGGACAGGCCGGGGTCAGCAACAGTCAGGCAGCGCAGCACAGAATCAGAATCCAGTAGAATAGTCAGGCAGGCAATGGTCGGTCCAGGCAGCAAATAAGGAAGGTCAAGAACAGGCAAAAGGTCAATACAGGCAGCAAGCGAGAGAAGTCAAATACAGGCAAGGTCAGGAACACAGGAGAACAGGAACAGGAATCGCACCCAGGAAATCAGCAAGGAAAACCCACGTTGGGCAACGAATACAGCACAGTGAGCGCTTTAAATATTTGAATTTCGCGCCGAAATGACGTCACGCGCGCGCCGGCGACAACGCAAGTGAGCATGCGCGCGCATCAAGAGCGCGCATGCGCATAAGGGACAGAGAGAGGCGCGCGCGTGCGCCTAGAAGATGACGGCGGGCATCCCCGCACCGGAGGAGGCGGCGGGCGTCCCCGCCGCCCCGCTACACCACCAGGTATCGTTAAAGTATGGTGGCCCACCAATTCTGCCTGATGTGGATTATGGATATTGGTTGGTTTTAGTATTGGGCAGAAATTAAAATTTAATATGCCATTAATCCATTTCAGGTTATGATGTGTTGACACATAAGGAAGTGAAAAGGCGGAACAGGCCCTCTTCACTTCCTTTTTTGGCATAAATGACTGAAACAATAGAAACACGGCCATACCTTCTATGATCCCTTGTACACTCTCTGTCCTTTAGCTCATTAGGAATTAGCAAATCCAGATCTTGAGATTGCTAAGCATGGCTAAAGGTATAGAATCTAAATGGCAGAGACAACACCAAATCATGAGTTCTCCACAGACTTTGTTCACCACATATGCAGATGCCAGAATCCATTCATACAGATTACAATGTTTGCTATGTTGCATGAATATGGTATACTACAGTGTAGGTATTTGCCAATAAATAATCTTAGCACATTTCCCAGCTTCATTGGTTAGACATCACTGCCAAAATTACATTTACAGTAACAAGTACATATTTCTACAGTTAAATCAGAAGTTTACATGCCTTGAATTTAATTTTCCCTGCATTTTACACTGGTTTTCTGTGGTTCCATTAATATATAATGCATAATACATTTCCCTGATTTTATATTTTCCCAGATTTTACACCATTTTTTTTCTGGTCCCTTGAAACCTGTAAAATGGGGATTCTACTGTATTATATGCCTACTGTTTACCTGCCAGAAAGTAGGACAAAAAAATGTGTAACCAGGAAACTCAGAAAACAAAATTAAAATCATTTGGCCTGAAAAAAAATCAGTCACCAGTATGGAGAATAAGAAGTCCGCTGAGGCCTCCCCAGATTTACAAGCAAGTCCTACAAGAGTGGCCTTACAGAAACACTGCTCTACACGAAAGGCAGATCATTTTCAGCTCACTATTATTGTTGGATATCCTTATAAAAATTGGGAATTTCTGATAGAAACGAGTATGTAAAAAAGCTTCAACAAATTAATGATACTAGATCTTACATGAAAAATAGACATAAAGAAACACGGCTTTGCAATCTCCCCTGGAAAATTATTTACTTTAGAATGTACTATTGATTTTTAAAACAACATTACATTTCAAAACCTTTGGGATTCATACAGTACATAATTGAACTGTGCCACAAATTGGATTCAATAGCATAACCTAGTCCAAACGAATGGGAAAAATATGTCTATCTTTTTTTCTTACATTTTGACAAGAAAATTGCATTGGCTATCTCATGGAAATGATAAAGATAAATAAAACAATATTTGGACATCAGTCTGAGTAATAATCCCCAGACAACTATTCTACTCTTTATAAATTGTACAAGGGAGCGGAAATGAGGTTTGTGTTGGCTCTGATTCAACATCTATATCTTAATTCATTCCTGCAGCCTTCCCTTCGTTTGGATTAAAGTGAATTTCACAAGGCAAACCCTAGTAAGGAAAGAATGTTTCATACCACACATGAAGTTTGTGGGTGTAGGAACTAGCCCTAGCTATAAAGAACTGAAAGCTCTTCAGATAAAATGGTCATTCTACATGCAATATCCTCATTAGGAATCATTGCTTGTATAATGATCACCAAATCAGCACCAAACTTTATAACCCATTTTATTCCTTTCCTTGTCATAAGACAATTCAGTGCATGAATTTAATGAGGCGTAGATGAAATACTATAACATTTTAAGTGCTGCAATGAAAAACAAATTTCCATAAACTGATTCAGTATTGAAGACACATCTACAGTAAAAGGTTTTTAAAAAAAATTCAAGAGCTCAGTATTGAAGTTGAACGTGTTTTCAATCTGGCATCACTTATTTGTGTATATATATCTGTAATTAATATGACATATGTATGTTACACACATATTCCCTAAAATAGGTACAGTTTTCAAATTAAAATGTCTCAAATCACAATAGCATAAAATACAAAATTAACAACTTGTCAACCTGTCAATGCAAAGTGTATTTCCAGCATTAAAGCAAGTTCTCAATTTCCTTTAACATCTGTTTTTTGTCAACATGACAAAATTTGATCGCGATATTTAGATCAATCCATTTTTATTTTTGCCGTGACCGCATGAAATCTTGACTTGACTTTTTATAAATATGCCCATAACTGTACTTCTACCCAGTGGCTGGGTAATTGTTTATATGACATTCCTTTTAAAAGAACTTACAGTGTTAAAAGTCACTAAATTTGCCCAGGTGCATTAAAAAGCAACTTACTTATTGGTTGCTATAGGTTAATGCACCTGGGCAAATACAGTGGCTTTTATTATATTTGGGGAATACTGTTTTACACACAGTACAGATAAAGTTTGGCTTTGGCTGCTGTTTGTGCTACTAATGTTCTAATATTTTATTTATCTAACAAGATCAAAACAGGCTGTCTGCAAGCACAGGTTATATTTGTGCTATTAGATCATTGGTTTTGTCGCATAACGGGGAGATTTATCAAAAATCAAGTTTTATTGGTTTTTGGATTTGAGAAAAAAGACAAAATATTTAACTGACTATAGGAGTTAAAGACTGGCCCGTATGGGAGCCCCTCATACTGCAGAACACCGTGCCTTACAGCTCATGGTGGCAAACTGGAGCACTGAACAAGTAGTCTAGAGGACAGAATAAACAAAAGATGAACTGTGCACAGGCAGATAAGAAAGTTAGAGGAGCTGCAGTTTTCCTTCACTCCAATAGTACAAACATGTGGAACAACAGAAAGGCAACCATGATGTGAATGGCCCCTCATACACTATCTACATGTTCAGCCTGAGGGCTGATCATTCAGATATTGTGCTTGGTTGACTTGTATCTTAAGTCAGCAATCTATTGGTGAGCTGTAAAGAGATGCTGCAGTAAAATGATTTGTAGGGATAAGCGAAACTTCCCCCTTTAACTTTCATTAAAAAAATTGTGAAACCACTGAAGAAATTAGTGTAATGCTAACATTTCGCCACATGCATTGGCTTCAATATGTCTATGTATGTTTTTCACACGCCTAATGCTTTGAACTCAATGGGTGTTTATTTCACGCACCAAATGCATTGGAGTCAATAGGCGTTTTTTTTTTCTCATGTTTTATCTCACACCAAGTGCACTGAAGTCAATGGGTTTTTATTTTCAGCTGTGATTTTTTTCCCACAAATTTGGCAGCAAATCTGTACCAAGCTAAAATATTTGCTCATCCCTAATAATTTGCATCTGTAAAGGTAGACTGAATATTGAAATGTGTTTAGAACGTGACAACATTCAAAGATTTGAATTTATACAAATTATTTGCAATGACCTGAACATTTCCAGAAAGAATCTGGAAGGAGAGAGAAGTGTTCCATGAGTTGATCAAGGACCAATATCTGCACCCTATCCTGTACCTGTAACGGTCCCCTCTGAACACACAGCAAGGTATAGACTTATATAGACTTAATTCTTAAGTCTTTATGATGATATGTGTTGTTTTTCTGATGATATAACATAGCTCCTGTACTTCTCAGATACAATTACAGCAAAGCAGTCAGAAGGCGAGTGACTAGAGCATAGATGTTAGTTTCCATCTCGCACTTGTCCAATTTCAGGACAGAAATGCCTTTTTAATCAAATGGTCGATATTAACGCACAGAAGTTCAAAAACACCATAATGATGATAAATGGAATTAATGTTATCTTCCTGTGACGGAGATGCCATATTCAGCAAGAAAACCCTAAATTGCAAAAAGAATGATACATTTATATGAAGGCAGGTCAACAGTCATAAAATGATTAATGATAAGCAGTTAAATTGTTGCAAGTTCATAGAGAGTATGACCATTTAATCAATCTGAAATCATTAAGATGGCTGTTCAAGAACAGAATAAAGGCAATAAAGAGTATTCCAGCTTACAAAATACAAGGACTCACATTTATTGCTTGTGAATAAAATGGGAACTGAAAATACTAAAATCAGCAACCATTAAAAAAATAAATATAAATTACAGCCCAAATCAGCATGTTGTATATCAGATGTGGAAATGTGGCCAGAGGAGCACAACTTCTGCAATGTTTGTTTTTAAAAATAGCTTTTTCAGTCACTTTGTGTAGTATCAGACTATTGGAAAAGTGAATGTTTGTAGAGCCTTAATAAACTGCTTCTGATTGGGGCAAACCTCTCCTGCCCTCTACCAATCCCTTAACGTATATGTCATTCAGACAGGACAGGACTGTTGTGCCCCAGGGGTTGGGGAGGGGGGACACCTATGTGTCTTTCTAGCTTACCCTTGATGAATAAAGATTTGACAGTCACAATTCACTGTTTCCCACTGATTTTGTTGTTGAAAGCATGTATTGCTGTGTCTAGATACATCAAGACTGTGTATTGGCCTTTTCTACACATGTGGAGAACACACCCTGCTTGCCGCTAACATTAAGATTCAATTAACAAATACAGGCAATATTTGGAAAAATTAATACCCACAGGTATTGGGCCAGCCCGCACATCACTAATAAGTAGGCCTTTCCACTGGTGATTGCCTTTGTTAAAATAACAAAACACAACAACATATCTTGATTTCCTAATCCTAATTTTCTTAATTAAAGAATATTAGAATCATTGATTTATGTTGTTGCAAATTATCCTGTGCATCCAATAACCAAATAATTATATTAACATGGACTTATTTATACAGGTTGATAACAATAATGATTATAACACAACAATCTGAATCTTCACAAATAATGTGTTTGTACAGGAACATTTGTAGCTATTACAAAAACATACAAAAAGATGTATTGTCTATATAATGTTTTTTTTCATGTGAAAATAGCAATTAGTAAATAAAAAAGCTTTAATGATAGTATCCTGTTTTAGATTAGTTGAATTCTTTTTAATGGCATTTTTTTGACCATGGTTATTTAGATTCAAGAAACAATCTTTCATTTTTATCACACAATACAGTGACAGGTCTTTAAAAAACCCAATATTTTTTTTCAATTCAAAATAGTAAATAGTAAAAAAAAAAGTATGTTCATGAGCATTAAAGAAAGTAAAATATAAAAAAAAATGCAAGTGTTTTAAAGTTATTCAATTATACTGTACTGTTGCACTGGTAAAAGTTTTGTGTTTGCTTCAGAAAGACTACTATAGTTTGCTGCTGTGTAGCCACAGGGGCAGCCATTTAAGCTGGAAAAAAGTAGAAAAGACACAGCTTACATAGCAGATAATGGAACTGACTGTAGAATACCATGGTAATTAGGATTCGGATTTGGTTCGGCCAGGACCGTGGATTTGGGCAAATCCGAACCCTGCTGAAAAAGGCCTGGCCGAATAGCCATTCGGTGCATTCCTAGTTTTATCAACCATAAAACTGTATTATGTACCTCGCAACCTTTAAGATGATTTAATAATTGTGGACAAAAAATATGTTCTGTTTAAAAGCAACAGAATATTAATCTTATTGTACAACACTGTAAAATATGTTGGCATCTTATAAATAAATGTTAAATATAATAATAATAAGGTAAAATAAACTTGTGAAAGCAAATATTTCATTTTAAACATGGAATGTATGAGTGAAATGTCAAGGGTCCTACAATACATACCATCAATCACACTGTGTCAAAATGTGTAATCTACTAAGGCAGAATTTATATGCATGTCTATGCATTTATGTATTTCTGTTTGAGTTCATAAATGAACACATCTCTGTGATTATATAACAGCAACATAAGTGCTTGCCCTATAATCCTAAGATTAGAGTTTCTACAAGTCTCAAATCAGCCTCACTAGATGAGCTCTCATGCAGTTCTGGTGAGGCTCAACCAAGTTTCTTGCTTATTCAAAATCTCTAAAATTACATACTACCTCCTTATACTTCACTTAAATATCTTCTAAACCAAGGAGAGAATTGAATATACAGTGCTCTTCCTGTTGTGTACTGTACTGTGTATGTACTGCATAGCTTCCTGGCCATAACATTCGCTGTGTATGGGGGGACAAAAGATACCATAAGCTCTCTTGAAGTATTATTAGTATTGCATGCTTTACATTTTCATGCTGCTGAATAATATTTTGCTATAATTTGAAGCTTAAACTTGAAATATTATGGTCCCCTAAGTCTAAATAAGTTAAGAAAAACTGAAAAGTATGAATGGAAAGCATTTTCCTGAAAACAAGTGTGATGAATTGACTAACCAAAATGTTAGCTGCAGTACTTCATGTAGACACTGACACATACCTCCACACAGCTAGACTACTATGCTGCCAAGAGAAACGTTGTCGGAGCTGACATCAGCAGACACTGTGTAATTCTACATGTAAACCACAATTCATCACCCATCTATATGTAATCCAGAGTTGACCCTGAGCTACCACACCACTGGCCGACAGCCAACACCACAGGCTGGGCACTAATACAATGTTTCTTTGCAAAGATAAACTTTAGGTTGTCAGACATTTTCAGCATGGGCAACATGACGCAAAATATAATAAATTAAGTGTGAAGAAAACTAGATTGTTGGTGGTTAAGTCTGGTCATTATGCTGATCAGAGGCCCTTTCGTCTCAATCTGGAAAAAGTTGTTCCATGTTATGCTGGAAAACTACACAAAGGAGCATTTATGCAAAAAGATTAAGCAAATTAAAGAATATGGGCATTTTTTTTTAAAGTAGCCAATCCAAGTTTGACGGGAATTACATCACAAGGCCTAAGGCAGTAAAAAAGACGAAATACTATGTACCCTTTTTTTGTCATTGTATAGCAATGAATGCAGCAGTAGAATGTTAGGTCAAAGATTGTGCTATGGCCTTTACACTTAGGTTTTACAATATCTTTATTTGCCACTCAGTGCTCTAGAACTATTTGTCTGCTAACCTTTAAATGCAACATTGTATTTTCCCATGACATTCTTTCATTAGCCTTCACTATGATGCAGATGTTCATTAGCACACAACACAACTCTTCAGCAACCTTTTGCAACTCTATTCATTTAATTTTTAGTAGAAAACCCCTTATAAAAAGATCAGCAGCTGTGATGATTTTTTCCCATTTATTGAGGACAATTTGACAATGGTTTTAAAATCCTTATAGCTTCATGAGCAATGGCAACTCTGAGGCCCCTTCTGACTATATATTTTCTTTAAATAGGAAAGGATTCAATAAAGCCTTATCAGATCATCAGCTAGATCTGACTAACAAAATATGTTATTATTCTACTCCCATAGCTTTCTAACCAATACCATGAATACTTGATCAATGTGTTTAATCAGCTAGTGTTTTGTGTTTTTTTTCTTTATTCAAATTGTGATTATAAAGGCTTGAAGAAGACTACACAATTAACTCAAATCACTCCAGAAATATAGAAAAATGCAAAAGATCTGAAATATTTCTTTTCCAAATAATAATTTGTGTGCCTTTTTCTCTGCCTCAGGTGGGACAAAACTAAAATTCAAGGCAGGGTAAATTGTTATCCTTTTCTATGTGTGCCCTGGCATTCCTGTCTGATTTTGAACTGGACAGCTGACATGTATTACAGTATTAACTGCAGTGCACATTGTGCTTTGCCGATACCAATACATTTATGTATATACAGGTATGGGACCAGTTATCTAGAATGCTTGGGACCTGGGGGTTTCCAGATAAAGGGTCTTTCTGTAATTTGCATCTACATACCTTAAGTCTACTAAGAAATATATATAAACATTAATTAAACCCAATTTGTTTTGTATCCAATAAGGATTAATTATATCTTAGTTGGGATGAAGTACAAGGTGTTGTTTTATTACTAAAGTAAAAAAAGGAAATCATTTTTTAAAATGTGAATTATTTGATTAACATGGAGTCTATGGGGTCGGCCTCCCTGTAATTCAGAGCTTTCTGGATAACAGGTTTCCGGATAAGGGATCCTATACCGAACAAAAACAATAGAACATCAAAAAGGCATTAAAATATTCAAAATTTAGTGCTACTTACACTGAATATGTGATGAAAGATTATCCAGACCTGCTCTGAGTGGAAGTGACCCTTCTGTAGATTGTTCTCCCAACAATACTTTTTTGGAGCTGGAAAAATATTTAGGCTTAATCATGAACTGCTGAGTCTGACCATGCTGTAAATTCATAGTTAGAGGCTGAGACTGTGGGGACATCACCCTGTGTAAGACAAACAGAATAAGGGGTAATTAGGCATCTGTTGCAAACAGTCAAACCAAATGTAAAACCTTTCATATGTTTTATCACTAGTAAAACAATCTTCTATACATTATCATACCAGATAAATCCTTAAGATTTCCAATTTAAATAGCACTTTCCCTGAGAATATTGAATGTTCCACCCTGAAAGTCTTATGAAATTTAAATACAACCAGTGCTAAAATAAATCAAAATATGTTTAGTTGACCTTAATACCCAAACATTATTAACATGACAATATAACAACTACTAAACAACTGCTAAACACAACAACAACTGCTATGAATACTTTGCCTTTTTCTCTGCATCTGTGTATAATGTTCACTTTTGAGGTAACATTTTATGTGATGTAGGGAGTGATATTCTAAGAAAATTAGCAAATTGTCTTTATTTTTTATTATTTGTATTTTTTTTTAATTTTCACCTGTTGTGTTTGCTAGGGTGCAAATAATCTTATTAAGGCTGGTTTGAATACATGAATAGGTGAGGGGCTGAATAGAAACAAGAGTATAAAATGTAAGAATAACAATAAAATTGTAGCCTTACAGAGAAATAGTTTTTTGGCTGCTGGGGTCACTGACCCCTATTTGAAAGCAAAGGCAGAAGAAGAAGGCAAATAACTAAAAAACTATAACAAACAAATTATGAACACCAACTGAAAAGTTGCTTTGAATAAGCCATTCTATAACATACTGAAAGCAACTTAAAGGTTAACCACCCCTTTAAGTTTTATCCAGGGAAGTGTTAGGCTAATGTCCCACAGGGACAATAGCCTAATGATAAATCTCTGCTACCGCAGGCGACTAATCTCCTCAAAATGCCTTCCCACTAGCAATAATGTGAACTGCCAGTAGGAAGGCATGCACTTCGCTAAGTTTCCTTCAAGCGATGCATATTATTAGTGCTGGTGGGAAGGCAATTTGGGGAGATAAGTCACCCAATGTAGCAAAGATTTATTGCGAGAGACTAATCTCCCTATGGGACATTAGCCAAATTTTTTCTCTAGATTTGTCAAGCTTTCTGTTTCCACTGTGAGAAAAGGTGGCTTCAAGTATGTCTCTAGGATCAGTAAAAGTTTTCAAAAGCATAATAAAGGGGAAGTTAGCCTTTAAATCAGTGGTTCTCAACCTTCCTAATTCCGCAACCCTTTAATACAGTTCCTCATGTTGTGGTGACCCCCAAGCATAAAATTATTCCTAAAACCATTGGAAATATGTGGTTTGCCTTAGGTGACCCCTGTGAAAGGGTCATTCGACTCCCAAAGGGGTCTCGACCCACAGAACTGCTGCTTTAAATTAATGGTTAGTTTTTGTCTGCCCCAATCTTGGCAACCTCTTTTTTATGTTTGCTATAATTATATTCTCCCTTTCTTCCATAACACAATTTAAATACTACTCCATTTGTTAAATTAAAATATTGTAAAAAAATTAAAACACAAACAGAACAAATCAATACAAATTTTGTGCCTTGTGTTGGCACCCAGAGTGGATACATTTAGTAAATTATAAATTGTTATACCCAGTTCTATAAAGAATATGAAAAACCACAAATGAGGCCCCTAACGACACATGTCAATATATTAGCTTTGCTAATCCGGAGGCCAATAAAGAATGAGGATCTAGAGCACTACAATATAACTTTAATTAATATATGTCCTTAATACCATCCCCATATAAATCATACTATTCAATAATCCTCGTGCTAAAAGTCACAAGAACATAAAACGTATCTGGCAAGCCAACCAGTATCTTCAGCAAGTATTGCCAGTTGTTAAATTTTAGTTATTACCTCACTATGTTCTCTGGGGAAGTTAAAATTTAGCCATTTCTAACAATGGCTTCATGGATATTCCAATTCTGGCTACATCTATTGCTTGGCTTGTCTAGTTTAACACGCATAAAATCAGCCTAAACTCAATTTATGTAATTTCACATGGAAGGGTTAATCTTTTGGTATAATGTATTCCAGGATCTATGCAATAAAAAGAATTAACACATATGAAACAAAATCCCTAAGCTTCATGGGGATTACGTAGTAATACTAAGTGTGCTCCAGTCAGCAATAATAACCCTATTGTAACATATTTTCTATGTGCTGACAATAGGAAATTTACAGGGTATTTTTTTAAATGTTAAATAAGCGAACAAAATACAGTAAAACCTCACTTTTACATACCCTCATTTTACATTGTTTATTGTGGTCCTATTAATTTATAATACATTTCAAGGGTGCTTTTTCTTAATTTTAGATTTTCCCAGATGTTACGTAAAAATGTTATCCTAAAAATTATAAAACAAAAAAAAAAGAAAAAAAATATCTTCAAAGAAAAAAAAATATCCTAATGTTCCCAAAGATGGCTGTTTATCCTCTATGAATGTTATGATAAGTGAAATTAAGAGCTTTAAAATACTAACCAGATGCGTACTTTGCCATGGTTCTGTCTGTAAATAGTGAACTATAATTAATCTGCACCTCATACAGTCATGAACAAATCTCTTATTGCTTTAGGTTGGGCATCTGACTGGCTTGAAAAATCTGCCTCATAGTATAACATGCTGCACTACTTACCCATTGTTATTAACACAGTAAAGATTGTTAATAACAGTAAATATTGGATTTCAAAGTAAAACTGACTCCTGTGCTAATATCCTTTTGAGAATTTGAAGAATAATTAGCTTTGACACATTTCCCTAATTTTATATTTTCCTGGATTTTACACCATTTTTTCCTGAGCCCCTGAAAAAAATAAAATGGGGGTTCTACTGTAATGGATTCCTACTTTGTTTTATTCCTACTGTTATTAATGAAGAATTTATGGCATTATCCCCAAACTGCCTCATTCAGCTACCCAATTAAGAAAGAATGTAATGTCATATACACTGATCTAAACATATACAATTATTTCTTTATAATATATAAAATATATGTGTCCTGAAGAGGTCTTGAGTCTAAGCCAAAACGTTTAATTAAACACCATTTTTTTTTTTTGCTTCATACAAGTCCTGTGAGCGCGGATTGTTTCTGCTTACTAAGTATTTTATGTTAACCATGCATCCAGGCAGTACCTGGAATTCTCTGTGTGCACCATTCCTGGGCTTATAATATACAGTATATATATATATATATATATATATATATATATATATATATATATATATACACAATAGTACAGTAGGGCTGCCACCTCAGGCTGTCGATTAGGTATTTCACCAGCCTAAAAAGTAAAACACCAACCAAGGCCAAGGTTGGTATTCCCTATTGTTCCACCCCTAGACCAGCTCACTTAAGCTCTGATACGCACCAATCCTGCTGTAATTTTAGGCATCTTAGCCCTTTTGCACTAGACCCTTCCTGATCCAGCCAATATTATCCCAACAACCACCCAAGTCATTAACCAATCCCTTATAAAGAAGATCAGGAGCAAGTTAACTCCTGTGTTTTAGTTTGTTGCAATGCACAAAAAAAAACACCAGACAAAAAACTGTACTAAATGCCCATGTGTTGGAGACTTTAATGTTCTTAATATTTTGTTTCTGCTGTAAACAAATCAACCATGCTGTGCCCATACATTTCAGTTTTTTTACAACTTAAATAAAGATGGTCCCCATTAATGCTTTATTCAAATCTTTTTCATTATCATTTGTCTACTGGAAATATTTAAAAAACAAACTGTATTAATCATTTTGCCTTGCTCTGTCCAAATGCACATTCAACTTTACAAAAAACACATTGTTCTTACTGGCTATAGCTGTCATAAAAAGCCTGTACATCTATCTGTTGCTGCCTTGTAGGTGATATTTGAAGCTCCTTAAATATAATACATATCATTATGTGTTAGATCAAAACTAGTACATAGCCTAAATTAACATAGGAAAGGATGCTTATCTCTATCCATCGTACAAAACAAATCTAAAGGTTTATGGCCAAAGTGAGTACAGAGTTAAAATTAGTTTTTAGGCCCTTATCCTGAATAGCTTCAGACAGTGATTTTCAATATTTTGATTTTATTGGTCTACAGAGTAAAAATCTATACTTTTCGACCTGGAAACTCCAATAAAATTCCCTAATAAAAAGAGATTTTACAAGAACACAAAAAATAATACACATGCCTATAAAAAGTGGATTTTTTTTTTTATAACTCAGAATTTTCCAATCTCTAATTTCCATTTTTTGTTCTACCTCTTCAAGTATAAAGCAGGTCATCTTTGTAATAAAACATCAGAATATGTTTGCAGCCTGCACATCTGTTTTATTATAGCAAAAAAAAACCTTTTCTTTCAGGATGTGCTGTTTAAATAAAAAATCTTTTTATATAGTTTATAAGAGTGAAAGAGCATGTCCTCAAAAGGCAGTACTTACAGATCTTTATATAACAAAATCCCAACTGCTTTACTGTGCAAAATTCAAAGTAATACATTTCAACCAAGCCTGGACAGTCATAAAGACTACAGAAAAGAAACTGGAAATAAATCGACAGGCATTTCCAACCCACAAGACTCACACATGATTGGTGTACCAACCCATATTTACCCTATGGGTATAGAAAAATGAGAAGAGAATACCATGCACCCCAACAAGTACAAGGAAAACGGCATTTGGGAAAAAAGTTCAAGATCTTGAACAAGTGGAAGTATGATACTGAGTCCAAAGGAAATGTCTTACAGTTAGGAGATGCCACTTTAGTCTAGTGTGTATACATGCTCATTTTAAGGGGATATGGATTCTTAGTCCACAAAAACTTACCTTGCCTAGTATACATTTATGCTTTATAATGAAGTGTGATGTAAAATATTATAGAGGTTATTTATCTTAATATTAACTTTTGGAACCTTAATGTGGCTCTGTTTATTTATTTATTTTGTGGTTTCAATACATAAAATAATAGAATAACAACAAAACCGAGTAACAGACACACAGCATTTTAAGCTGCTGGCTAGAAAAAGCCAGAAAAGAAGGTTAATTGTTCAAAAAAACAGAAGCCCAATTAAAACACTGCTTAGAATAGGCCCTGAAAATGAGTGTCAAAGTGATCTTCCTCTTAACATGTAGGTAATAATAATCTGCCCTGAGTCCGTGACCCATAAATTCCAACATTCTATTATGCACACACATCCATTTATGAGTAAATGAATCTGACCACTTTGGTTTATTAGACTAATAGAAAGCTTTATGCAGTGCAAAACTACAGTGAACATGGGATTAAGGGTTTTTAAAATTAATTTTCTGATTTATAAGACCTATGTGATAAATAATTAATTCGTTTTGGGTGACCTGCTTGATCTATGTAATTAATAATGTAATTGTTGGTGAAGTATGGTATGCTGTGTTGTGTAAGTTAACTGTTAGTTGACGTTTGGGTATACGGTAAACGGTGGTAACTTATTGGCCCCCCTTTTTAGTAAATGCCTAGACAAAGCAATTTAAACAACAGCCATATCTGTACCCACAATTTAACATTTATACACAGAATCCCAGTGCAATTCCTGTAAGGGAACAAGAAGTATGCAGGCAGAACCTGGGCACTGATTTGCCCTTTAAGTAGCACAACATCACCTATAGAGATCCATGCGCCTACTGCTAGGTGTTAGGTTCATGCTGGAGAATGCTGCATGACGCCTTTCCAAGAAAAAAAAAAGCCTTCCTATATTTTTGTTTTTGCCATATTAATAACATTGGCATTAAGCATTATCAGCCAGATGGCAACCCTACTTGTGCAAAAAAGACCGGTGCACACCATTAGTATAGTTTAGGGCAAGTAGGCAAAAGTGAATTACATGACCTTTTAATGTGGGAAACTCTGTGTTTGTGTTTGTATGTGATCCCTGGCCTGTTGTATTGAATCCAAAATGAAATCACACAAAGTAGGAACCAATAGACTCAGCCTGCAGCTGAGCAGACACACCCCTTAGACCACTAAACATTCAGCGTGTCTATTGTGGTAATGATCCAAGCGTTCAAAGCTATCAGAGGAGATCCATATCTTGTATTTTTGTTAGGAATGTCAGTGACACTGCATATGTTCAGTTTGGTTTCAGCAACTGTTGAGAAGCTATGTTTAGGGTTTGTCGCAAATTATCAAGTAGTACATGAGATTACCTGTCATATAAACTGATGCTGCAGGGCTGATTATATAATGTGGATGCTAATTCTACTGGTTTCTGAGCACCCATGTACTAATAATCTGAATTATTTACTTCAGTGAGCATCCAATGATGTCCCAGAGCACTGAGAATAGTAATGCCACAGGAGACCCCCTTAAGTCACCCCCACAAATTTCCAGTAGACATTCTGAATTGACGTCCCTGCTTAAATTTATAGTAATAATGTTATATAAGAATTACAATAATCTTATAAAACCAACTGTATACACAGAATTCATACAAATCAATTCACTTATCTCTGGAAATAAAACCACCTCTGACAGAGCTTTTGTCTGCTCCCAGTAGAGCTCATTTACTTTCACATGACGGTTCATCTGCCATCACTATGAATAGAGGCACACTGAGTAACACAGGTAATTACAGCAAAACTCTAATGGCAGGTGCAATTTTCTCATATTTTTTTCTTCTAAGTAAGCTATAAAAAGTCAAAGGGGCAAGTAAATGTGACAGTGAAGAATGGCTGTATTTAAAGGACAATTTATCACAACACAAACTGCAAAGCAGCACAGCAGATAGCCTTACGACAAAAGAGCTGGATCTCACTTTCTGCATGTCTGGTCAACAAAGTATTCAGACCCTTAGGCTCTCTCAAGTTACAAAACAAGAAATCCTAGACTACCACAAGAGGTCATTTACTTACCACACTGCAGTTGTGTGGCCACTAATTTCTCCGCAGTCAGTTGTGCAAAAAATCTCATTCATTAAAAGTACGTGTCAAAATGTTCTGCACTTTTACATAGGTGAGCTCAGCGCCTCTTGTTCTGAATTTATCGAAAACAGAAAGCTTCCCACAGCAACCAACAACAATCTCTGTAGCAGATTTGTGCCCAAAGATTTGGCTGGGCCAGTCAAATACTGGCCAGGTGGCAACCCAAACTACATCTGAAATTGCACATTGCACACTGTGGTACAGTAGGTACATTACACCTATTGAGTTCTCTGTGATATTTTTATTTCAAAGCCTGAAAAACTAAATGTGACAGTGTTTAATGTTAAGAAAATAGCACAAACATACATCTGCATTCAAGCCCCATTATTTTATTATTTTTTAGAGCTACCTCTTGCAGAAATAACAGCTTTAAATATATTGGCCAAGTTGTTTGAAAGTGATTCTGGGTCATTTTCCCATTTCTTTCAGGTTGTCCAGGTTAGTTGAATTACATCTCAATATTCAAATATTACCACACATTCTCTGCTGGATTGAGATCAGGGCTTGAACAGAAAGACATTCTTATCTGGGAAACCCCAGACCCCAAACATTTCAGATAACTGATTTTATACCTGTAAAGCCAAACAATGTAACACAGAAAAGACATAAAGTGCTGGGTATTTCAAATGACATCTGAACATACCAAATTCTCCAAGAATGTACTATAGACTGAAAATAAAGGATTGCTCAAGTCTAGAAAACCAATTTTTGCTGCTTGCTTGTTAAACAGATGATGTCATGGCTTAAAATTTTAAACTTAAAACAGAATGTTCTAAATTTATTGTAGGGAGTGTCTATATTCCATTTGATCATTTAAACATATGAAATCATTCAGTATTTTAGCATCAGTAATCCAATAACGGTGATATACTGATAAGTAGACTGTTGGGGTTGCTGGGAATATTATCAAACAACAAATGAAGCATTGCAAGTCAAAAATATATTTATATTAAGGTGAATGTGTTGTTGGACCTACTAGAGTAAGACAGAGACAGTATTTTAGCTGCCACTGTGGGAATCCAGTTGGACCCAGTGGCACTGAAAAGATATATTTAGAAAGCAATTAAAACAGGTCAGGAATACATTTTTTGGTATTTTATTTGGCAATCTGTCCAATATCATACATTTTTTTTTATCCCTAAGACAACATAAAGAGGCCCACATTTGGCAAAGACACAGGTGGGATAGACCATTTCTTAGTCATACTATTACTCCAGGTTATACATGTGCACTTAGGCTGATCAACTAACTTACTTTTGTAATATGAGGCATAGTTATTCAACCAAATTATAAAGTCACAAATTACATAATGAACCCATAACACCATCTACCATGGTCCTTGCTTTTTCTAAAACAATACAACCATTGTAAACCCCTATACTGTAATAGCCAAAATAAACCTGTTTTGCAGACAGTATAGTTTTTAAACACAGATTAGAAGATACTGTTCATCTCCCATTCAGGGAACTCATACAAGAAAGAGATAGTCCAAGGCTTCCTCTTCTGTTTTATATGACATTTTAATGGGAATTCCAGGCCTTTACAATAAATGGACAATGACATTCTCACCAATGCCAGGAGGAGAATGTTAGGTCTAAAACTACATATCTAAGCTTTCAGTGGCTCCCAGTACCTGCATGTATCTAAAGGGATGATCCCTAATCTTCCTTTTGTTCTTGGGAGATGGGGGGACATCAAGGCGTGTAGGGGTTCTTCCACCTACAAGACCAGGTTCCTCTCGAGCCTTCATGCCTGCATGACTAAGTTAAAATTCTTCAGCAATCATGGACCATTTGAAAATACCTGCAAAGACTGAATTGCTGCATCCTACAGGACACTTCTACTTCCCAGTGTCTCTTTCTTACTTTATGAAAGTTAGACAAAGAGTCACTGTAGTTATCTTTTCAGCTATTTAGGGTCATAATATAATGGCAGTGGTCAGAGAAACACAAAGCCATGATTAGAATTAATAATAGTGTTGTATGGCAAGATGTGGGTGACTGCTTTTGCTTTCTTGGAAATAAACTGTATTTATTTAAACCCTTAGGTTCTGTTGCCATAATTACAGTCATAACAGTCATAATAATCATGCTTGTGTTTTTGTGGGCCAATTACAAATGCCATGACTGTATATACTTCAGCACACCATATAAATCCTAATCTAGTGAAGGAAGGTTAATGTGCTATGGGACACTTTATTTTATGTTTAGATAAGATGAATTCTGCCTTCATTTAGCACGTTTTACTGCAGACAGGACATCAACTAATCATTAAACCACCATAAGCACCCTAATGGACATTGCAGTACAGATACTCAGGTACCCATATACAATAAAACGTTACTCTGACAATATAGCCACATCACTGGGACTTCAAAGTTATTGCTGAGTGCCAACTCTAAGAAAGACATATCAAAAAATCCCTAGCAAGCCATGTCTCTTATCTATTCTACTAAATGGTTTTGTTCCCTGAAAAAACAAGACTGCTTAAAGGAATGGAACTGAGATTGCATCAGCCTGGCAAAATGCACTTTTCGAAAGTATGTTTAAGGAACGCTTTTGTCACATGTCCAGGGAGGAAAACCAACATACTGAAAACTAAAATGTCGCAAACTAGTTTCCCTGTTTAACCCAACTTTCTACTTTTAGTAATAGAAAGTAGCCTAATAAAGATATTTTCTACACAGACTGCTTCACAGTATCCCAGGGCCAATTTCATTCATAATATTCCAGAATATACAACAAGATAAAATACACTTTAGATTTTATTTGTAACACATCATAGGTGTCTATTTCATGTATAATGCCCCCCAAGACAAATGCAGTGCCTACTCAATATATTATGTTTCCCGGAAGACACTGTAGAATAAATATTGTGTCCATTCAAGGTATAATACCACAGAGAACATAGACAAGTTAGACAGGTCCTCTAAAGAAATTTCCCATAAAGCGTTCATTTATGTGTCCAGGCGCAGTGACCAACTTGTGTTTTTCCTGCAATGAGTTGCATGGTAAACCACTTTCATTAAATATATGTGTATCAAAATCCGCTCTATTTGCTCTTCCCTATACTTGCACTCGGTACTGCCCAGTCCTTTCTGCCTTCTGTTCTAAATTAGGTGCTGTTGCGCATAGTGATGCAGGGGAATCCTGAAGCTACTGCCACCTCGTGATCAGGCAGCAGCTCCTGGGTTCCTTTTGTGCCCCATGTCAAAAGGAGCACTTGCATTTGAAGAATCTGCCACAGACATCTCTTGCACCCCAATCGCCAAAAATTATGCCGGGCAAACTTCCGCGCAATTGCACCTGATTTGCGACAAAATGGTACACAGTTGCATTTATTTCACTTGTGGCTGCAATGATGCTGTACATTCTGGCTACAACATGCTGCACTGTGGAAAAAGAAATGCTAATTGCGCTCAAAATTGCACTTTGCTCACTGCGTCGGCAGATGTAAATAATCCCTATAATGTATGTGGGATATTAGCTTGAAGTAGAAATGTAAAGAATTAGACGTAAAAGTGGCTGCTTTACCTTAATAATTGCAGTTTGCCAGTCAGAACCTGGAGAAATTTCTCTTGGTGAAAATTCATTCTTGAGTGCTTAGTAAATTGGCGAATATGTTTACAGTGGTCGCAGCAGCAAACTGAATTCCTCCCATTTAAATAATATTTCTAGCAAGTGAATTTCATCTTTAAACTCCATAATATAAAAACCAGAACATCTTTTTTTAAAGCAGTGCTTTGCGGTTCCATTTAACTGATTGAACTGATACTATAAAGTGAGTTAATTGGCTCTAGATGCTTCGTATTTGCTGTTGTTACGCCTGGCTCATGTCTCATTAATTTAATAATAACCCACGGTGATTCTGAGAGCCTGAAGTGTTTCTTGAGCAGATAGCTGCGACTCTCATGCACAAGTGCCAGGTTTCCTGAAACATTGCTAACGCTGAGGTAAAACATTCCTTCGCTGTCTTTATCAAACAACTGACAGTCTGCCCGAGCCTTGCAATACTTGGCATGGAATTGGTCTGTCTAGACTAAATAAGCTCAGCCTGACTTAAACAGACAGCTTTTAAATTCCAACTGTTTACAGTAAGCCTGTAGTTCCTTCCATCCACTCTAGCTAACAGGTTTCTGAAGAACACAGAACTAACGAGGGAAAGCAATAAAAGTTGTTAACGGGTAAAATATGCGCAAGGCGGACACATTTTCCTTCCTTTCCATATTTAATATGTTTTGCAAACCTTTAGCACCTCATCCACCAGTGAGAAGAAGAGATTGTACCTTTTATTGTTTGTGTTACTAATAAACCTGTAGCTGAAAGTCGCCATGGGGAAGTTGCGTCCATGCATGAAAACAATAGCCATTGTGTGTGTTAGCAAATTGGATGAAAGTTTCTGCTAACATTCAGACTGTGTCTGTTGCCCCTTGTGTAATTCCTACAAGGAAGTGCAAGGAATGTATTTGGACGCAAGTACTTTTAATGAATACTATTTATATGCACAACAATTTTGCCTGGTTTAGCACAGTAGAGCTTGCAGTATAAGAGCAACATGCCAATTTTTTTTGTTCTTTTAAGGCATTTTTCTCTGTTTTGTAAAAGAGCACCAAAGAAAATCTGACTTTATAAACTTAAAGGAGAAAAAAAGACAAAATAACTGGGGGTGCCAAAAGTTTGCCGCCCCCCCCCCCCCCCCATTGATTGTACTTACTTAGCTTTTTCTTTCTTTGAGCAGGTGTACATGCGCAGTACATTGGAAAGTTGAACTTTAACAAAAAAAGCTGGCTTTTTCACTCTACTCTACTCTACTACCCTTGGCCTGGTATAGCTGGGAAAGTGGAAGAAGAAGATCACTCCATCGTGCTCACTGAGAAGAACCCAAGCCAGAACAAGGAGCACCAGCCCAGAGTATAGGGTAAGTGAATACAATCACTGTGGGTGCCCAACCTTCAACCTGTGTTGTCAGTCTAGGCTATGAAGCAAACATCGACAGACAAATTGGAAATGTAAATGCGCAGGCCCCAAGGGTTTTAGGATGGCCTAAGCAACACTAACAGCAGCTTATTCTCTTTACATCACATCCCATACCAATAATAGCTCATCACTAAGAAACTTTATATAGGGAATACAGTAATGTATTACCTGTTTTTCTTTATAATACATTTCAGTGTTACATGACACAAACTACATCACTGAGTACCATTTTTAAGGAAACATTTACAGGATACCCATAAGCTCTTGAGTAGAAACATTTATTATATCTATTTTTTATAAAAGATTCATTAGACACTGCTTCATAATTTAATATCAGGAAAGTTACAATTTAGTAGTCATGCTCAGAAGCCTGGGGTTAGTGTCATCCATCTTTTAGCACTCTATTAAAGTTACAATGTTGCCCTGCAGCATTACAGGTCATTTCCTGAACACTGTGCGTTTATTTGATTGTGGATTTCAAGGTTACAAGGACACTTTATAACAATTGAAAGAATGCATATGTTTCAGAGGTTCCCAAGGAATGCCTGTTATTTGTTTTGAAATTTAACTCCTTCTTTATAGATAATCCTAAGATTTCTGTTTGAAAAATACAATAAAGTCATTGTTTTGGCACTAAAACATGTACTTCTGTTAATAAAAACATGTTCTCTGCTGTGAGCACATTTTGTAGCTAGATGCAATGTCTATAGCCTTATCCATATCTAATCAACATAGGGGTTATATATGTCCCTAAGTGCAGTGAGCGAATTGCAATTTTGAGCTCAATTGCCATGTTTTTTTCCCCACAATGCAAATTTTTCTCACAGAATTCCAGCAGTGAAAACAGGTATTTTTTCTTTTCTATTCTTTTGTGTCAGATTTGAGAAAATGGATGCAACAGCTAGTGCACTTAATCACAATTCGGATATAGTTTCACTGAATATTTTCTAAATCTGTCTGGCATAATTTTCAGTGTTCACTGGCATAATTTCTGATGTCATTTGTGCGAGTGACGTCTGAGCCCTAATCTTTCAGTGCAACTCAACTGCAGCAATTAACACAGGGCAGGGCTGCTGAACCTATTGATGTAGGGGAACCCTGGAGCTACTGGCACCTTCAGACCAAGCAGTAGTTTCAGGGTTCCCCTGCATCAATAGGTGCAGCAGAGTCCAAAGCTAGTGAGAGTAGCTTTGATGACCAAAGAGGACAATGAGTGAAATCCCTTTCAGGCACAGTGTGAGATCCACACTATGTGATGTTCTGCCACATTCTAAGTACAAAGGAAATAGCATTTCTCAGCTGTGTTGGTCTTCAGTAAATCTACTCTGGCCACTGGCACACAAGATTTATTGTGAAATTGTGTTATGGGTATATTTCAGCTTGGGAGCTTCATTTATGTATGAGGCCCCAGTCAGAAGCTGCCCTAGGCAGATGTGCAACCACTGCCAGTTTAATTACTGGCCCCTCAAAATCAAGGAGGATATATGTGCAGCAGTTAGGCACATTGCTCTCTCTGAAAACGAGCCTTGGAATGTCTCTTAGCAGATACAAACTACAAAAAAGTTGTAGTAAGCAAACTTGCAAATGCAAAGAAGAACAGATCCACAGAGAACCCTAGATAAAAGAGCCCCTCCAGTTTCCAAGCTATGCCATTCGACATGGAAGGGTTTTACAGATGCTAAAGAGCAGTCAGAAATGCATTCTAAATACCACTCCCAGGAAAGCAAAATAAATTCTTAATGGCACATTTACTCTCCCAAACATATGTTAAAAACCCTTTCATCTGGTAATTCCCCTGGATAATCTCTCTCAACACTATTTCTAAAGAGAATTCATCAGTGCGATAAAGTGTGCAATGTATGATAACATGTTTGGTTACCATTTGGTACACACATGTCTGCCATTTTCATTCATGCAAAGGTCATTCTAGTGTAATACAGAAAAGGTGCAGTGGGCGGACAAATAATAAAAGGGACAGTAGCGCTTAAATACAATACCATTCTAAAAGCCTCATTTACATTATCAACTTTGGCACATGCTAAATTAGTTGCAAAATTGAGAGGCCACTGATGCCACTGACAAAGGACTGTACATTCTCATACAACTTGTGTGACTTGCACCAATCCACCCCTCCAATCTCTAACAAAATTACAGCAATTCCAGTGTTTAGCAGATTGCAGCAATAGTCACAATTGACTTGCAACAAGGAAATCAAGTGTTAAAAGAGAAGGAATAGTAAAATCATTGAGGGTGCCAAAATGTTGGGCCCCCTCCAGTAATTCTAATCGCTTACCTTATACCCTGGGTATACCCTGTTAGGAAAAAACCGCACCAGCCCAGGGCAAGTGCGAAGGGTGATCCTCTTCCTCCTGTCTTCTTGACATTTCCAGGGCTGACGCATGCACAGTAGAGTGAAAAAGCCATCTTTTTTGTTAATGTTGGGCTTTTCACTCTACTGCACATATATAAAAACACAAGGCTTGCGGGCCGAATCCAGCCCACATGGCTGTTTTATGTGGCCCTTGGTGAGTGTGTCTGACTGTCCAGCAAGATCAATTTCCATTTTTCTCATATAGTAACTAAGACTTAGGGGCCAGTTCACTAAAGGTCAATAACGCTTATCGCATGCTTTTTTTGGTTAAAAAGCATGTGATAATTAAGTCCCGATTCATCAAAGTCATTTCACATGTGTTAAGACGCATATTGCATGCATTATTTACCTCACATTGCGGTAATTCTCGCATAGAAATAATACTAACGCATGAATAGTCGCAAAAATAATGAGCGATAACCTTTTTTAACGCATGCTATAAATAGCACTCTTTTTATCGCCCTTTAGTGAATCAGTCCCTTAGTATCTTACTATCTTAATAAGAAATTTGCCCCACACAGCCCGTGTTTTAGATTTCGGCCCCCTCATGTGATTGAGTTTGACACCCCTGCTCTACTGCAGATGCGCAGTGCAAAGACAGAAGAAGGAAGAGGATGGCTCTCTCACAGATACCTCGGGCTGGTGCTGTTTTCTCCTAACAGGAGCAAGAGCCCGGGGTATAAGGTAAGCAATTACGATCACTGGTGGTGGTGGCTAAAGTTTTTGGCACCCCCCCAGTGATTTACCTTTACATTTACCAATCCATTATTAATTCCACTTGCCAGAAGTGGCACCATTCTAAGACAAAGTCTGTAGTTCCATCCATCGCAACTGGGGATCTGGGGGTTTGTAGATAACAAGTTGTCTAATTCCAGGCAGTGTCATTCTGTGGCTACTAAAGCAAATAAAGTGTGTCTTGCATAAAAAAGGTCATTGACTCAAGGGATGAGAACATAATTTTGCCCCTTTATAGGTCTCTGGTAAGGCCTCACCTTGAGTATGCAGTGCAGTTTTGGGCTCCAGTCCTTAAGCCTTATTAATATTAAAGGAACAGTAACACCAAAAAATAAAAATGTTTTTAAGTAATCATAATACAATGCACTGTTGCCCTGCACTGGTAAAATTTGCACATTTGCTTCAGAAACACTTCTATAGTTTATATAAAAAGCTGCTGTGTAGCCATGGGGGCAGCCATTCAAGCTGGAAAAAGGAGAAAAGGCACAGGTTACATAGCAGATAACATATAAAACACCATTGTATTGTACAGAACTTATCTGTTATCTGCTATGTAACCTGTGCCTTTTCTCTTTTAAATGGCTGCCCCCATGGCTACACAGCAGCTTCATTTACTAAACTATAGTAATGTTTCTAAAGCAAATATACCAGTTGCACCAGTGCAGGGCAACAGTACATTATACTGTAGTTCCTTTTATACACTTTAATTTTTTGGTGTTACTGTTCCTTTAATGAGCTGGAGAGAGTACAGAGACGTTGCAGTGATGTTGTGATGGAAGATTCTGTTAATTCCTTTAAGAGGGCCTTGGATGAGTTCTTGAACAAGCATAGTATCCAAGGCTATTGTGATACTAAAATTAACAGTTAGTATTGATGTTGGTATATGAATGTGAGTGTATAGATTGGTCATTATAGGTTTGTAGGTGCTGGGTTCACTTGGAAGGGTTGAACTTGATGGACTCTGGTCTTTTTTCAACCCAGTGTATTTTTGCATATTGGTCCATCGCATGCCAGTTGCAATGGACACAACTCAGTTTGTCTGGAAATGCTGCACTGTAGGTACAAAAACTGAAAATTTATGTTTGAAAACTGCACTTTGCAGAATTCCCCACTTTAATAAAAGATGTAGAAAGTGAACCTGATCAGTTGTGTGGAAAAAAAAGGCAATGAACAAACACAAATGGAATGTAACCTAAAATTACAATAAACATTATTTTTATTGTAGTAAATAGTTCTTCTATTCTGGAATATCATCCCTTGTACTGAAAATGTGTTGCGTGTTAAGAGGGCAGCGAAGTGTAACACAATTTCAAGCTGGGGTCTATTATCTTGAATGCTTGGACCCTGCAGTTTTCCAGTTAAGGGGTCTTTCCATAACTTGCATCACTATTCATTAAGGCTACTGAAAAACCATTCAAGCATTAAAAAACCAGTATCATTGTTTTGCCTCCAATATGGATTTATGCAACTTGTACCAATGAACCATGTACAGGTATAGGACCCGTTATCCAGAATGCTCGGGACCAAGGGTATTCCGGATAAGGGGTCTTTCCGTAATTTGGATCTTCATACCTTAAGTCTACTAAAAAATCAATAAAACATTAATTAAATCCAATAGGATTGTTTTGCATCCAATAAGGATTAATTATATCTTAGTTGGGATCAAATACAAGGTACAGTTTTATTATTATAGAGAAAAAGGAAATCAATTTTAAAAATCCAAATTATTTGATTATAATGGAGTCTATGGGAGACAGGCTTTCCGTAATTCGGAGCTTTCTGGATAATGGGTTTCCGGATAAGGGGTCCGATACCTGTACTAATAAACGGTTTTATTACTACGGAGAAAAGGAAATCAGCATCAGAATTATTTGCTTAAACAGGGCTCTATGGTAAATGGAATTCTTCATATTTGTATTTAACAGCATTCAGGGTGATGACTTTTCAGGTAATAAATCCCCCATACCTGTACTTAAATTTCACAATATTTGCCTGTTCATAAAAAATAAAGAATCTACCATTTCTAGTACATAAAGTAGAAAGTAAATGTGCCTCAAAGATCTCTATATTACTTGCAGTATCCTTTTTTACCTGTTGCCGGCAGCAAATCCCTTCAACAGACAGCAACAGAGCCCCTTACCTGTGAATAAGCAACAGGCATATTACACTGATTTTTGGAATTCAACACTTTTTGAATAAAGAATCTTCCAAAATAAATCACCGATTTAAAGAGCAAACTGTTTTTTACCACTGACCAATTAGGGACACTGTCTCATTTCTGACCACAGTGCATGTTGGAAAGTGCAATTCTTGGGTGCAATATGCCATTAGTTAGTATCCCATAGTGCAGCATTGGGTCTGATACAATTGCATAGCTCCCAACTGTATGATTTTCATGGGAAAGGCCCGATTTTAACAGCTCAGCCCCACAGTTCTTACTGAAAAGTCCCTCATTTCACTTTGATCGCCTCCACTGAATGCCAAAAAAGTAGACTTTTGGCAGAAAGCTCAGGAAACTTAACAAGCTACACCTGCACTCAGATACAATTGTAACTAATGAACTAAACAGGTCTCTTTGAGGAACTGAGACTTGCAGCTTAGAGGGCAATTTCACCTTTTTTTAATAAAACTGTAATGAGATATAAAAACAAGCCCCCAAAAATGTGTTCAAACTTTAAATAACCTGCCAAATTTGGTAAAAACGGGAGTGGCAGTTATGGGGTGTGGTCTTGAAAATGGGCATGGTCAAAAACCTTTTGTAGCATTATGTGCAGCATTATGTGCAGCATTTCTTTTTGTCCTTCTTTGCACTTTTCAAATGTTGGGAGGTATGCAATTGAATGTAATGTAGTAATACTGGTAAATCATGCTCAACTTACGAAGGATACAATTTCCTAATCATTTCAATTAGAATGGTATCATTCCTAGCGTGCAGTGTTAAGTACTTTAGAGAACATGTTGGCCAAAGTAAGTAAAGTGGAAGCCTGGAGCTAATGGCACAAGCATCCTGGTGGGAATTACCTTGCATCAATAAGCACACTTGCACATTTTTCATCAGAGCAGTCAGGTTTGTGGTCCAGCAAATATTCACAACTGTGTAGCGACGTGGCCCAAATATGTTTTATAGTGGAGTCACTGGTTTACTTAAGTCTTTAGGGTTTGCATCCCTGTTACATACAGAGGGAAATTGTAGTTGCACATTTAGGGGCATATTTATTATGCTGTGTGTGTGGCGAGAAAATTCGCTCACATTGCCAGGCTTCGCCGTGTAAAAAACGGTGTAAAATCGGCGTAATTTTTTTATATGCGTTTTTTCTTCCATGAATCTAGTCTATCACTATCTACCCTAACTATAGACTGCTTTGGCACTTCACTGAGGTGGCAAGCCTCAGACTCCATTTCCATTCATTCTTACATCAGCCAAAGAGAAAGTGCCACACTACTCTCTCCCGTATATAACCTCTCTAGGGGAATTTCCTCTAAGTGCCACAGAGGAGAACCTTCTCTAGAACCTCCTCAGGAAGATTCCCTATGAAACAGTACCTTCTAGTGACTTGAACCATAATAACACTATTTACATCAAATAAACCATTTCCTCTCCTTATGTGTCCTTATTCCTCTCCTTATGTGTCCTTATAAGTGCAAGCACCTTTTATGAATAGCGTCAGTGCTCATTCAACTTTGTATCCATTTTAGCACTTAGTGCTTGAGATAAAATGAGCCTGACTGTGATCTGCAAGATATTTTACTACAAAGAAAACACAAGGAATAAACTACGTCCCCCAGCATCTCAATTGTCATCTCAGAAATAATTCTAGTTGTCTTCTGCTACAGAACTATTTACATAAATGCTAGTGCCAGTATTGCCTCCAAACCCCAGTAAATCAGAGTGACTTATTATGAACATCTTTAACACATTTCCTGTAGCAGGAAGTGACAGCAAACAAACAAACAAAAAGAGAAATCATCCATAATCAAACACTATACTGTCAGATAGTCCTCTCCCTCATTACATTACCAGATTATCTTCCCCACCAGGAAAAGCTCATAAATTACAGCCAAAAACATAAATTACTAAATTTAAAAATAATACAGGTTTGTGACAAGGCACTAAGTGCTGTAGCATAATATCCTTTTATCCTTACACTTCTTGTTGCTCAGTGAAATATGTATCAGCAATAAAACAGGAACATGGAAATACTCCTCTAACAAATTTCTGCAATTGTCTGCCTTTGAAATACTGAATGAGCGTACCTCACTGAATGAGCATACAGCACCTGGAAACGCAGGTAGCACTGTATTCATGGGGCTATACTCAGGTTTCTATGTTCTGAAATAGAGTTTAGAGACCTACATAAAATTTAGACAGCATGAGAGGCAGGGTGTAAAGTGAAAAATATGGTGGATTACACTGTCTTCCTAATTGTAAATGAGCCCTATAGTCTTTGACTTCCAATGGCTAGGGTTGTGTGCCGTATTTAGCTTGGGAATGTTTTGAATGAATGCTATCCCCTGTTCTGCCCCATGGGAATGCTTAGGACCTAGGGGTTTCTGGGTATAATATGTTTCCATAATTTGGATGAACAAGTCTGCTAAAAATCATTTAAGCTTTAAATAAAACTTAAAGGATTATTTCTCTACCAATATGGATGAATTATTTGCTTAAAATAGATTCTAAGGGAGATGGCTTTTTTTGTAATTCAGAGCTTTCTGGATAACATGCTTCCTGTAGTATGCACTCTCTTGGTGTTTTGAAAGTTATAGTTTACAGTAGTTCTATTTGTTACAGTTCTATTTTACAACAGAGGCCATTTTAATACATGTTCCTCTTCAATGTTAGAGTGGAACATTTAAGGTTCACAAAAATTTACAACGTAGATGAAAAACAAGTCAACATCAATATGCAATCATCAACAATCAATGAGTATACACAGCTTAACTCTCTGCTCTCTCTCTATGTGTGCATGTTGGGATGCAAGGAGTATGCCTTCATGGAAGCCTTTTGGTTGTGTGGTGCCCTTGTAGCTTATTTTGACTAGAATCCCTCTAGGGAAGGATATTGGTTCAGCTTGGCCCTAGA